>NC_057806.1:233071166-233403724 GCF_018294505.1 Triticum aestivum | reverse complement strand
CGCTGCCTTGTGCCTCCGCCGACCGGACCTCCACCACCTTTGTGCCGCTGCGCGCCGCCTCCATGCCGCTGCCGCACCGCTCCACCGCTTCCACTGCCGCCCCGCGGCGTCGCGCTTGCTCGCCGCCGCCGCCCTTTGTGCACGCGCCGCCGCCCGGCCTCCTCAGCGCCGCCTCGCCGCCTTGAACCTCGCTGGAGTGCGCCGTCCACCCAACTCCGGCCAGCTCCGGGCTCCTAGGCCCCGGATCCGGACTCGCCGCTCGTCGTCGGCCACCCACCTCGCCGGATTCACTGCGCCTCGCCTTGACCCGTGCAGGGACCAGATCCACCAGCGCGTCCAACCAAATGGCCGCCTCATTCCACATCACTCCGTCCCGCTGGACCGCCCGATCCCGTTTCTCTGAGAGGTTGAAAATTCCACTAAATCCCTTCTCTGTGATTAGTTTTATGCCTACTTCATCATGCCATATCTCCTCATCCGTAGCTCCGTTTTGTGCGTGCTATATATCAAAATGTTAATCTGGATGTGCTCTTCATTTTGTTCCATTGTGCCATGCTTGTTTGAGTCCATCTTGATGCCCAAATCATTGATGTAAGAGTGCTATAAATTGTTAGGTGCTGATTATTAGCAGAGTATGAGCATTTGTCATTTTTGCTACAACTGTTGTGTGCTTCATATGATCATGTGCTCTACATGTGTTTTGGGCTATGCAATGCCATCTTTACAGGGGTGTATGCCATGTATTTTTGTGGTTAATGTGGTGACTAGCACAAGCATGCAAAGTAGCTCTCGTAATATTGCTGATTTGAGGGACTTAAAATTTCACTAAGTCTTTGCTCTGTTATTATTTTTATGCCATGTGTTCATGTTGCTACAGAGAGATTCATGCTTCTTTTGAGTATGTTCAGTAAGGATGATGTTGACATATGGTTATGCTCTATCCATCCATGTCCCTTTTTGCATTTATGGAGTGCCCTAGCATGACTCAATCTTGCTCTACTTTTGCTATAAAATGTTCCTGACAGATTGTTTACGTGTTAATCAATTTTGCCAAGGTTGTTGTCTTTGATCAATGCATGCTATGAGCTTGTTCTTGCTTTGTTTAGTTTCATGAACATGTATTCTTGCTATTGCTATGCTTATCTTGTCATGCAATGCCTTGTGTTGAGTGAATCGAGCTCGCAAAGAGGCCTTCATAATTCTGTTTTTGCCATATTCAGTTTTCTGCTAAGTCTGAATCTGTTAACGAAACTTGCTATGTTTACATGGGTGCCATCATATCTTCTGATCCTTTTTGGCTTATGGTCAGTAAGGGTCTTTTGTTATATGCTTTGATTAGATTCATGCCATGCTTTTGTTTGCTATGTTCTGTTACTGTAGCTTGTTGTTATCTTGCTCTAAATATTGCTTCCTGATGTTAATTCCTGACATGTTATTTTCACTAAGTCTGTGATGTTGATATCTTTTGCCCTTTTGCCATGCTTGTTTGAACCTGCTATTGTGTGATTAGCCATAGCTCAGTGTTCATATTTTGTCAAGCATCTTGAGTAGATCACTGGCTTGTGCTTTTTTCTATGTTAGAGTGCAGTAGCTTAGTTTCTTGTTCCATTCTAGATGACATCGTGTTGTTAATCGCAGAATTGTGCCATTCTTGTTTTGCTTGCCATTTGCAAACCGTGCATCCGATTCCGGCGATCTTTATATCGATTTTGACCGAAATCAACTCATCTTTCTAGTGGCATGCTTGGTTTGCCAAGTTGTGGCCTGGTTCAATCTTTCCCTTCTGAAGCATGCATATGCATTGCATACCACATCCCGCATGTCATGCCATGTTTTGCATCATGTTGCTTGCGCATTGCATCGTGGTTGATTGTGGTTTCCTTTGCTTGTTTTCTTGTCTTCGGTAGAACCGGGACACGATTACTTGATCGAGGAACCCATTGAGTATGCTTACGAGGATCAATCTTTCGTCAACTCGGAGAACTTTGCAGGCAAGATAACCATACCCTCGAAATCACTTCTATATTTGCTTGCTAGTTGCTCGCTCTATTGCTATGCCGCGATACTTACCACTTGCTATATCATGCCTCCCATATTGCCATGTCCAACCTCTAACCCACCTTGTCCTAGAAAACCATTGCTTGGCTATGTTACCGCCTTGCTCAGCCCCTTTTACATTGCTAGTTGCAGGTGAAGATGAAGTTTGTTCCATGTTGGAACATGATTATTGTTGGGATATCATTATTATATCTTGGTTACTTTAATGCACCTATATAATTGGTAAAAGGTGGAAGGCTCGGCCTTATGGCTGGTGATTTGTTCCACTCTTGCCGCCCTAGTTTCCGTCATACCGGTGTTATGTTCCTTGATTTTGCGTTCCTTACGCGGTTGGGTTATAATGGGAACCCCTTGACAGTTCGCTCTTAATAAAACTCCTCCAGCAAGGCCCAACCTTGGTTTTACCATTTGCTACCTAAGCCTTTTCCCTTGGGTTCTGTAGACTCAAGGGTCATCTTTATTTTAAACCCCCCGGGCCAGTGCTCCTATGAGTGTTGGTCCTGTCGTGGAATTGTCACGCTAGATGTCCTAGCAGAAGGACTTAGTCGTTGGGCCATCGCGGCTAGGAAGCTTAAAGGGGTTAATCGGGACAAAGGACACGAGAGGTTTTTTACTAGTTCGATCCCTTACAATGAAGATAAAAGCCTACGTCTAGTTGTGCTGATATTGCTGGGGATTCGATCACCAAGAGGCTACTTCGCCGGCTTGGTTGTCGATCTCTTGTTTCTTGCCCTAAGCCGCCACTGGGTCATCCCCTTATATACACGGGTTGACGCCTGGTGGCCTACAGAGTCCCGGCCGGCTCATAAATCGTGTCCGGCCTGGTGACTTCTTTTACATTCCTTTCCTTACAAGTCTTTCCTTCATATGGCGGTTTACAATATTGGGCCTTAAGCCGCCTCTAGGCCTTCTATAAGATTTAATAAACTATCACCTTGAATGTCTATTGGGCTTCCTTCGTGACCCGCCATTGGGGCTGACCCGGCCCCTCCTGGGCGGGTCATAACTGATAGCTATATCCCCAACATTAGGCCCCAGGTTGACTTTGAACTTTGTTCTTTGTCAATCTTCAACACTTAAACAGAATCCATCTTCTTATCCTCGCAGAGGTTTTTGTAACCCGCCATGACATCATCTCTTGAAAACACAAAAAACTTTTATGACGTCATCTCCCAAAGGATCTTCATCTTTAATGCCTTCCGAGAATCGAGGCGTCCATTTAGTTAGATAACCATTATTCGGGTCTTCCTCGATTTTCGCACCCGCCTGTTGGCTTATCCCCTTATAAATAGGCACACCCCGGTCTTTTCTCATTCCTCTCTCTTCTTCGTCTTCTTCCTCTCGCAACTCCACTGCAGCTCGAGCCCCACCGCCGTTGCAGAGCATCTCGTCGTCGTCGACCTTGGCCGCTGCATCAACCAGAATCGGTTCAGAGAATGGCGGTGATCTTCCGTGGAGGATCCGTGGCCGTAAGTATTCGCCCTCCATTCCTCAGATCCGTATTTAGAGCTTCTAGGTTTTCCTGCATGTTCTTCATAGTTCTTCATGGTTCTTTGCAGTTCTTCCACTGCCGCCTCTTCTTGATCCAAAAAGAGATGTATGCTTATGCGGTAGTTGTTTTGTGCTTGCTCTTGACACTAGTAGATCTCTTTTCCCCAATCTAGGGCCTCATTAGGACTTACAATTCATATGCGCTAAACTTTTAGGTCTAGATTTTTTTCCATTTTGAACAACCATTTGATCTGGAATAATACCAAGCAATTTGGGAAACTTGTTTGTCTCAACACTTACCTGAATCTGCTTTCTCAAATATCTATAGTCATGGCGGCTTACTGTGCCGGCTTACTTTTCCTTATATGACATTAGCCCTTATTTAAGCCGCCATTACTCCCCTGTATCATCATCATTTACTTTCACCATTATCATTTAATTGAACCGGCATGTTGCCTTCCTTTCAGTTCGTTTTTGAACATCATGCCGTCCAAAGCGCCGACCGTCTGCAATTGGGTTCCCTCAACCGAGACTGAGGACAATTTGAAGGAGTTCTTCTCCATAGGATTTTTGCCAGGAAAAAATGTCATGTCTTATCGTGCTCCTGTCCCGGATGAAGAACGACCCAATCCAAGAGATGGTGAAGTCATTGTCTTTTCTGACCACATGAACCGTGGCTTTTCACCGCCCGGCTCAAAGTTCTTCAGAGATGTCCTCCATTTTTTCAAACTCCACCCTCAAGATATCGAGCCCAATTCCATATCCAATATCTGCAACTTCCAAGTGCTCCATGAGGTGTACCTTCAGGAAGAGCCGATCGTGGAACTCTTTAGAGAGTATTTTTATCTGAACCGGCAGAACGAGTGCACCAATGGCCTTAGCTTGGAGCTTGGAGGCATCTCAATTCAGCGTTGATAGGGCGCTGTATTCCCCCTCATAGTCTTGCCGAGTCATCCAAAAGACTGGAATTAGACTTGGTTCTATTGTCAAGACACTTCACCAGCAAACGAGAAGCCACTGTCGGGTTATTGCGCCGAGCGTCTTGACTCCAAATTCATGCTCCCTGACAAGCTTACTGCTGCCGAAAGCAAGAAGCTGATCCCATCAATCAAAAGGATTAACGCCTTATTGGGGAACGACTTAACCGGAGTTGACTTGACCCGCTGCTAGGTCTCATGGCGGGTTATCCCTCTAAGCCGCTGATCAAAACTGATGTGTGAATATGGTGGAGGCCCGAATGATTCTCTTCGTCACAGCTCCATCCAATTACCCGAAGAAGATATTGTTGCAATGTCAACCCTTCTGGTAAACGGCAAATACGAAGACTGCAGTAAAGTCGGATTAAGTCCCTTCTGCAAACTTAACCCGGTGCCAGAGGTAAGGAACCTCTGACCTCCTTCTTTGTATTTTTCCCAGACGTGTTAAGTACCTGCCTGATCTTTCATCTTTGTTTATTCATCTGCAGGCCAGATCTGATTTTTGGAAAGCCAAGTACGACTGCGAAGCTGCCAAGAAGGCTAGAGCCGCTGCTATCAACACCAAGAAAATGACCCGGCGGTCCAAGAAGAAGAAAAGTACCGCTGAGGATCTGCTGAAGCTTGATGATACTTCTAAGTCGGAGGTAGCCCTTGACTCCCTTGGCCAACTTTTTAATAATATTATTAACACTGATCATTGCCAGGACGACACATGGCCAGTCAGGACATGGAAGAAGAGGTAACTATTTCCTCCGACTCAGCCCATTTGCCAAGACAGAAACTTCAAGTCGTAACCCGGAAAGTAAGGTTTTCACACCCTTTGGCTTATCTGAATCCTCATTTTCTTTTGAAAAAGCAGCAACATGAGAGCCGCCATCAGACCCGGAATGATGATGAACCGCCTGCTGTTCTTCAACAGACTCCTCAAAAATGCCAGAATGAGGTTTATTTCTTTGTCTTTGAATTTTTGTTAATGGATCTTCTCCCTTGCATTACTTACTTTGTTTTATCTTTGCAGGAGGTGTCTCGCTCTTCTGGCAACTCGTCTCAGACCCAATTTCCGGCCTTCAAGACTGCCCCTGGGTAAGGAAAAAAAATCCTCTTTCCTCCGTGTTTTTCAAACTGTCTCTTCATACTGACAGTCCCATAACATTTCTCTTAGTGGTCAAGCTAAGTCCAAGAAGGTCAAGGTAACTAAGCCGGTGGAAGACCCGCCAGTCCTTGCACCTGAACCGGAAATGCCACCTTCTCCATTAACTGAAGCTCCAGAAGACCCGCCTGTCAACGCTGAAGTAAATCCTCCTGAGCCGTCAGTTGACGATACCACCATTAATCCTTCTGTAACTGGACCATCCAGCTCGGCGAACCCGCCATCACCGTCTGCGTAAGATGTTCTGATCACCGGAAGCCGCTTTGTTGAGCCGGGGAATCCTACCGTGTTGGCTCGTCACACGGCTAAACAAGAGGCGTTGGAGAGACAGAAAGTGTGTTTTGATATTTCGCATTATGGCCATCTGAATGCCAACGACATATTATCCGGCTATCTCAGCCATGTGCACTCCAGCCGTGACTCAGAGATCGAAATGGTCAAGCTGCTGCAGCTGAAGTATGAGGTATGTTCTTCCGGCTTAGTTATATTCTGACAGCCCCCAAGTCTTTAGATTATGAGAAAAACGGAATGATCTGTAGACTTTATGATATAGGCTAAGACTTTACCTTTAGATTTTTCTGAAGTCCAATAAAATAGAACAAAGCTTCACCTATAGTCCCCAAGGGCCGATTCACTTAACCATAAATGAGCCGGTACTTTGAATTTCATAACTGTCTTGTACCGAATCCAACAAATATTGTAATCCGGCTTAACCTTGAGAGACTTTCCTGAATATCATACATTAGCCCCCAAGTGCCAAGTGCTATTACTTTGTAAAGTATTTGGGACTTGAAATATTTTAGAGTCATAAGAAATTGTTTTGGCATACATTAGCCCCCAAGTATCAAGTGGTTTTGCAATGCAAAAGTACTTGAGACTTGAATCTTAACTCTTGGACTTTAATTGAAACCTTGACACATCTGTGTACATTTTGTAGAATGCCTTATCTGAATTGAGCTTGCAATTAACGGATGCGAAGACCCAGCTGTCGGATCAGGAAGCAGAAATCAAGTTTGCTGACTCCAAGCTGCAACTGAGTCTTGCTGAGAAGGAAAATTTGAAAACCAGCTTGACTGACAAGAAGAAAACCTGGGCTGAGGAAAAAACGCTGCTGACACAATGTGCCGAGAAAGCTAAAGCAGCCCTTGAAGAGGTTACGACGGAGCTGACCGGATTAAAAGACCGGGTGTCTCAAATGGTGTCCGCCATCTTCGGTATGTCATATGTACTGACCTTTTTGACCTTCTTCTGACCCGGAATACAAACCGCTAGCTGACCCTTTGTTTAAAAACCATGTGCAGGCCCACGAAGCAAGAACCTGAGCCAAGACAACGTGACTAAACTGAAGGCGGTGTATACCTGAGTGGAACAATTGTACATTGGCGCACAACGGGCACTTGCCGCTATCTCTCCTGCCAATCAATGACCCAACCGGCTCAGTGATGTCTTAAAGAAGCTGTCAATCTTACCCGCCAGGTTCCAAGAAGTCAAGCGCTCCTGTGCTAGAGCCGGGGCTTTAACTGCCCTAAACCGCTCCAAGGCTTGGGTGCCAGATCTAGAGCCGGCGGATGTAGCCAGAGGGTACCCCACGGTAAAGGAAAACGGGTCACTGTTTGAACAGGATGACTTTGTTGCTTGCGTGAGGGAGGTGCGACCTTAGGCCACCATTCTTGGAGATGAAACAAATATCGATAAATACCAGCCAGGTTTTGACTTGGACAATAAGAAGATGGCGACTCCCTCCTACAAAGTGACCGACCTTATCCCACCGGTTCGTCAACATACATTTACTCCGGATATTGATCCAGCCGGCTTGATTGATGAAGAAGCAGAATTTACTGCTGTAGACGGTTTTGACTGGTCAAAACCTAACTTCCAATTAGCAAAATGCGGTGAGCCGGCGAGGGAGGAGTGAAGACCATCTTCATGGGCTTTTAAAAGCCTTGTAATAGATTAGCTGTGAAAACACTGCATAATTTGCCTATGCCATCGCGTATAAGACACCGTGTGTGATTCTGTGTTTGCTAATCTCAATATATGCATCATATTTATGGTTGTCCCTGCAATATTTCCGCTCTGTTCCTACAGATAAAAGGGAAAAACTGGCTTGGCGGCTTAGTACCAAACGGGTCAGAACACCCAGTTTATAGCTAATATTTTTATCATAGTAGAAAACAGAACTAGACGTAAAAAGAAAACAAGGTTGAAATAACCTTTGATTAATACAGAAGGAAACTGTTCATAAACAATAGCCATACATGTATCTTTGACCTTCGGACCACCGGTTTATATGACCCGGGTGATGAGGTTGATAATCAAGTCTTTGTGAGAAGTCAATGCTTCTGAATACCTGATGATTATCATGCCCTGGCGGCTTGTTGTCAAATAGTCAAGCCGGTGAAAAGACCATGATTGATTATTTTGAAATTGATACAACAAAAAACCAATAAGACAAATAACTGGTGGTAAACAAAATTAACCTTGTAACTAAAGATTGGGGGTTTTCTGATTCGAAAACGATCAGTAAACCGGACCAAAGGGGTTAAGCTAAGATTCGAATACGATCATATAAACCGGTGGCCCCCAGTGGCTTTGGCGTTGCGCCGATCAAGAGGGTACCGACAGCTATGTTCTCTTTGGTTCGAATACGACCTATGTTTGAACAGGAAGCCCCCAAATGACCTTGAGAGGTTTTTAACGACCCTGATTCGAATACGATCCAAGTCGGACCCAAAAGGGGTTAAGCTGTGATTCGAATACGATCAAGAAGCCCCCTAGTGAGTTTGGCTTTGAGCCGATCAAGAGGGTTACGACAGCTATGTTCTCTTTGGTTCGAATACGACCTATGTTTGAACAGGAAGCCCCCAAGTGACCTTGATAGTTTGCAGCTAGATTCGAATACGATCATAAGCCGGACCAAAAAAGGTTAGACTTGATTCAAATATGATCAGCTCCTTAATAGTCATTTGAAAATAGTAGTAAAAAATAGTAAAGATGCGTAATCTTTGAAAAGAAAAGAGACCGATGGTCCTGCTTTATTACTTATCATAGTATATACAACCTCAAAGTATGTACATGATGAGAGCCGGTGGCTCAGGTGTAGTATGGCCGAAGTTGAGCAATGTTCCACGGCTGGCGGGTCTCCTCTTCCGACTTACATGAGTCTTTGTGCTCTCGAACGTCAATGAGGTAATATGACCCATTGTTTAAGTTCTTGCTGACCACAAAGGGTCCTTCCCAAGGTGGGGATAGCTTGTGTGCATCTGACAGATCCTGGATGAGCCGGAGCACCAGGTCACCTTCTTGAAAAGTCCTGGACTTAACCCGGCGGCTGTGATAACGGCGCAGGTCCTGTTGATAAATTGCTAATCGAGCCGCTGCTAAGTCTCTTTCCTCATCTAACAAGTCAGGTGCATCCTGTCTGGCTTGTTCATTGTTAGCTTCAACATAAGCCGCCACACGGGGCGAGTCATGACGGATGTCACTAATCAACACTGCTTCCGCTCCATAAACCATGAAGAAAGGTGTATAACCTGTAGACCTGTTAGGGGTGGTGTTGATACTCCACAGCACCGAGGGTAACTCCTCTACCCAACAACCCGGCGTTCGCTGCAAGGGAACCATAAGCCGGGGCTTGAGACCTTTTAAGATTTCCTGATTTGCTCTCTCAGCCTGACCATTGGATTGAGGATGAGCTACAAAAGAAACATCAAGCCGGATATGCTCGCGCTGACAGAACTCCTCCATAGCCCCTTGGGATAGATTAGTGCCATTGTTAGTGATAATGTTGTGTGGAAAACCAAAACAGAAGATCACCTTTTTCATGAACTGAACCGTTGTGGCCGCATCACACTTACTCACTGGTTCTGCCTCAACCCACTTTGTGAATTTGTCAACTGCCACTAAAAGATGTGTCTTTTTATCCTTAGACCTTTTGAAAGGTCCAACCATGTCAAGCCCCCAGACCGCGAACGGCCAAGTGATTGGAACCATCCGCAGTTCTTGAGCTGGCACATGTGCTCGTCGTGCGAATTTTTGACATCCATCACATCTACTGACCAGATCTTCTGCATTAGGGTGAGCCGTCAACCAGTAAAAACCATGACGAAAAGCTTTGGCCACCAGAGATTTTGACCCGGCGTGATGACCACAATCGCCTTCATGGATCTCATGAAGTATTTCTTGGCCTTCTTCAGGGGAAACACACTGCTGAAATGGTCCAGAGACGCTGCGATGGTATAGTTCTCCGTCAGAAATCGTCATTGACTTAGACCACCGGGTTATCTGTTGGGCCAGGGTCTCATCCGCTGGCAGCTCGCCCCAGGTCATGTAAGCCAAGAACGGAACTTCCAATCTGGGATGACGTGAAGAGCCGCCACCAACTGCGCCTCCGGGTCAGGAACGGCTAGATCTTCTTATGTAGGTAACTTAACAGACGAGTTATGCAAAATATCCAAAAAGGTGTTAGGTGGCACCGGCTTACGCTGAGATCCCAACCGGCTTAAAGCATCAGTCGCTTCGTTCTTCCTTCGGCCAATGTGCTCCACCTGATAACCTTTAAAATGCCCTGCAACAACATCAACTTCACGGCGATAAGCCGCCATGAGAGGATCTTTGGAATCCCACTTGCCTGACACCTGTTGAGCTACCAAATCTGAGTCGCCAAGACACCGGACCCGGCTCAGGCTCATCTCTTTAGCCATTCGAAGACCATGGAGCAACGCTTCATATTCTGCTGCGTTGTTAGTGCAAGGAAACATCAGCCGCAACACATAACAAAATTTGTCACCTCGAGGGGAGGTTAAAACAACTCCAGCCCCCGAGCCTTCCAACTGTCTAGACCCATCAAAGTGAATAGTCCAATATGTGTTGTTTGGTTTCTCCTCTGGCATTTGCATCTCTGTCCAGTCATTAATAAAGTCAACCAGTGCTTGAGACTTGATCGCAGTACGTGGTACATACTTCAACCCATGAGACCCAAGCTCAATGGCCCACTTGGCGACTCATCCAGTGGCTTCTCTATTTTGAATGATGTCTCCCAAAGGAGCAGATCTAACCATAGTGATTGGGTCACCCTGAAAGTAATGTTTGAGCTTCTGACTCACCATGAACACCCCATACACGAGCTTCTGCCAATCTGGATATCTTTGTTTAGATTCAATCAACACCTCACTAACGTAGTAAACTGGTCGTTGAACTGGATGTTCCTTGCCAACCTCCTTACACTCCACCACAATTGCCAAACTAACAACTCGTGAGTTGGCGGCTACGTATAACAATAGCGGCTCTTTCTCAACTGGAGCAGCAAGGACCGGCGGCTCAGCAAGCTGTTTCTTCAGATCCTCAAAAGCAGAGTTCGCAGCATCGCTCCAAACAAAATCATCCGTTTTCTTCATCATCTGATACAAAGGCATCGCCTTCTCCCCTAACCGGCTTATGAACCGGCTCAAAGCAGCAACACGACCCGCCAGCCGTTGAGCGTCATTGATGCATGTTGGTTTGGCCAGGGATGTGATTGCCTTAATCTTCTCCGGGTTAGCTTCAATACCTCGATTGGGCACCAAAAAACCCAAGAGCTTGCCAGCTGGGACTCCAAAAACACACTTGGCCGGGTTAAGCATCATTTTGTAGACCCGGAGGTTATCAAAGGTCTCTTTCAGATCTGTGACCAAGGTTTCCTCTTTCCTGGACTTTACCACCTATATCATCCACATAAGCATGAACATTACGCCCAATCTGATTGTGAAGGCAATTCTGCATACACAATTGATAAGTTGCCTGGGCACTCTTGAGCTCGAAGGGCATAGACACATAGCAGAAGGCTCCAAACGGAGTGATGAAAGTTGTCTTCTCCTGGTCTTTGACCGCCATCTTGATCTGATGATAACCTGAATAAGCATCCAGAAAACTCAAACGTGCGCAACCCGCCATAGCATCGATGATCTGATCAATACGGGGGAGAGCAAAAGGGTCAGCTGGACAAGCCTTGTTTAAATCGGTGTAATCCACACACATACGCCAGGTGCCATTCTTTTTGAGTACAAGCACCGGATTGGCCAACCACTCTGGGTGAAAGAATTCCACAATGAACCCGGCCGCCAAGAGCCGGGCCACCTCTTCTCCAATGGCCTTGCGCCTTTCCTCGTTGAATCATCAGAGAAATTGCCTGACCGGCTTAAACTTTGGATCAATATTGAGAGTGTGCTCAGCGAGTTCTCTCGGGACACCCGGCATGTCAGAAGGTTTCCATGCAAAGATGTCCCGATTCTCACGGATGAACTCGATGAGCGTGCTTTCCTATTTTGGATCCAAGTTGGCACTGATGATGAACTGCTTGGATGAGTCACCGGGCACAAAATCAACCGTCTTGGTGTCATCAGCTGACTTGAATTTCAACACCGGTTCATGCTCTGTTGTTGGCTTCTTTAAAGACGTCATGTCTGCCGGGTCAACATTATCTTTATAAAACTTTAGCTCCTCTGTCGCACAAACAGACTCAGCATATGCAGCATCTCATTCTTCACACTCCAGGGCTATTTTCCGGCTTCCATGTAATGTAATGGTGCCCTTATAACCCGGCATCTTGAGCTGCAGATACACATAACACGGCCGAGCCATGAACTTGGCGTAAGCCGGCCGTCCAAACAAAGCACGATATGGGCTTTTGATCTTAACCACCTCAAACGTTAATTTCTCCGCTCTGGAATCATATTCATCCCCAAAGGCAACTTCCAATTCAATCTTGCCAACTGGGTATGCCGACTTGACAGGTACCACACCGTGAAAAACAGTGTTGGATTGCTTAAGACTCTTATCAGTCAACACCATTCGACAAAACGTCTCATAGTAGAGGATGTTGATGCTACTGCCTCCATCCATGAGCACTTTAGTGAATTTACATCCACCAACCTGAGGCGCTACTACCAAGGCCAAGTGACCTGGATTGTCAACCTGGGGAGGATGATCCTCTCTGCTCCACACAATAGGCTGTTCTGACCACCGTAAGTAACGCAGAATCACCGGCTCAACGGCATTGACATCCCTCTTGTGAAGCTTTTGGTCCCTCTTGCATAAGCTAGTGGTCAATACATGATATTGCCCACTATTCAACTGTTTTGGGTTGCTCTGATATCCGGATTGCTACTGATTACCTTGGCCGGGTTGTGGATTATAACCTCCTTGGTTACCCGCATGCCCCTGACCGTGAAAGCTGCCTCCACCTGAGCCGGCGCCCGGGCCATGGAAGCCGCATCCACCTGAACTGCCGCCAGGGCCTTGACTTCCATCAAATGCATTTGAATTTTTAAACGCTTTCATGATTGTACAGTCCTTCCACAGATGGGTGGCTGGCTTTCTTCCGGGTGCCATGTCTTGGACAAGGTTCATTCAATAGTTGCTCAAGGGTGGGACCTGACCCGCCCGACCGGGGGGGGTTGCCTACCCTTGCGCCGTTGATTGTTGCCATGCGCATTGGTGTTAGCCACAAATTCGTTAGCCTTACGTTTATTGCCTCCTTGATTTGTCGAGTTATGCTGGTGACCCTTGCCGTTGCCGTTCTTATTTCCCTTCCTTGTCTTTTCTTCATCAGACACAGGGTCCCTGGTACTATCAGAATCAGCATACTTGACGAGAGCCACGAACAACTGGCCCATGTCATTGCAGTCACATTTAAGCCGCCCCAGCTTCTGTTTCAGAGGTTCAAAACGGCAATTTTCTCCAACATTAATACTGCCAAGCCGGCATCCATCTTATCAGATGAATGAATTATCTCCTTGACCCGGCGCACCCAATGGGTTGTGGACTCACCTTCCTCTTGTTTACAATTAGTCAGGTCCATGATTGACATAGGTTGTTTGCATGTGTCCTTGAAGTTCTGAATGAACCGGGCCTTTAACTCTGCCCATGAGCCGATGGAATTGGGGGGGCAACCCTTTTAGCCCAGTACGAGCCGTTCCATCCAACATCATGGTGAAATACTTAGCCATTGTCATGTCGCTGACCTCCAACAGCTCCATGGCCATCTCATAACTCTCAATCCAGGCCCCAGGCTGCAAGTCGGCCGTGTAATTAGGCACCTTACGAGGCCCCTTGAAGTCCTTTGGCAAACGCTCATTACGTATGGCAGGCACCAGGCAAGGGACACCTCCGGTTCTCGTGGCCACTCCTGCCTCAACCGAGGTTGCTGGATAAGCCAGAAAAGTCTGGTGAGCTGCCTGCTCCACTGCCAGTTGAACCACTCGCTCAGCCTCTTGTCGGATCCTCTCTTGATCCGCTAAGTTAAGGGCTCCAGCCTGTACCGGCTCATGCCTGTGCGGCCGGTTGTGGCGTTGAGCATTGCTTGACATGTCAGCTGAATCCATATGCCTACTGTAGCTTGGGCTCCGGCTCGGGCGAGGGGTTGAATGGATCCTGTCTCGACTGTAAGAGTACGCATCCTGCTGTGCCAAAGCTGTTTGAAGAAGTTCCCTCCCGCTTCGCGTTTTGATCACCGCCGGAGAGTCGCCTTCCATTGGGAGAGCTTCCAAACGAGCCGATGCAGCAATAAGGTTTTCCAAGGGATTGGAGAAGTGACCGGGTGGTGTTGGCACATAATGAGGCGGAGCGGTATGTACACGGGGTGGTTCCATGGCGCGCGGCTGAACCGGTGCCCCGGGTTTCGTGATCCCATTTGCCTCCGGCGGGTTACTTGTCCCGGCCCGGGTGTATGAAAAAGGTTCCTAGGATCGAGCGTCAGAGGTAGACGTGACTGAGTTTTCTGATGCCTTCTTCTCATGACCTCGTTTGACACGTTCAGATCCACCGAGAGCTGGAAAGTGTCCGCTTGAAGCTGTTGAGCACGAGCGTCCAAAGTCGCCCACTCCGCGGCCATCCTGACCTCTTCTGCTGCTAAATTTTCTTTAGCTTGTACCATCTCTTCACATACGCATGCCACCTCTGCGTCATGCTGAGCTTTATCTGTCGGCTCTACCACGACAGTCAACATAGTCGTCAGTTTATCCATGAGGTCCATTAGGATCTGAGCCGGGGGGCGCGCAGGGTCTCCTGACCCGGCTGCAGCCAACCCAGTGGTTACTGCTGCTGCAGCTGTGGAGTTCTGCCCGGGCTGCGTGCCTGCCATGAAGACTGCGGCCCGATTCAGCGGCTCAGAGGGGTCCGAAATACTGCTGCCATCGGAACAACCCCCGAGCATGCCATCCTGCAGCTGATACAAAGAGTCCGTCTCGCCCGTTGATGATGTGGCATCAAAACAGATGGCTGTCTCACCACCATCCACCGATCCTTCAGAGTATTCACCGCCGTGGATACAACCTACAAAGGCATGCTTCACGACAGATTGAACACGGGCGGACCTCGCGCGCTGAGCCGTTTCGACGAGGTTGGTGTGGACGTCCGGCTCAAGGCCCGACTCGTCGATCCGGCCGATGAAGACATGAAATCCGCCGAAGGGGACCCAATACCCGTACTCAATTGAGCCGGCCTCGGGGCCCCAGCCTTCGTCGATGATGTAGAGCTTGCCTTGACGACTCTTGGTCATCCGGCCCACAGCGTATCCCATGAGCCCTTCGAAGTTGCCCTTCAAGAACTCAAATCCACTGTGCGTTGGCCCCACGGTGGGCGCCAACTGTCGTGGAATTGTCACGGCAGATGTCCTAGCAGAAGGACTTAGTCGTAGGGCCATCGCAACTAGGAAGCTTAAAGGGGTTAATTGGGACAATGGACGCGAGAGGTTTTATACTAGTTCAGCCGCTTACGATGAAGATAAAAGCCTACGTCTAGTTGTGTTGATATTGCTGGGGATTCGATCACCAAGAGGCTAGTTCGCCGGCTTGGTTGTCTCTTGTTTCTTGCCCTAAGCCGCCACCGGGTCGTCCCCTTATATACACGGGTTGATGCCTGGTGGCCTACAGAGTCTCGACTGGCGCATAAATCGTGTCCGGCTCAGTGACTTCTTTTACATTCCTTTCCTTACAAGTCTTTCCTTACATATGGCGGTTTACATTATTGGGCCTTAAGCCGCCTCTAGGCCTTTAGGACTTCTATAGGATTTAATAAACTACAGCCTTGAATGTCTACTTGGCTTCCTTTGTGACCCGCCATTGGGGCTGACCCGGCCCCTCCTGGGCGGGTCATAACTGATAGCTATATCCCCAAACTGTCCGAAACGGGCAGCCTGCGGGGCCACCTCGGGGCAACTCAAGGGTTGGTTTTACTCGTAGCTTGACCTATCCAGTGTGCCCTGAGAACGAGATACGTGCGACTCCTATCGGGATTTGTCGGCACATCGGGCGTCTTTGCTGGTCTTGTTTTACCATTAACGAAATGTCTTGTAACCGGGATTCTGAGTCTGATCGGGTCATCCTGGGAGAAGGAATATCCTTCGTTGACCGTGAGAGCTTGTGATGGGCTAAGTTGGGACACCTGAGGGAGTCCTGGATTAGGGGGTATCCGGACAGCCGGATTATATCCTTTGGCTGGACTGTTGGACTATGAAAATACAAGATTGAAGACTTCGTCCTGTGTCCGGATGGGACTCTCCTTGGCATGGAAGGCAAGCTTGGCAATACTGATATGTATTTCTCCTTCCTTGTAACCGACTCTGTGTAACCCTAGCCCCCTCCGGTGTCTATATAAACCAGAGGGTTTTAGTCCGTAGGACAACATACAATCATACCATAGGCTAGCTTCTAGGGTTTAGCCTCTCTGATCTCGTGGTAGATCAACTCTTGTACTACTCATATTATCAAGAATAATCAAGCAGGACGTAGGGTTTTACCTCCATCAAGAGGGCCCAAACCTAGGTAAAACATCGTGTCCCCTGCCTCCTGTTACCATCTGCCTTAGACGCACAGTTCGGGACCCCCTACCCGAGATCCGCCGGTTTTGACACCGACATTGGTGCTTTCATTGAGAGTTCCACTGTGCCGTCGCCGTAAGGAAGGATGCCTCGTCTCGTTATTGAAAACAACATTACCGCCGGGGGAGCCCTGGCTGTCGGCCAAACTCTCCGGCTAGGCCGTTTCATCATGACCGCCCGTTTGGCCTCTGCACCGATGATGACTTCTCGGGTCATCAAAAACAGCCTCCACGTCGGCTCGGAATTTGCTGAGTAGATGGATCCAATGGAGCTCTCTTCCCTAACCAAGCTCTTGGAACGTATCGCCGCCCTGGGGGTCGCTACAGACTATGATCAGATTGGGCTTAAACCCAATCAAAGGGAGATTAACTCTCCACCGGTCACCCATCATATTGCGGTGGTGGAGGAACAATGCGTCGATTCTTCCTCTATCTTGAGGACTAACTATGTCCGGATTCCTGAACTCTCCGAGCCGGATACCCATTTACGGGAGAACATCACCCAAGCCCTGAACCTAGAGTCAGATAGCGGGCCAGACTTATCGGGCAACATCCCAGAATCCGAACTTCCAAGATCGGAAACTCCTCGGCCCCTGGGTCTCAGATCGGGTAGGGGCTCGGACTCAAATCCACCCACCCACCCAGACATAAGCGATCTTTCCCACATCAGGCAAGATCCCCATGAAACAGTACATCATTATTGGGCCAGATTCCTCCTTGTGATGAACAAGGTTAAGGACTGTCGCGAGGAAGATGCAGTCTCATTTGTCTGCAATAATTGCACAGATAAGGGAATCCTTAACGCCTTAAGTCGTCATGACATATCACGCTTCGCTGACTTGGCGTCCATAGTACGAAAGTACTGTGCGATGGAAAGCGCCTGGAAAACCGAAACAAAGTTTTTGGGATAATCCGACCTGGCATATACACCCAGTCCGAAGTAAAAGGGTGCACTATCATAATACACCTGAGTTAGTTACAAAGAAACAAAGACCCTCTACATTCCATGGAACCGTATTGGAGGGATGGCTCAACGACCCCTGCAAAATTCATAGTATAGCGGATACCACACCAACACACAACCTTAGAGCATGTTGGGTTCTCCGGCAGGTGGCCAAAAATGGTGAGGATCTTCTCATCCCAAATACCACAGAGCATCATCCCGTGGATAACAATACGATATTAACAGTCTTCGAAACCTTTGCATCAAATAACAGGCGCAAGCGAACACTCCGCAGCCTCGCCAAAATTTGCCACGTGGCAGCAATGAATCCATGGAGTGACACGACTATTACCTACAATGCCAGTGATGAACCTAAATTCCGAACAGCCCAAGAACCAGCTGCACTGGTCCTCAGTCCAATTGTGGACGGCTTTCAACTCACCAAAGTACTCATGGACGGCAGCAGTGGATTGAACCTCATCTATGAGGAAACGCTTCAAAAAATGGAAATAGACTAGAACCACATTGAGCAAAGCAGCACAACCTTCAGAGGAATCATCTCCAGTTGGGAAGCATGTTGTGCCTGGAAACTCACACTAGATGTGGTATTCGGTACGCTGGAGAATTATAGGTCCGAAGAAATTACATTCCAAGTGGCCCCGTTCAGTAGTGGATACCACGCCCTTTTAGGACGGGAGGCGTTCACAATCTTCCAAGCCATACCCCATTATGGGTACATGAAGCTCAAAATTCCCGGGCCCAACGGAATCATCACTCTCGCTAGTGATCCGGACACAGCACTCCGTGCCGAAAACAAAACAGCCGCATTGGCCCTCGAGGCATTGTCCGAAGCCCTTTCGGCCGAGGAGTTAACTGCGCTACGCTCCACAGTGGACAGGGACGACGTGATACTTGACAAGAGATCCAAGTCCACCTCTTTTAAACCAGCGGATGAAATAGTCAAATTCCAAGTCCACCCAACGGACCCTACAAAAATAGCCTCCATTGGGGCATAGCTAAACCCCGCCATGGACGCCGCACTACGAGAGTTCCTGCGCGAGAGTTGGGACATATTCACCTGGCACCCCTCAGACATGCCAGGAATCCCACACAGGCTGGCTGAGCACAGCCTCAATATTCTAAAGGGATTCAAGCCGGTCAAGCAGACTCTTCGGTGTTTCTCTGAACCTAAGAGACAAGCTATGGGAGAAGAACTAGCCAAGTTATTAGAGGCCGGATTCATTAGAGAAATAAAACACCTGGACTGGCTAGCAAACCTGGTGATGGTACCAAAGAAGGAAAAATCCTGGCGCCTGTGTGTCGATTTTAAGGACCTCAACAAGGCCTGCCCAAAGGATCCCTTCCCCCTCCCTCGCATTGATCAAATTATCGATGCTACCGCAGGACACGAGTCATTGTGTTTCCTCGACGCATACTCTGGCTACCACCAAATCAAGATGGCGGAGTCCGACCAAGCCGCAACGACATTTATCACACCATACAACCCCTTCTGTTTCAACACAATGCCTTTCGGGCTCAAAAATGCTGGCGCAACATATCAGCGCATGATTCAGACATGTCTGGAGAAACAGATCAGCAAAATAGTAGAGGCATGCGTAGATGATGTGGTCGTCAAAACCAAGCACGTCTACTCTCTAATAGATGACTTGAGGCTCACATTCGACAACCTCCGAAAATATGACATTAAGCTCAATCCGGAAAAATGTGTTTTTGGCATACTGGCCAGAAAGCTCCTGGGCTTCATTGTCTCCAGTAGAGGAATTGAAGCTAATCCGGCCAAAATCCGAGCTCTGTCACAGTTGGCTACCCCAACAGACCTCAAACAAATCCAGAAATTAACTGGATGTGTGGCGGCTCTAAGCCGCTTTATCTCCCGCTTAGGAGAAAAGGCATTACCCCTTTATCGCCTCCTTCGGCACACCGAACACTTCGAGTGGACGAACGCTGCCACAACCAGATTGGAAGAAATAAAAGCCATACTGGCAACCAACTGAATCCTGGCCATGCCAAACATCGGTGAACAAATGTTGTTGTACATTGCGGAACTCATCAGGTTGTAAGCGCAGTGCTTGTCGTCGAACGAGAAGCGGACAGACATAAATTCCCCCTTCAAAAGCCGGTATATTATGTGTCCACTGTCCTCACTCCATGCAAGTCACGGTACCCACATTATCAAAAGATAGCCTATGCGGTATTCATGGCATCCCGGAAGCTGCGACACTACTTTCAAGAGTGTTCGATTACAGTAGCCTCGGAAGTGCCACTTAATGATATTATAAACAACCGCGGCGCCACGGGCTGGATTGCCAAATTGGCCATTGAGCTCCTCCCGTTCGACATAACATACAAACCCCGGCGAGCCACTAAATCACAAGTATTGGCCGACTTTGTCACTGAATGGACGGAAGGCGAACTACCTAAAGAGTACGGTGCATACTCCAATTGGATCATGCACTTCAACGGCTCCAAAATGCTGGCTGGTCTGGGGGCTGGCGTCATCCTGACATCCCCAACCGGAGATATAGTCCAATACGTACTGCAGATACTATATACAGACTCCAACAACGCAGCCGAATACGAAGCCCTGTTACATGGTCTTCGGATGGCAGTTTCCATGGGCATTCAACGCCTAGAGGTGCATGGGGATTCGAACCTCGCAATATCCCAAATAATGGAGACTTTGATGCCAAGGATCCAAAGATGGCGGCCTATCGAAACGCCATCCTAAAGATGTCAGCTCGGTTCGAGGGGCTCGAATTTCACCATATGGCTCAGGAAAACAATCAGGCGGCGGATATCCTCGCCCGCATCAGCGCAAAACGCGATGCGATCCCCCCAACATCTTTTTGGAGAGGTTGTTTAAGCCATCCGTGGTATGGGAAGGGGACACCGGTAACAATAGTTCGGACCCGGCCAAAATACCCGATACCGAACACTCTGACATAATCGGAGGCTCCGCCACCGAAATAACACCTTCAGCCCACGTAATAATGGACATCATCGCCCCATCGACAGAACCATTCCAGGCCTACCTAACTAGGCAGGAACTTCCCGTGGACCAAAATGAGGCACGCTACATAGTGCGGCGATCTAAAGCCTACAGGGTCCATGAGGGAGAGTTGTATAAAAAAAGTACTACCGGAATCCTTCAAAGGTGCATCTCCGGAGAGGAAGGGCGGAAGCTTTTGGCAGAAGTTCATGCCGGACTCGGCGGCCACCACGCTGCAGCCCGGGCCCTTGTAAGCAAGGCCTTCCGTACAGGCTTTTATTGGCCGACGGCCCGGCAGGCGCACAGGACTTGGTCCAACGCTACGTCGGTTGCCAGCTTTTTGCAAACCAAAGCCACATGCCACCCACCGCCCTCCAAACAATCCCCATTAACTGGCCCTTCGTAGTCTGGGGGCTTGACATGGTTGGACCCCTTAAAGGGGGAACCCATAAGAAAAAATACTTACTGGTCATGGTGGATAAATTCACCAAATGGATAGAAGCCAAACCTGTTAAAACGGCCAAATCCGGACCGGTGATAGACTTCATATCCGGGGCTGTACACCGTTATGACGTCCCCCATAGCATCATCACTGACAACGACACGAACTTCACGACCGATGAGGTAAAACTCTGGTGCAGCAACATGGGCATCAAGCTCGATTCTGCTTCAGTCTATCACCCACAAACCAATGGCCAAGTTGAGTGAGCAAATGGTCTTATCATGAGCGGCATTAAACCCAGACTAGTGCGGTCCTTAAAGGAGTCTAACAGCACTGGGTAGAGGAGCTCGACTCCATACTCTGGGGGCTGCGGACCACGCCGAATCGTACTACTGGATACATACCCTTCTTTATGGTGTACGACGCAGAGGCGGTTCTGCCCTGCGACATAATTCATGACTCACCTTGAGTGCGCATGTACGAAGAAAGAGAAGCCGAGCTCGATCGGCAGGACAGTCTGGACACCCTGGAGGAGGAGCGCGATGTGGCAAAAGCCCGTTCCGCATTCTATCATCAACAGGCTCGCAGATACCAAGGCAGAGAAGTACGGGCCAAAACTTATAACGTTGGCGAGTTAGTTCTACGCCTGCCGGAGAAGAAAAAAACCAAGCTCGAGCCCAAATGGGAAGGTCCCTTCATTATTGACCAAGTTCTAACCGGTGGAGCGTACCATCTGCGGGATGCATCGAATAATTGACTTGAGCCAAACCCATGTAACTCAGCCAGACTCCGAAGATTCTACGCCTAGCGCCAGACTCTATGTTCGTCTCTTTCCTCTGTCTATTTTTTGCATATACATTATCTGTCTTTTTTTTCTCTTTCTTCCTTTTATTCTTTCTCAAGGCCTTCAGAAGCTTAATTATTTATCTGGGCTTCATGCCACGCACATGTGTTATTCTTCCGCATGTACCTTTTCTTCGCCATTATATGCATCGATATGACTTAAGTTTTGGCCAAGCTGGGTTGCCTGGCTCTTGGATTTATGCCCTACGTTCCCGTTAATTCGGCTAGGGCATAAGGGGAGCACCTCTGCGATTGTTACTGCCGGGTCAGCCGGATGTGTACCTCAGACTGGGTGAAGCCGAAAGCTAGCGTTCTCAAGGGAATATTCGGTCCGTGAAGAAAAGCTGATTTTTATTTGTTTTCCATATGTGCCCCCAGATGTTTTTGCCTGCGTCTCCTCTCACAGTCCGGACATGCACTTTAGGGCATGCGTACCTAGGGAAAGGAACCCCTAACGGAACTATTCTCCCTGGAAGATGTTTCTTACTACCCATGTAATATAACATAACTAGTTGGGTACTTGTCTGTTCAAGCACTAATGACCCCTACACCTGGTTTCCATGCATACCCCGGTTCTTATATAATTGAGCGGGTATTCGGACACACTCCGGACTATCGGGTCCTGAGGTTGAAGCGAAAAGGTCCGCCATGACAAATGATTTACAATCTGGCTAGAAGGCATTATACATGTCACTTTAATTACATAGTCATGTAGACTGACTAAATTCCTCTTCTATACCATCCAACAGGCTGTCTAGCCTACAATCCTATTGGGAATACTTTGCGGCTAATTCTACTTGCCCATACACTAAGCTAACGGGGATCTCTTTCCCATCGGGCCCCACAGGTTCGACCTCGGCCATGTGGTTTGGGTCAGCCTTGGTATACCGCGTCTTCACCATGGCCCAGGCTTCCCTGGCACCTTGACGGCAGGCCGATATCTTCCATAATCAGAAGCGCCGCCGTGCTCCCTTGAGCTTCCCTGCAAGCTCTCCAATGCCTTCTGGCAGGGAGACAAATGGCCACAAGGACTGGGCAATACCTTGCATCACCTAACGAACTTGTTCGTGAAGTCGTGAGAGCTCGGGTAGAAGATCACCCGCAGACCCGGGCATCTCCTTCGCGGGACGACCCGTCAGCATACCAGCAGACATAATTCTGTTAGCCAGCTTCTCCGCCACCCCCTTTTAAGGGTTCATCCAAGCACTTACTGAAAGTGCCGCGTCGAAGCCGCTTATTCTCCTTCTCGGAGTCCGCAAGCTGGGCTGGAACATCCTTCAGTTCCACGCTCAGCTTGGTATTGGCGTCTTGGAGATTGTTTTTCTCCCACCTGACCTCAGTCAGCACGCGTTCACCAGCCTTTAGCTGTCGTACGACATGCTGGTCCTCCGGATTCTCTCTGGATTCATCTGCAATATCTATTGTTAGATCTGCAGCCACACCGCATGCTATATGGTACCTATCATTCTTTGAAAGAAATGTTACCAGCTGGGGACTTTTTAGGTTCCTTCAATGCGGCAACGGCGGCCCGAAGTTGGGTCTTGCATTTCTCCAGCTCCTGTGACAGTTGAATATTCTTCTCTGTAAGAACCTGCACAATAGATGATCCTTAAATCAGTTCTGCTAACTGTTTCAAGTCTCAGGGGCTACTGATACATATAATCGTCAGATTTGCTTACCCGTACATCCCTTACATACTGGTCCGTGGCTCTGGCTAGACCATTTTGAGCAGCACAGAGGTACGCGTCTCCAGAATCCTCTGTAGGGGGAGTATACGGCATCCGCCCCATGTCGGCTTTCGCCTCTATGTCCGGTCCTGGAGCCTGACTGGTGGAAGCATGATCGGTAGCCTCACCGGACATATTCCGGCGAGCGTTTTTTCTGTTAAAGAAACATGGACGTCATTACATTTTGAGAAAGACGACAACCATAGAGCGGGGTTTTTGTCATACCTCTGCGCCGGCGTCTCCGTCCTGACCGCCTTCCTTTTTGGCCTACCCGGCCTCGGTGCCTCTTGTTGGCGAGTTGCTGCGGGTTCGGCACGGCGTCCCGAATGCCTTCCCTGTAAAACACCATATGTATATGGTAGGTGAAGTATCTAAAAGGGGATCCTAGTTTTTGGAGTTGGGATTTTGGTTTTTCTTACGACCATGGCGTTATCACAGCTCAATTGATAGAACTGCTGGTCTATTAGCTCCACGAATATGTCCGGATCTTCTTCGAGTCCGGGACCGAGGGCCCGGTCAGGGTCCTCTGGTTGTGGGGACGGGCTGTTGACCTCCCTTATGGCTTTTCGCAGTTCCTGCCGTAAAATGGCAAGGTGAGTACCTACGACAAAGAATGTGGGAAGAATGGGAGTAAGGAGATATAACTCACCCAGCTTGGAGGGTTGTACATGGAGAATCCATCCCGTGGCTTGATGCGGATGAACTCCTCTTCCTCTCCCTTGAACATCTCAGACATGATTTTTGCTAAAGCAGCAACGTTGTCTAGACCCTTACGCCCGCAACGGGTGGCATCGTCTTCCCCGTTAAAACACCACGGGGGGTGCCCTTGATATTGAAGTGGTTGCACTCTCCGCATTATGCATATTGACATAACCTCAATTACTGTCAATCCTGATTGAGCCAGCGCTTTAATCCGGTTCATCAGGTAAAGGACTTCTCCATTGTCTTCCTCCTGGGGGCTCCATGGGCGCCAGCTTCGGTGTTTCTTCAGAGGAGCATTGTTGAACTCAGGAAGACCCCGCCGAACAGGGTCCGGAAGGGGACGTCCTCCATATAAAACCATTCCGAAGGCCAGTCCTCGGACATCTTCTTTGGAGTACCAGACAGGTATCTGGTTTTGGCGATGCACCATATTTCGGCTCCGCCCACTTGATAAAGTGACCCCTCCTATGTGCGGGGGACGTGGCAAAATAACCTTTTCCACAGCTCGAAATGAGCCTTGCAGCCCAGGAATAACTCGCAGAGGGCAACATAGCCGGCAATGTGTAATATGGAAGCAGGGGTGAAATTATGCAGTTGGAGGCCGTAAAACTCCAGGAGCCCGCGGAGGAACGGATGAATTGGAAATCCGAGTCCCTTAATAAGTAAGGAACAAGGCATACCTGCTCCCCCGTAGAGGGGCTCGGGAAGCTCTCCGCTTGCTCCCCGCCATTGTAGGTGGCGAGCCCGGCTCGGACGGGAACCATATACGCTGGAGGGAGAAATCCCTTAGTCTATAGTTGGACTAATCGACTGTGCGGGATAGAACACCTCTCCCAATCACCGGGCTTAGGGCTACGGGGTGGGAGGAGGAGCAGCGGAGGTCGGCCATGCTAGAGTGGATTTTTCCGAAGCATGCTCCGATGGATTCTTGCTGGGGGAGGATGATGTGGATTGGATCTAAGAATCCCCACCCTTTAATAGACAATTTATTTATCTGGCTAGGGGGTGAATGTAAAAACGCCCTGGCTCCTCATATTCATTCGATGCATGGGAGATAGCCCTTATTGGGCGCAGAAGCCATGAGGTCCAACATTTATGGGGCCAGACACTGCTTAACAAACATTCAAAATTTGGAGAGGAACCCGCCTTACAATGCCGAAGACAATACTGCATGTCGGACTTGACGTCATTGAAGCCTGGTTCGGGGGCTACTGAGGGAGTCGTGGATTAGGGGGTATCCGGACAGCCGGATTATATCCTTTGGCTGGACTGTTGGACTATAAAAATACAAGATTGAAGACTTCGCCCCGTGTCCGGATGGGACTCTCCTTGGCGTGGAAGGCAAGCTTGGCAATACGGATATGTAGATCTCCTTCCTTGTAACCGACTCTGTGTAACCAAGCCCCCTCCAGTGTCTATATAAACTAGAGGGTTTTAGTCCATAGGTCAACATACAATCATACCATAGGCTAGCTTCTAGGGTTTAGCCTCTCTGATCTCGTGGTAGATCAACTCTTGTACTACTCATATTGTCAAGAATAATCAAGCAGGACATAGGGTTTTACCTCCATCAAGAGGGCCCGAACCTGGGTAAAACATCGTGTCCCCTGCCTCCTGTTACCATCCGCCTTAGACGCACAGTTCGGGACCCCCTACCCGAGATCCACCGGTTTGACACCGACAACACCCGTGCAGGGTTATGAACTTTTGAAAGCCGTGCCCGCGGTTATGGGCAGATGGGAATTTGTTAATATCCGGTTGTAGAAAACCTGACACTAAACTTAATTAAAATGCATCAACCGCATGTGTAGCCGTAATGGTCTCTTCTCGGCAGAGTCCGAGAAGTGAACATGGTTCTTGTGTTATGCTTGAACGTAAGTAGTTTCAGGATCACTTCTTGATCATTATAGTTTCTCGACCATGCCTTGCTTCTCTTCTCGCTCTCATTTGCATAAGTTAGCCTCCATGTATGCTAGTGCTTGCTGCAGCTCCACCTCACTATCCCCTTTTCCTACCCATAAGCTCAAAAAGTCTTGATCGCGAGGGTGTGAGATTGCTGAGTGCCCGTGACTCAAAGATACTTCCAAACAGTTTCAGGTGCCGATGATACCATTGCAGGTGACGCAACCCAGCTCAAGTGGGAGCTCGATGAAGATCTTGTTCGTTGTGTTGTTTCGTTGCCGTTTGATCAGTAGAGGAGCCCAGTTGCGGCGATCGGGGATCTATACATTTGGGGTTGTCTTCCTTTATTTGGTTTCGTAGTCGGACCTTGATTGTATTCTGGATGATGTAATGCTATATTTATGTATTGTGTGAAGTGCCGATTGGAAGCCAACTTTTTATCCCATTCTTATTCAGTACATGGATGTGTAAAGATTACCCCTCTTGCGACATGCCTACTATGCGGTTATGCCTCTAAGTCGTGCTCCGACATGTGGGAGATATAGCCGCATCGTGGGTGTTACAAGTTGGTATCAGAGCCTTCCCTGACTTAGGAGCCCCCTGCTTGATCAAATCGCTGGCGTTGTTGAGTCTAGAAAAAATGTTTTGAGTCTTATAGGATTATATATATCGGAGAGTAGGATTCTTTTTACTCCTCAGTCCCTTCATCGCTCTGGTGAGGCCTCCTCATGTAGAGTTTTGACTCTTCTCTTCTCAAATTTCATGATTTTTTTAGGATCACGCGGGTATCTTGGAATCCTTCTGATGGTTTTGTGACAAGAACATTGTTCTTGGTGCCTCCTGACATTTAGGGGTTGTGGCAGTGTGTTGAGCTCCGAGGTGTTGTCGTCACAATTTTCTCATTGCAGTTCTGGAATACCTGAGTTTCGTCGACATCGAAAATCTCTTTTATGCAGTTGTTGGTGAGATAACCTCGACACCACCCAGTACTAGGGCGGGAGTTGGGAGTATTGCCATAACTCGTATAACGGATGCTTTTCGAAGGTTGAGGTAAATGATTTCTGAAGGTTTCTTGGTTATGTGTTGAAGGATGGATATAGCTGGATGTAGGATTTGCTAATTTTGGGTGAGATATTATGCTTCCCCTGTATCCCCAACACTTGATTGCATAACCAGAAAGTTTCGGGAGTTTATAAGTGGGAATTCAAGTAGCTCCTAGAATATCTTTCCAACAGACACATGATACGATATGGGATCTATCATATGTTTGTTTCCGGCTTATTCTTCAAGCCAATCCTTTGTGTTGTTTTGAGTTGTGATATTCGAGTTGTTTCAATGTCAAGTGTTGATTCCATACCTTTCCTAAGTGTTGTTACCATATTTTTATGTGAATACCAATCCCTCTTGATAATCAAGATTGTCATGTCAAGCCTTTTTCAACCGGTGTGCTTCTCTTCAAGTGGATCCGATCATTTCAACATCTGCAAGATCAATTCTAAGTTTCCCAACGTTGTTTGTTTCATCTGTCCCAAGTTGCCTTTGTTTTCCCGCCCTCCCACCCTTTTTTTCGAGGACTCGGATTTCTTAATCAAGTATCCATTTTATTCATGTGAATTTTCTTTATTATTTTCCTTCAATGTTCTTATCCGGTGATTCTCACGAAGATGATAAAGGGAGCTTCAAGTTCATCATTCTTCGTTTCTTTTATCTTCTCCGGTGGATTCAATTCAAGCTTTTGGTGTTGATCATATCCCTTTTCCTCGTTTAAAATGCGTTCCCATGCAACCTCTTAATCATCTACTTCTCGCTATTCAATTGTTCTGGAGTGCTCAAGATATCTCGAAGATTCATGTTTCCACTCTGCTTTCGTTCAACCTCTTTCGAGGATGTTATCTCATTCAAGCCATTTAATTCGACCGGTGCGATCTCTCTTCAAAATTGTTCAACAGTGTATCTTTTGAGTGGGCCCTAACCCACATGTCTTTTTCCCAGGATCTTACCTGACTCTTCTAATTTTCTCGGAGCGATTATCAAATCTTTTAAAGTTTGACGTAAGAATGAGTTATCATCAGTCAGATGTCTTTCTTCAAGATCTTTCAAATTCTTTTCATCGTTTGGTTCAATCTTTTTATTTTTCATTCCGGAGTGCCTCAAAAATTCTTGGTGGTGTTTCTCGTCATCATTCTCGGACTTGAAGACCGAAGAAGTGTTTCCACGAAATCTTGTGCCTTTCTCTTGAGGATTCTCAGTTCAAGCTTGATGACATCCTCTCATAATTGTTTTGATTGTGAGAATTTTTTTTCATCCATCCGGAGCATTTCATGAGTTGTTTTCATTTCTTTCCTCCGGAGGCCATCATCTCAGGTTTATTCATTCTCAGTTTTCAGCTCTTGTTCTCCTAATCTTACTGGTGCATCGTTCAAGTATCCTCTAATCAGTTCATGATCTCTTTGTTCTCATATATCTAAATCCCCTCAAATATCTTCTTGCGTTTTCCAATTCTTCCGGGTGAATTTTGCCTTTGATACTTTCATTTTCAATTCTTACGGTGGTTCGTTCAAGATTCTTCTTTTTTGTTATCATATCAATTTATTCATTGTTTCTATTCTACCGGTGGTTCGTTGAAAACCTTCCGAAGTTCGCGCTATATCTATCTTAATCCTTTTTATGAGAATAAGTAGTATGCCAAATCCGTTGCTTGTCATCAATTTAAATTGGTGAAGGATAAGCATAATGTAATTCTTATTCTTGTTTCATCCAAGTGATTAATTCCTTATTCCGGAGGCTCATCAAATTTTCGGTTTAAATTGTTTCATCTTTTCTTTTTCCGGAGTTCCATGATTTCCGCATTATATCATCACGAAGATCCATCTAAATCATTGCAAGGCTTCACCTTGTGTTTTCAATTTCTCTTCCTCCCTACCATTTCTTTTATTACCGAAGTTCTTCATGGAGACTCTACATGGTGGTTCGCCAAGGATTCTTTTCATTCTTAAATTGTTCTTCAAGACTTCTCTCGGAATTTTGATCCGCTAAGCTATACTCTTTAATCAACATGGTGCCCAACACATTTTTTGTTTTGAGGAGTTCAAGAATTCTTAATCTTGCATTCCAAAGTGCAATTCTTTCATATCTCATCTTTTGAGGTGGTGTTATGTCATTGTTGATAATTTCCCTTCGTGTTTCATGATGCACAAGTTTTCAAGAGTGACATATCTAAATCCATCATTTTCTCTTCGCTCAAGACATATTTTCAACCAATCATTCTCTTCATTGGAGTTATCTTGGTTATATTTAACCTAAAGCTTTCCCTAAGGATTTTGCTATTAATGGTGCTCATAAATGACCCAAGTTATTCATTTATCCTCTCGGTGAAATAAGTTTCTCGTCTCCTTTTTGACCTCAATCCAGTCTATTGTTTCTGTTAGTGGCAGAATTTCACCTCATAATTTGAGATGTCGTCTATAAGCCCACATCAAGCTTATCCTTTCGTGGTTGATAATCCAACAACTCCGTTCGAGAATATGTTGTAAGCGTGCTCTCCCAGATCTTGTTTCCCTCCGTTCATTCCATTCCATTCTTTCATTTCTTCCGGAGGCATTGTGATGTTTCTCTCTTCTCTCATCATCTCAAGTTGTGAGGAGCATGTTTTTTCATGCTTATCCATTTAACCGGAGTGTTGTTCCCTCTGCTCAAGTTCTTTTCATCTTATCAAGTTTCATATCACTTTTCAACCGGAGTGCTGCCCGAATTTGTTCTTCCTAGTTCCTCTTTTCTAACAGAGTGTTTTCAACTTTGTTCATCTCCGTTGTATTTCTTTCTCGAAATTGGTTAACCTATCAAGGTTCTTTGGTTTCACTCGTTTGTCAAAGAAGCAACTTTGTTTTACCTCTTATCTTCCTCTTCCTTTTTCCCTCCAGTGCCATCCTAGATCTCAGGACGAGATCCTTTCGTAGTGGTGGAGTGTTGTAACGCCCCGGATACAACTTTCCATATTCGTATTCAGACTCTTGCCTTTTCCGGAGATGCGATAAGAGATTCCCTTCATGGTTGGGTTTTGTCTTTGTTTTGCATTTTGTCCATGTCATGCATTGCATATCATGTGATCATGTGCATCTCATTTGCATACGTGTTCGTCTCATGCATCCGAGCATTTTCCCCGTTATCCGTTTTGCAATCCGGCACTCCTATGTCCTCCGGCGCCCCCTTTAGCCTCTTTTCGTGAGTGGGTGTTAAACTTTCTCGGGATGGACCGAGATTTGCCAAGAGGCCTTGGTACACCACCGGGTAGACCGCCTGTCAAATTTTGTGCCATTTGGAGTCTGTTTGATACTCCAACGGTTAACTGGGGAACCGTTAAGGCCTCGTGTGTGTCGCAGCCCAACACCCCTCCAAAGTGGCCAAATAACTCATCCAAACCCCCTCCATCCTCTCGGTCGTTCGATCATGATCGCGTGGCCTAAAACCGCACCTCATTTGGACTCTCCTACCTCCCTCTACCTTTAAAAAGGTGCTCCCCTCCGAAATCCTCGCGCAGATAAACCCTAGCGTCTTCCTCCTCGCGCCGCCAGACACATCTGTCTGCGCCGGACATGTCCGCCGGCCACCTCACTCCGTCCAATCACAAGTCGCCACGTCACCCCGCCGCCTCTCTCCTCCAACCACGCGCCGCCACATCGCCTCAGCCTCCTCCCCACCGCGCCGCAGCCCGCGGAGCCCACGGCCGGCCCGCGCCGGGCCCGTCCGTGCCAAGCCGCCGCCCGACCGAGCCCGCGCCTCGCGCAAGTCGCCGCCGATCTCTGCCTCGCCGCCGGCTTCCCCGCCACCGTGCGCCCTGCTCGCCGGCGTCCTGTGGTGCCGCCTTGCGCCTCCGCCGACTGGACCTCCACCGCCTCTGTGCCGCTGCGCGCCGCCCGCCGCCTTCATGCCGCATTCACGCTGCTCCACCGCTTCCACTGCCGCCCCGCGCCGCCGCGCTTGCTCGCCGCTGCCTCCCTTTGCGCGTGCGCCGCCGCCCGACCTCCTCAGTGCCGCCTCGCCGCCTTGAACCTCGCTGGAGTGCGCCGTCCACCCAACTCCGGCCAGCTCCGGGCTCCTAGGCCCCGGATCCGGACTCGCCGCTCGTCGCCGGCCACCCACCTCGCCGGATTCGCCGCGCCTCGCCGTCGACCCGCGCTGGGACCAGATCCACTAACGCGTCCAACCAAACGGCCGCCTCATCCCGCATCACTCGATCCCACTGGACCGCCCGATCCCATTTCTCTGAGAGGTTGAAAATTCCACCAAGTCCCTTCTCTGTGATTATTTTTTATGCCTACTTCATCATGCCATATCTCCTCATCCGTAGCTCCGTTTTGTGCGTGCTATATATCGAAATGTTCATCAGGATGTGCTCTCCATTTTGTTCCATTGCGCCTTGCTTGTTTGAGTCCATCTTGATGCCCAAATTATTGATGCAAGAGTGCTATAAATTGTTAGGTGCTGATTATTAGCAGCGTATGAGCATTTGTCATTTTTGCTACAATTGTTGTGTGCTTCATATGATCATGTGCTCTGCATGTGTTTTGGGCTATGCCATGCCATCTTTACAGGGGTGTATGCTATGTATTTTTGTGGTCAATGTAGTGACTAGCACAAGCATGCAAAGTAGCTCTCGTAATATTGCTGATTTCAGGGACTTAAAAATTTCACTAAGTCTTTGCTCTGTTGTTATTTTTATGCCATGTGTTCATGTTGCTACAGAGAGATCCATGCTTCTTTTGAGTATGTTCAGTAAGGATGATTTTGACATATGGTTATGCTCTATCCATCCATGTCCCTTTTTGCATTTATGGAGTGCCCTAGCATGATTCAATCTTGCTCTACGTTTGCTATAAAATGTTCCTGGCAGATTGTTTACGTGTTAATCAATTTTGCCAAGGTTGTTGTCTTTGATCCATGCATGCTATGAGCTTGTTCTTGCTTTGTTTAGCTTCATGAACATGTCTTCTTGCTATTGCTATGCTTATCTTGTCATGCAATGCCTTGTGTTGAGTGAATCGAGCTCGCAAAGAGGCCTTCATAATTCTGTTTTTGCCATATCCAGTTTTCTGCTAAGTCTGAATCTGTTAACGAAACTTGCTATGTTTACATGGGTGCCATCTTATCTTCTGATCCTTTTTGGCTTATGGTCAGTAAGAGACTTTTGTTATATGCTTTGAGTCGATTCATGCCATGCTTTTGTTTGCTATGTTCTGTTAATGTAGCATGTTGTTATCTTGCTCTAAACATTGCTTCCTGATGTTAATTCCTGGCATGTTATTTTCACTAAGTCTGTGATGCTGATATCTTTTGCCCTTTTGCCATGCTTGTTTGAACCTACTATTGTGTTATTTAGTCGTAGCTCAGTGTTCATCTTTTGTCAAGCATCTTGAGTAGATCACTTCCATGTGCTTTGTTGCTATGTTAGAGTGCAGTAGCTTAGTTTCTTGTTGCATTCTAGATGGCATCGTGCTTTTAATCGCAGAATTGTGCCATTCTTGTTTTGCTTACCATTTGCAAACCGTGCATCCGTTTCCGGCGATCTTTTTATCGATTTCGACCGAAATCAACTCATCTTTCCAGCGGCACACTTGGTTTGCCAAGTTGAGGCCTAGTTCAATCTTTCCCTTCCGAAGCACGCATATGCATTGCATATCACATCCCGCATGTCATGCCATGTTTTGCATCATGTTTCTTGCGCATTGCACCGTGGTTGATTGTGGTTTCCTTTGCTTGTGTTCTTGTCTTGGGTAGAGCCAGGAGACGATTACATGATCAAGGAACCGGTTGAGTACGCTTACGAGGATCAAGCTTTCGTCAACTCGGAGAACTTTGCAAGCAAGATGGCCATACCCTTGAAATCACTTCTATCTTTGCTTGCTAGTTGCTCGCTCTATTACTATGCCGCGATACCTACCAATTGCTATATCATGCCTCCCATATTGCCATGTCAAACCTCTAACCCACCTTGTCCTAGCAAACCGTTGTTTGGCTATGTTACCGCTTTGCTCAGCCCCTTTTATAGCATTGCTACTTGCAGGTGAAGATGTAGTTTGTTCCATGTTGGAACATGATTATTGTTGGGATATCATTATTATATCTTGTTTACTTTAATGCACCTATATACTTGGTAAAGGGTGGAAGGCTCGGCCTTATGCCTGGTGTTTTGTTCCACTCTTGCCGCCCTAGTTTCCGTCATACCGGTGTTATGTTCCTTGATTTTGCGTTCCTTACGCATTTGGGTTATAATGGGAACCCCTTGACAGTTCGCTTTGAATAAAACTCCTACAGGAAGGCCCAACCTTGGTTTTAGCATTTTCCACCTAAGCCTTTTTCCCTTGGGTTCTGCAGACTCATGGGTCATCTTTATTTTAAACCCCCTGGGCCAGTGCTCCTCTGAGTGTTGGTCCGAAACGGGCAGCCTGCGGGGCCACCTCCGGGCAACTCAAGGGTTGGTTTTACTCGTAGCTTGACCTATCCGGTGTGCCCTGAGAATGAGATACGTGTGACTCCTATCGGGATTTGTTGGGACATCGGGCGGCTTTGCTGGTCTTGTTTTACCATTGACGAAATGTCTTGTAACCAGGATTCCGAGTCTGATCGGGTCGTCCTAGGAGAAGGAATATCCTTCGTTGACCGCGAGAGCTTGTGATGGGCTAAGTTGGGACACCCCTGCAGGGTTATGAACTTTCGAAAGCCGTGCCCGCGGTTATGGGAAGATGGGAATTTGTTAATATCCGGTTGTAGAAAACCTGACACTAAACTTAATTAAAATGCATCAACCACGTGTGTAGCTGTGATGGTCTCTTCTCGGCGGAGTCCGGGAAGTGAACACGGTTCTTGTGTTATGCTTGAACGTAAGTAGTTTCAGGATCACTTCTTGATCATTATAGTTTCTCGACTGTGCCTTGCTTCTCTTCTCGCTCTCATTTGCGTAAGTTAGCCTCCATATATGCTAGTGCTTGCTGCAGCTCCACCTCACTACCCCCTTTTCCTACCCATAAGCTTAAATAGTCCTGATCGCGAGGGTGTGAGATTGCTGAGTCCCCGTGACTCACAGATACTTCCAAACAGTTTCAGGTGCCGATGATACCAGTGCAGGTGACGCAACCCAGCTCGATTGGGAGCTCGATGAAGATCTTGTTCGTTGTGTTGTTTCGTTGCCGTTTGATCAATAGAGGAGCCCAGTTGGGGCGATCGGGGATCTATGCATTTGGGGTTGTCTTTCTTTATTTGGTTCCGTAGTCAGACCTTGATTGTATTCTGGATGATGTAATGCTATACTTATGTATTGTGTGAAGTGGCGATTGTAAGCCAACTCTTTATCCCTTTCTTATTCAGTACATGGGATGTGTAAAGATTACCCCTCTTGCGACATGCCTACTATGCGGTTATGCCTCTAAGTCGTGCTCCAACACGTGGGAGATATAGCCACATCGTGGGTGTTGCATTGGCTTCATTTGAAAAACGTACAGAACATAAGGCACTTACACAAATGTTCAAGTTGCCATGTTAGCACAAGAAAGTACAGAGAAAGGCACACATCTTCAAACTGCACAAACAAATAATGTGGCAAATCACACGCTGCCCTCATATAAAAATGAGTTGCCATATGTTCACAGGCAAATGTACTAGGTTGAAATTCCCATGTTAAAATGCAAGATAATTCAAAAAATGCTGAAAACATCCACTAAACACACTGTAATGTGGCAATTCAAACACTGGCCTCATATTAAAAATGAGTTGGCATGTAATACAGCCAAATATGTTCAGATATCACAAGTCGGCATGGCAAAACACAAAAATGAGTCTATGGTACAGTGAATTTGCCACATTATCCTGCCTACAGCATGGCAACAGACATAGTGTGATCACAAAATTAGTTGCCACATGAAAAGCATATCTGTGGCAATTGACACAGTTGATCAGGAAATTAGTTGCCATCCAGTGCAAATAGTTGCTGAAACTTCCATGGCCGCCTTTATACTACACTTTGAAATACAACTACCTAGATCTAGGGTTCATTGGCAACAACCATAACCTGAAATTCAACAACGAAAAACTTGCTCCACTGATCGCAAATAGCATTTCAAGACAATTCATAAACTAACATCTAGAGAAACGTCGGCTCAATCGCAAGGCAGAACTAGGATGTGGCTGCGGACAGGCCGAGCCACACCGGCATAACTGCCACCGCGGCGGGGACAAAAACTGCACAATGCCACCAAAAAACGGCAAGGACGGGACTCCGCCGCCGACGGGAATGCCGGAGCACCGCGAATCCGCCGGAATCTCGATGAATCTCGAGCGGAAAATTGGCCACAAATGGGGGGAGGGAATGCAGGCAAGGAATGTGAGCGTGTGAAGGAGCATTACCTTCAATCTGCGGGGCACTCCGGTGAAGACGCTCTGGTCTGGCAAGCCCCACCGACGGCCGTGAATGCCATTGACTCTTCCACCTCCGTCGCCGCCTTCTCCTCTCGGCTTCTCTTCCAATCGAATGAACTGCGAGGTGGGTTGGTGAGTAATGAAGTGGAGCAAGTAAATGGAACCGCGAGGGGAGGGGGGCGAAGTGCGAGACGTGGTTGACGGCAACCGCAGTCGGGCGAGTCATGCGGGCGCTAAGTAGTTCCACCACATGCCCCGAGTGGCAACTGTTGACCGCCGAGACAAAACCGGCATGTGGGCAAACTCTCTCACACACCACACACGCGAGGCATCCTATGTGGCACACAAAATCACCCATCTCGTGCAAAGATTCGTGCAGATGTGACTGGACAACGATGGAGACGTGTGGGTGAGTTGGCTAACGCCCACATGTGTGGGCACTAGTGTTTTCATTAAAATATGACATTTTAAAAGGTTGACGTTGGACAAGGAAGACAACTTAATGGGTTATCCTTTCCTATATCCAAAACATTATATTATCTTGGATCATCCAACATGTTGAGCTTGCCTTTCCCCCTCATGCTAGCCAAATTCTTTGCACCAAGTAGAGATACTACTTGTGCTTCTGAATATCCTTAAACCAGTTTTGCCATGAGAGTCCACCATATCTTCCTATGGATTGAGTAAGATCCTTCAAGTAAGTTGTCATTGTTGCAAGCTATAAAAATTGCTCTCTAAATATGTATGATCTATTAGTGTGGAGAAAATAAGCTTTATACGATCTTGTGATGTGGAAGAAATAAAAGCGACAGACTGCATAATAAAGGTCCATATCACAAGTGGCAATATAAAGTGACGTTCTTTTACACTAAGATTTCGTGCATCCAACCATAAAAACACATGACAAGCTTTGCTTCCCTCTGCGAAGGGCCCATCTTTTGTTTTCGTCCTATACTTTATACAAGAGTAATGGTGGTCATCACCTTTCTTGTTTACACTTTTTCCTTTGGCAAGCACTTTGTGTTGGAGTGATCTGGATATATATATCACTTGGATGTAGGTTTTCATAAATTATTATTGTTTACATTACCCTTGAGGTAAAAGGTTGGGAGGCGAAACTATAATCCCCTATCTTTCTCTGTGTTCGATTTATACTTTGAACCCACATAGACTCTTCCCGAAAATAAGATGAATTGCAATTGTTTGATGACTAAGAGCATGGTTTGTTAGTTCTCAAGAAAGTTTGTAATCTATACTTTAACATGTGAATAGCTTGTTACTTGATCATGAGAAGTTTTATGAGTTGAGCTACTGTTATGATATATAATGATGCTAGAAAAAGTGATTGGAACTATCATTGATCAAATTTATGCACTTGCTAACATTCACACTTTGTAAATTATTTCTTTTATCATTTACCTACTCGAGGACGAGCAGGAATTAAGCTTGGGGATGCTGATACGTCTCCAACGTATCTATAATTTATGAAGTATTCATGCCATGTTTACAATAGTTTTATATGATTTTGGTATGATTTGACTAGAACTAACCCGGAATGACGTTGTTTTCAGTAGAACTACCATGGTGTTGTTTTTGTGCAGAAATAAAAGTTCTCGGAAAGCGATGAAGATCAACGGAGATTTTTTCTGAAAAATATAAAAAATACCGGAACAAAAATCTAACGGAGGGGAGTCCCGTGGGCCCCACGAGAGTGGGGGGCGCGCTCACCCCCCGGGCACGCCCCTGTGCCTCGTGGACATCCCGTGGGGCCCCCTGACTTGTTCTCGACACCAACCTCTCCTATAAATGCCCAAACCTCCGGAAAATAACCTAGATCAGTAGTTCCATGGCCACAAGCCTCTGTAGCCACGAGAAATCAATCTAGGCCCTCTCTGGCACCCTGCCGGAGGAGGCCATCATCACCGGAGGCCATGGAGGAGGATCCCGGAGGGGCCATCATCGCCATGAAGGCCAAGATCCAGAGGGAGAACCTTTCCCCATCCAGGGGAGGCCATGGAGGAGGAAACACAAGGGGGAGAACCTCTACTCCTCTCTCTCAGTGGAACCGGAGTGCCATCAAGAGGGGAATCATCGTCGCCGTGATCGTCTTCATCAACATCACCATCCTCATCTCTTTTACGCGGTCCACTCTCCCGCACCCCGCTGTAATCCCTACTTGAACATGGTGCTTTATGCCACATATTATGATCTAATGATGTGTTGCCATCCTATGATGTGTTGCCATCCTATGATGTTTTGAGTAGATTTCCTTTGTCTATGGGTTGATTGATGATCTAGATTGGTACGAGTTGTATATTTTATTTTGGTGCTGTCCTATTGTGCCCACCGTGTCGCGCAAGCGTGAGGGATTTCCCCTGTAGGGTGTTGCAATACGTTCATGATTCGCTTATAGTGGGTTGCTTGAGTGACAAAAGCATAAACCCGAATAAGGGGATTGTTGAGTTTGGGATAAAGGGGACTTGATGCTTTAATGCTATGGTTGGGTTTTACCTTAATGATCTTTAGTAGTTACGGATGCTTGCTAGAGTTCCAATCATAAGTGCATATGATCCAAGAATAGAAAGTATGTTAGCTTAGTTCATCACCGGTGTCAACCTTGGCGGTTGCCGGAGCTCGGGTGAGCTCGGGGCCGATGCTACGGTGGGTAGGGTGGCTCGTGCGGGGCACCTACGTGCTCTACGCGACGCGGGGAGGGAGATGAGCACGACGGCCGGACCGTTGGGTGGCCGGAGACACGTCGGCGGCGAGTGAGGCGGCGGCCGGAGCTCGGCTTAGCGCGGGCGAGGTGCTATGCTTGGCTGACGAGCGAGCTAAGCAGCGGGGCAGACTCCTGGGAGCTCCAGGAGCACGCTGGTGCCACTGCACCGAGCGGAGACGCTCAGGTGCGAGGACCTCATCGGTCATGGCGGATGGCGGCGCTCGGGACACGCGGGGCGGTGGCTAGCGCGCAAATTATGGCACGGGGGGTGAGGGGAAAGACGGAGGAGCTCACTGGGATCCGTAGGGATGGTTAGCGGGCTCGGGGATGCACCGGGGCGAGCGCAGCGGCAAGGGGGATCTCCGGCGGCCGGCAACGAAGATGATGAAGATGACGACAATGCAGGGCCTCCGGCGAGGCGCGACTCGGTGGAGAGGAAGACGGAGTCGAGGCGAAGCTGTGGGCACGTCGGAGAAGCAAGGGGGAGGCGGTGGCTGCGGCAGCAGCAATCGGCAGTGGCGGGCGCGCTCGGGCAAACGGGAGAGGGAGCACCAGGGGGGAGAAGAGAGCTTGAGGGAGTGAGAGAGGGCCGAGGGGGGTGCGTGGCGTCATCGGGGGCCTCCAACAGCGAGCGGGGAAGCAGGAGGTGGCCGGCGTGTGCTCGCGCGCGGCGAGCACGCGCTCGGCATCCTTCTGGCGCGGTGGAGACGACGACTGGCAGCGCCAGTCAGCTGGGCCGGCCTGTTGGGCCACTGGGCTGCCAGGCTGCAGGTAAGGTCCAGGTAGGCGTTTTCCTTTATTTGTTTTCTTTTCTATTTTTCTGACATTTGTTTTGATTTGATAAAAATACCAAATCATTTTATCTAATTCTGACAATTTTTGCAGGGGCCTAAGGGATTATTCCAAAACCCCTCACCAAAATTCAGAATTATTGGACAATATTTCATATATATAAAAATATTTATCCACGCAAATAATTACTGGATTAACTCCAATTGTCCAAAATAAATATTTATGAGTTCCTTAAAATATTGGTTTGATTTTTACCTCTGACCAATATTTTCAGAGAGTAACATGAACATTTTCTTGGACCTTTTTGGAGAAATTTTTATCTGGATTATTTCCAGAAATGATTCTGAGGGTTTCACAAATCCCCATTTCAAATTTAAATGGAATTTAAACATGATGCACAAATGGCTAGCTGGTCTAGGACATACCAGAACTAGGGATGTGACAACTCGCCCCCACTCGAAGAAATCTCGTCCCGAGATTCAGGGGTTGGCGGAAAGAAAGCGGGGTACTCAAGTCGAAGACGATCTTCATGCTCCCAGGTAGCTTCTCTCTCGGAATGATGAGACCACTGAACCTTGAGAAACTTGATGTTATGATGTCGAGTGACATGCTCTGCTTGATCAAGGATGCGAACAGGGTACTCTCGATATGTGAGGTTATCTTGGAGATCAAGCGTATCATGGTCCACTCCACGGATGGGATCCGAGAAGCAACGCCTGAGTTGAGAGACGTGGAAGACATCATGAACTCGAAATAGATGTGGTGGTAGTTCCAACTGGTAGGCAACCTCTCCTCGTTTAGCGAGAATGAGAAAGGGACCAATGTAACAAGGAGCCAACTTGCCCTTGATACCGAATCGATGGGTACCCTTCAAAGGGGTAACCTGAAGGTAAGCTTTGTCGCCAACTTCATAAGCCACTTCCTTATAACTACGGTCATACTGGCTCTTTTGACGAGATTGGGCTGTTTTCAAATTCTCACGAATGATGCGAACTTGCTCTTCTGCCTCCTGGATCATATCCGGTCCAAAGAATTGTCTTTCATCGGTTTCTGACCAGTTCAAAGGTGTTCGACATCTTCGTCCATACAGAACCTCAAAAGGAGCTTTCTTGAGGCTGGATTGGTAGCTGTTGTTATAAGCAAACTTGGTGAAGGGAAGACACTTCTCCCAATCCATACCGAATGAGATAACACAAGCTCTAAGCATGTCTTCAAGAATTTGGTTGACCCTTTCCACCTGACCACTTGATTGAGGGTGGAAAGCGGTACTGAAGGAAAGATGGGTGCCTATGGCAGTTTGGAAACTCTCCCAGAAATGAGAAGTGAAAAGACTACCATGGTCTGAATTGATCTCTAGTGGAACACCATGAAGTGACACTATTCGAGAAATATATAAGTCAGCGAGCTGACTAGCAGTAATACTCTCTCGAATAGGTAGGAAGTGAGCCACTTTGGAAAGACGAGCAATGACTACGAAGATAGCATTATTCCCTTTCTTGGTCCTGGTAAAACCGGGGATGAAGTCCATACCAACTTTATCCCATTTCCATTCAGGAATAGCTAAAGGCTGAAGGGTGCCAGCAGGTCTCTGATGCTCTGCCTTCACGCGACGACAACCGTCACAGTTAGCAATAAACTGAGCGATTTCTCTCTTCATCCTAGTCCACCAGAACCTCTGGCGTAGGTCCTGATACATCTTAGTACTACCGAGATGAATCGTGAGAGGAGATTCATGCACCTCCTTAAGGATTAATTTCCGAAGATGCTACTTCTTGGGGACCACCAGGCGATTCCCGAAGAGAACAACACCCCGATCATCTATAGAGAAACTACCAGCAATGCCCTTGGCAATGTTTCTCTTGATCCGGGTAATCCCCGTATCATGCTTCTAGGCTTCTATGATATGATCCACAAGAGTAGGTTTCGCCACCAAGGTAGAAAGGAACCCGTGAGGAGCAATGTGAAGGTTAAGCTTACATAATTCCTCATGGAGAAGTGGTTGGCCTTGCTGCAACATGAGATTGTTGCAATAGGACTTACGACTTAGCGCATCAGCCATGACATTCCCCTTGCCTGGGGTGTGGGTAATCCCTAAGTCGTAATCTGAGATCAACTCCAACCAACGTCTTTGCCTAAGGTTCAAATCTGGTTGGGTGAAGATATACTTGAGACTCTGGTGGTCGGTGTAAATCTCGCAATGTTTACCAAGAAGGTAATGTCGCAATGTCTTAAGTGCATAGACTACGGCTGCAAGCTCTAGATCATGTGTAGGATAATTCTCCTCATGTGGATGCAACTGTCGAGATGCATAGGCAATCACGTGGCGATCTTTCATAAGAATGCAACCTAGTCCCTGCCATGAGGCGTCGCAGTAGATAACAAAGTCCTTAGTGAAATCCGGTGGCACAAGTATGGGAGCGGAAGTCAGGCGTCTTTTCAGTTCCTGAAAACTGTGCTCACACTGTGGGGACCACTCAAACTTTTTATCTTTCTTGAGAAGTTCCGTGAGAGGTTTGGCCACTTTGGAGAAGTTCTCAATGAAGCGGCGACAATAACTGGCTAGGCCAAGGAAACTCCTAACTTGCTTAACTGTTTCAGGCGGAGTCCAATCAAGAACGGCCTGAACTCTCTCGGGATTGATGGCAATGCCCTTACCTGAAATCACGTGGCCTAGGTAGGTCACTTCTGGCAACCAAAATTCGCACTTGGAGAACTTGGCATAAAGGCGGTGCTCTCTGAGTTTTTCTAGCACAAGTCTAAGATGTTCGACATGCTCTTCCTCGTTCTTCGAGTAACTAAGGATATCATCGAGGTAAACCACGACGAACTTATCTAAGTACTCCATGAAGACCGAGTTCATCAAGCGGGAGAATGTAGCTGGAGCATTGGTTAGACCGAACGACATGACGGTGTACTCATACTGGCCATAACGAGTGACAAAAGCCGTCTTAGGAATGTCCCCATTTCTAATCTTGATTTGGTGGTAGCCTAACCTCAAATCCATCTTGGAAAAGACCGAGGATCCAGCGAGCTGATCATACAGGTCGTTGATCCTGGGGAGCGGATACTTGTTCTTTATCGTGACCAAATTAACGGGACGATAATCTACAACCATTCGGTTCGTACCATCCTTCTTCTTGACGAAGAGGACGGGGCAAGCCTAGGGAGAAGAACTAGGACGGATGAAACCCTTTTGCAAGGATTCATTGAGTTGTTTCTTAAGCTCAGCTAGTTCTAAGGGTGCCATCTTGTAAGGTCTCCTAGAGATAGGAGCGGTTCCTGGGATAAGATCTATGACAAATTCTACATCTCTGTCAGGTGGAATACCTGGTAGTTCCTCTGGAAAGACATCCGGAAAGTCACGGACTACCGGGATTTCTTCAAGGTCAGGAAGAGGGTTGGCATTAAGAGAATAGAGTTGACGCTTTGCAACTCTAGTGGAGACGGTGACTATCTTGCCAGATGGGTGTGTAAGCTGAACTGACCTTGTGTAACAATCAATCTTGGCATAATGAGATTTCATCCAGTCCATACCCAAGATGATGTTAATATCTGTAGACTTGAGGGCTATAAGTGACGCAAGGAATACAAGTCTGTCAACAAGGATTTCATTACCGTGGCTTATTCTAGTAGTTTGCCATCTAGACCCTGGAGTTTGGATTTCAAGTGGAGTTGGCATATCACAAAATGACATGTCGTGCAAACGAGCATAGCCTTCAGAGATGAAGGAGTGAGATGCTCCGGTATCGAACAGAACCGAAGCTGGATGACAGTTGATAAGGAGTGTACCAAGAACGACATTCAGATCATCATGAGCGAAACATGATAAGCTGAGACGTGATGCACACATCCACATTTAGTGGGAGCTGACTTGACACTAATCATCTTGCGTGATGGCTTACCACGGCCAACAGACTTCTCAGGCTGGGGTGGAGCATAGTTGGTTTGAGAGCAGTCACGTGCATAGTGTCCTGGCTCTCCGCATGTGAAGCAAGTCCCTGAAGTAGGACATGGGCCCGCATTGACAAGCGGTCTACCAATAGGTCTGGGTGGAGCATATGACTGAACTGGGTGAGGCGCCACAGAAGATTGCCTCGGTGAATATCCGGGTGGAAGAGCGGAGTTCGGAACCCAGATCTAGCGCTTCTGAGAACTAGAACCGGAGGAAGAACTCAAATCATGGTTGTGCTTACAAGACTCCTCGTAAGTGAGTTGAGCTGTTTCTGCGTTAATGTCCTTGTTCACAAGAGCCTGGAATGTATTGCAATGGTGCAAGTGGAGTTCACGATGCAACTTGGGGTTGAGACCCTTCCGGAACCTAGCCTGCTTCTTGGCGTCCGTGGACACCTCTTCTGTAGCATAGCGGGCAAGGTTCTCAAACTCTCTACTGTAAGCATCAACAGTCATCTTACTCTGAGTGAAACTATAGAACTCTTCTCTCTTGCGGTCGATGAGAGCCAGAGGGATGTGATGCTCATGAAAAGCCTCAGTAAAATCTCTCCAGGTAGGTATCTGGCCAGCTGGAAGCATAGCCTCATAGTTCTGCCACCAAAGACTAGCAGGACCTTCTAGATGATAAGCAGCGTAGGTGACCTTGTCACTTTCAGCTACGTTCGCAGAATGCAGCTTGTGTGCGATACTATGTAGCCAGTCATCTGCATCGAGTGGTTCAATGGAATGATGGAAGGTAGGTGGTTTCAGACCAATGAAATCATAGATGGACGCTGACTCTTTGCGCTGATGGGAGGTGTTCTTCTCAATACGTGCTAACAAGCGGTTAGACTCTCGCTTGTTCTTCTCCATCTCTAACATGAACTCTGCCAACGAAGGCTGGTCGGGTGGATCCTCATCCCTACCATCTCCGTGGTTCCGTCTATAAGCAACAGAACTTCGGTTAACTGACGACATCCTGAAGAACCAACCAAGGAAACAAGGATGGATTCAGCATCATATAAGGATGTATATTATAGTACGAGAAAAATACTATCTCTTGAACTCCTAGGACAATTCCGGGCAGCATAACGGCAGTAAAATGCTCGAAATGAAACATCCTGCAAATGATGGGGTAGCACCATACTCAACATCATCACTCAAGGTTCTGAGATATTACTAAACAGGCTACACCGGAGGTACTCAAACTGGGATATGACTCAGATCAACCAAACCTTAGAGACTACGGAGTAGTAACACGTGATCCTGATAGACGGAAGAGAAACCTAGTTCCTTAACCCCGTAGGAAAGATAGGATGACTCAGATCAGAAGGCATGAGGCATAAGGAGTAAAAAGAGCCTTACGTTCCCTTCCACAATCAATTCCCCTATATAGCTAAAGAATTTCTAGACTCAACTTCGACCAGGTTGGCTTGGAAATCCTACAGGCAGTCAGGCTCTGATACCAAGGCTGTCGGGACCCTGATTCTAAGTCACACCGATCTAGCATGTAACACCTCATATCACTTTGCGGCCTCACGCACGGTATCCCCACGGGTGTCGCCTTACCATGGCCCGGGACCGTTTGCGCCTTTTGGCTCACGTATATGATAGTGTCGCTAGCATCCATATGACAGAGAACCCGGGCCGACATGGCTAGTCGTGAACCCAAAGTGGCACAGACCTATGGAGAGAGGCATACATGAATCACATCGAGCATGTCGGTCAACAACGTATGAATCCGGGCTGTAGCACTGGGCTAACAGGACTACGGAAGTCACCGCGTGATATTTCCCCGAAGGGACAGACATAGGAACGAAGTGGAACACATGCCGGCCAGTCAAGTGTTCTGAGCAGTAGTGCTGGGCTAGCAGGACTCCGGTGAACCGGGCTGTAGCGGACTACTATGGCTCAAGGAAGCACTAGACTACATTTCCCCATAAGAGAGGCTGCCAAGGATAAACAACTAGATTGTCGGATCCCACACATAGCAATACACGTCACACGTACGCATAACATGCAAGTATGTGCTGTACAACATGGCATCACAACATAACGCAAACTCATATAGATAAAGGCTCAGAAGGGCCACATAGCATAAATACAAACAGGGGTCACATGACCCATCATTCAGAGCATACAAGCAATGGAAGCATTACATGTCTGAGTACAGACAACTACAAAAGAAAAGGCCGAGAAGACTGACTATCTACAAGTCCCTCCAAGGTACAAGATCGTAGCTGAGGTAACAAGCTACTCGTCGAAGTCCAAGCGGTACTACTAGTGAGACAGATGTCTCATCTGCAAAACATAAATAAAGCAAACGTGAGTACAAAGGTACTCAGCAAGACTTACATCAGATCCTATCATACATGCATTTGTATCAAGAAGGTAATGTCGGGTTTAGTTGCAGCAAGCCAGCTTTGACTCAGTGGCTATCCTGTTCTATGACAACGAGAGACTACTTTGAGGTGAGGAAGCGCACACGAGTCCACTAATCACCACATCAATACACAACTATGGATTCATCCCCGTCTCCTTACGAGAAGGCCATCCATAGCACTCACACTTGTCTTGAGCATTTTAGAGTATCCACTTCAAGTTGTCTATGTACCACGTAAGCATCCAAGAAGTCCATAACCGAGGACACGGCTATTCGAATAGATCATGATAACCCTGCAGGGGTGTACTTCTTCACACACGCTCTCACCACTTATCACCATATACACTTCATGTATCTCGGCAACCTTCAAGCGGAAGCCCGGTGAGGGTGTCGGCCACGACCTAACTAACCACACAAGACTCTAAATCCAGGTTTATCGCCTATTTGGGTTCCATCCGCAAGGAGATCCGGCCGGGGTTTCGCTCACGGCCCCAAACGATGTGTACAGGGTTCCCGAGCCCACCATCCGGGTGCCACTCGGTACGCTGGGCCACGTGTGCCTAATCTGTCCCAAGTCCACCCTGCCGGGTGCCACTCGGTAGAAAAATAGCACTACCTATAAACACCAGAAACTATTTGCAACTCCTGGACAGAGATCAAGTTGGCTAATAAGTCGAGAGGGGTCGAGTTACCGGAACCCAATATGTGGTAGTAGCTAGTCCTTGGACAACATACACAGAACTCAGTTCTTAGGGACGGTTCCAGTGAGACAACCCACCATGTACTCCTACATGGCCTCTCACCGCTACCTTTACCAAATCGTATTCACACGCTTAACTCTCAGCACCAGAACATATCATAACACTACAGTTCATTCCCGATGAATCAGACCTGACATACTCTAAGCAATAGCAGGCATGGCATGGCAAGAACACAACATGGCTCAAGTAACTCCTACACATGCTAGTGGGTTTTAACTATTTACTGTGGCAATGACAGGTCATGCAGAGGAATGGGTTCAACTACCGCAGCATAAAGTAGCGGTTGAATCGTTGTTGTTCTAATGCAATAAATAAGAGCAGGAGCGAGAGAGTAGGATTGTATCGGAATGAACAAGGGGGGGTTGCTTGCCTGGTAGGTCAACAGGGGGGCACTGCTCCACTGATAGGTACTCTCGAACACTTTCCGGAGCAGGACCTATCGAGAAGGAACGGTGACGGAAATCAAACACAAGCATATGCAACGATATGATGCATGAACATGGCATGAATATGTGATATTGTTTGAGTTAAAGCATCTAGCAATTATTTGGTTGAAGTCCATTTGAGCCAAGGGTTCAAATACAACTCCGAATTAAGCTCTTAAAAATGGCATTCATGTGTTTTCATATGTACAGCATTTATAGGTTGGTTTGTCATGCATGAAAAAGGTACAGATGGATAGATTGAATTTTTCTAATCATTTTTCATATATAAATTATTTCAATCTGAGCTACGGTTGAATTTCTATGAATTTTTGAAGTTTAGAACATATTCTGGAATTTCCTGATTTATTTTAATACCAGAAAATGATAACTGCGTCAGCATGACGTCATCACTACGTCAGCGAGTCAATGTGGCTGTCCAGGTCAGTGCATAGTTAATTAAAAGAGTTAATTAATTTTTAAACTAATCCTAAACTAAATTTAGCAGAGCCGGGCCCCACATGTCATTGACCCTGGGTGGTCAAACACCAGGTCAACTGGGGGGGGGGGGTTAGACCCGGTCAACCCCACCGGCGTTTAGCCGCCGGCGAGGCCGAACGCGGCGGAGGGCTGCGGAATTCCTCCTCTAGCGACCAAATGGCCGACGGAGGGCATCTGCGGGACGCGGGCACTCGTCCGCATCGATTTGTGGCAGCGGTTGGGCCTGGGATGGCCGGAGTCATCACCGGCGTCAACCTTGGCGGTCGCCGGAGCTCGGGGCCGACGCTACGGTGGGTAGGGTGGCTCGTGCGGGGCACCTACGTGCTCTACGCGGCGCGGGGAGGGAGCTGAGCACGACGGCCGGACTGTTGGGTGGCCGGAGACACATCGGCGGCGAGTGAGGCGGCGGCTGGAGCTCGACTTAGCATGGGCGAGGTGCTACGCTTGGCTGACGAGCGAGCTAAGCAACGGGGCGGACTCCTGGGAGCTCCAGGAGCACGCTGGTGCCACTTCACCGAGCGGAGACGCTCAGGAGCGAGGACCTCATCGGTCATGGCGGACGGCGGCGCTCGGGACACGCGGGGCGGTGGCTAGCACGCAAATTATGGCATGGGGGGGTGAGGGGAAAGACGGAGGAGCTCATTGGGATCCGTAGGGATGGTTAGCAGGCTCGGGGATGCACCAGGGCAAGCGCAGCGGCAAGGGGGATCTCCGGCGGCCGGCGACGAAGATGATGAAGATGACGATGATGCAGGGCCTCCGGCGAGGTGTGGCTCGGTGGAGAGGAAGACGGAGTCGAGGCGAAGCTTGTGGGCACGTCGAAGAAGCGAGGGGGAGGCGGTGGCTGCGGCAGCAGCAAGCGGCGGCGGCGGGCGCGCTCGGGCAAATGGGAGAGGGAGCACCAGGGGGGAGGAGAGAGCTCGAGGGAGTGAGAGAGGGCCGAGGGGGTGCGTGGAGTCGTCGGGGGCCTCCAGCAGCGAGCGGGGAAGCAGGAGGTGGCCGGCGTGTGCTCGCGCGCGGCGAGCACGCGCTCGGCGTCCTTCTGGCGCGGTGGAGACGACGACTGGCAGCGCCAGTCAGGTGGGCCGGCCTGTTGGGCCACTGGGCTGCCAGGCTGCAGGTAAGGTCCAGGTAGACGTTTTCCTTTATTTGTTTTCTTTTCTATTTTTTTTTACATTTGTTTTGATTTGATAAAAATACCAAATCATTTTATTTAATTCTGACAATTTTTGCAGGGGCCTAAGGGATTATTCCAAAACCCCTCACCAAAATTCAGAATTATTGGACAATATTTCATATATATATATATATATAAATATTTATCCATGCAAATAATTACTGGATTAACTCCAATTGTCCAAAATAAATATTTATGAGTTCCTTAAAATATTAGTTTGATTTTTACCTCTGACCAATATTTTCAGAGAGTAACATGAACATTTTCTTGGACCTTTTTGGAGAAATTTTTATCTGGATTATTTCCAGAAATGATTCTGAGGGTTTCACAAATCCCCATTTCAAATTTAAATGGAATTTAAACATGATGCACAAATGGCTAGCTGGTCTAGGACATACCAGAACTAGGGATGTGACAGTAAGTTGCGTGAAGCTCCTGAAGAGGTGGATCAGCAGGTAGAGGGATGTAGGTTGGTATGGTCTGCCCAGAGTAAGGAGTTAATGCTTCTGAAAGACTGTGTCTCGGTCATCCGTTTCTCAAACACCATGTAGTGCGAGAAATCCAACGGAGGAGATCGAGTCTTGTGGGGAAAAGTGCGCAAACCTCTACAGAGTGTACAAACTAATCATGGTTAGCCGTGTCCCCGGTTATGGACATCTTGAGTCTCTGGTATTTGGATTATCATATTTATCTCATCAGGTTACTTAAATAATTTTTTGGGTTATTGATGTTAATTTGGGATTGAGTTGGAGGAACCTTCTCAATATTTTCAACCAACTTTGTAGTATAAATTTTATTCCTTTGCAGTAGGGAAAAATTGGCTTTTCGCAAAAAAATTATAACCATAGAGCTTTTCCACCAGCCAAATATGCATGTAGTGATAGCTAATATTCATCATTATCCTCTAGTGTGAATTTGCTAGTACATTCAATGTACTGACCCTTTGTGGCTGCAACGTCTCATGTTGCAGGATCTTACGACGAGTAAGTGATACGTTAGGGTTACGATTTCTACACTCAACTTGCCATTGGTGTTGATGGGAATCCACAACCTTGTTGTTACTTCCGCTATTTGGATTGAGGTAATATTATTTACGTTATTTAGTACATGTGATTTACCTCTGTTATAAATCCTCGAGTACTGTGTTTGTCAGCATACCGATCCAGAGATGACACTTAAGCATAGAGACTTGACCGTGTGAGGTCGGGTCGCTACATAAAGCCACATAGTCCGATTGCCTGGTTCATTGCACTAAACACCTCCTTCAAGGACCAAACTATTGGATCAAGAGTGTTTAGATTTATCCCGAACACCCCCATACTACCTACGTGGGGGCTGAAGCCAACGACTGGCCAACTCTCATATTTAATAAAACGGTCCCACATGAGGGAAAATTTTCAAACAACAAACATTATATTACATAAAGACTTTGTTTTACAATACAGGAAGGGATAACATGAATGACTTCATTAAAAGATAATGTCTTTTGAACATTGGCCCTCTACAATGCGGGATCCCTTCAGGACATCCTCAAAATACCAGTCGGGCATGCGGTTCTCCTTGCCCGCGGGCGGTCCTTCGGTGGCGAGCTTGACGACGTCCATCTTCGCCCACTGCACCATGACACGGGCGAAGGCCATCCACACACCTTCAATGCAGACCGACCGCTTGATGGCGTCAAGCCGAGGGCAGGCATTGACCAGCCGCTTCACGAGCCCGAGGTAGCTGCTGGTATGGCTTCGACAGGCCACAGACGGATTATCAAATCCTTCATGGCCAGTTTGGCCACCCTATGCAGTTCGGTCAGCTGTTTCAGCTGATCGCTAAGGGACACTGGATGCTCTAGCGCAAGGTATTGCGACCAGAACAACTTCTCCGTCGAGCTCCCCTCTCTGGCTCGAAAGAATTCTGCAGCGTCGGCAGCACTATGCGGCAGATCCGCAAACGCCCCTGGAGAACTCCAAATCCGGGTCAGTAAGAGGAACGTTTTCTTCACATACTTTCTCTGCATAATAAAGGCCTTAACCGCCGTGATTTTTCTGGCCTCCTAGATTTCTTGGAGGGCGCCTTGGGCATCAACTCGGGCATCGTGTGCGCTTTGGCGAGCCTTGGCAAGTTCGGACTCTTGATCCGCAACATTGCGCTCCAAGGACTTACATTTCTTTAGGGCATCCTGGAGCTCCTGCTGGACCTCCCTAACCCTGGCCTCGTGTTTCTCGCGAGCGGCTTGTTCCTTCGCCACTCTCTCCTGGGCTTCGGCCAGCGCCTTCTTGAGGGTCTCCACCTCGGTCGCCGATCCTGCAAAATATCATAGCACTATGGTCAACACAAATCATTCATAATTCCTGAACCTAAACAAGGTCATTGCATACCTTGATGGTCCTCCAGTTGTTTCATCACACGGCCAAGGTCCTCCTCGGTCCGCTCCAGACTCTGCTTTAGTCCGGAGACCTCAGCACCATGAGAGGTCCCAACCAGCAAAGACACCTGTTTATTCACATACACACGTATGGTTAGTCTCCTGCGAAAATTACTTGATCCTCTATCCGGCTTTTCATTTCGAACACCGGACAGTGTATCAGGGGCTACCGTCTATACTAAGGCATTCCTTTTGCATAAATTGCGTTTCATACCTCAAAAGCCTTTCAGAATGCTTGTGCAGGCTTCGGTCAGCCCGCTCTTCGCAGACCGAATCCTCTCAGCCACCGTACCCATGAGGGTACGGTGTTCCTCAACAATGGAAGCGCTTCGCAGCGCTTCCAGTAGAGTATCCGGTGCCTCTGGATGGACCGAGGTCACTGGTGGAATGGTGCACCTCCTTCTTTCGAAGGAGGCTGCTTGTCGGATTTCGGAGCCGTATAGGTCTCTGAAATTGTATTCGTCCAGGGCCGGATTGGATATGGCCCCCATCGCCAGTCTCCATGGGGATTTGCTCCCCCATGTGTCCGGCGGCCGAGGGTTCACCCTCTGGCACCGCCCTGACGGCCTCCCGCATCTCTCCCTGGCCTGGGGAGGTCCTTCGGGACAACACCTCGGTGTTATCCATGGCCTTGGGAGAAGAGGCCGTCGAAAGGGACCCACTCTCCATCACCTTCGGATCCAGCGAATTCCCTGGAGATGAGGCTCGCTCGAGGTCGGAACGAGCCGGACTATAGCACATGATTCAACATGTTAAAACCATGAAGTAAAGGAGCTAGATATGTGCGCGCGTCTTTGAGTACTCACGATTCGGCTAGGGGCTTGTCCATGGGGCGCCACTCGGAGCTGCTGTCGATGTCCCACGCAGAGTTGTCCGCGAGGGAAATCTTCCCCTTCTTGGATGCCTCTGCCTCCAGATGCGTGGAGGCCACCCTTTTCTTCCTTCCCCCTCCGAGGGAGAATTGCTCTCCTCCTCCTCGTCGTCATCCTTGGTGTGGGTGGAATGGGTCTCAGCGTCTTCGGACATCACGTCCGAAGTGCCCTTACGGCGGAGACCACTCCTGGTCTCCTTGGCCTCCTTCTTGGCCTTCTTCTCCGGTGCTTGGTAGGGCATCAGAACCAACATCTTCGTCAGAAAAGGGATTGTTGGGTTTTGAGGCAGCGGAGCCGAACACTGGATCCGCTCCGCCTTCTTTGTCCAGCCCTGAAAAAATAAATGGGGAAGCTTAGACGTCTTCCTTGAGTATGCCAGTAAAGGATACACCTTGAAATACGGAAAACTTAACGCACTGGAGGGATGGGCCAGGTTGTGCCCGCGGTCCTCCGTCGTCGCCGGCCACGTCTGGTTGGCCTTAAAGAGCACCCTCTAGATGTTTTCGTGCGTAGTGCCGAAGAACTGTTGTAAGGTCTGGTGCTTGGCCGGATCGAACTCCCACAAATGGCATGTCCGGCTTTGGCACGGAAGGATCCGGCAAGCAAGCATCACCTGGATCACATTGACAAGCTTGACATTCTTGTCCACCATGCTCCTGATGTGCGTATTAAGCAATGTCAGCTCGTCCGACGAAGACCAGTCCAGGCCCTTCTCTAGCCAGGAGGTGAGCCGCATCAGGGCGCCGGGCTGGAATTCAGGAGCCGTGGCCCAGGTGGCGTCGTGAGGCTCTATGACGTAGAACCATTGCTGTTGCCACCCTTTGACGTTCTCCACAAAGGTACCTTTGGGCCATGTGATATTGGGCAGCTTGCTCACCATGGCGGCTCCGCACTCTGTGTGTTGACCGCCCACCACCTTCGGCTTCACATTGAAGATCTTTAACCACAATCCGAAGTGGGGTGGGATGCGGAGGAAGGCCTCACACACGACAATGAATGACTAGATGTTGAGGAAGGAATTGGGGTCCAGATCGTGGAAATCCAACCCGTAGTAGAACATGAGTCCGCAGACGAATGAGTGGAGAAGGAATCCCAATCCATGGACGAAGTGGGGGATGAATACCACCCTCTCATGGGGCTCCGGGGTGGGGATGAGCTGCCCCGTTGCTGGAAGCCGGTGGGTGATTTCCTTGGCCAAGTACCCGACCTCTCGGAGCTTGGTGATGTCCTTCTCCTTGATGGAGGAAAGCATCCACTTGCCTTGCGCTCCAGATCCGTACATGGCTGGAGTGCTTTTTTGAGGTGGAAAGGATGGAAGCTAGGGCGCTGGAGCTCGAGAATGGATGTGTAGAGAGAAGGAAGGCGTGGGTGAAAGAGGTGAATCCTTATCCCTTTATAAAGGCAGTGAATATCAAGCGCCTCCCCACTCGCCTTAAAACTCGCCTATTCCTCAAGGGTCATGCAGGCGGCATGGTGGGATTACCCACGCCCGTATTGATGAGAATCCCGCAATAAGGGGACATGATCTCTGCTTTGACAAGACGTGCCAATAAAGCCGCATCTTGAAACATGGAGCAGGAGGCTAAAAAACGGTTCAAAATAATGACCGTACAGTGACGTGATGTCACGCTACAAAAGTTGTTAGTGGATTGTATTCGTAAAATACTATACTCTCTGCGTGTGTGTATGTGGTACTCGTTTTGTAGAGCCAGACATGTTTTCTGTGTTTGAAAGTTGTTTTGGAGTATTCGGAGGAGGAACCCGCCTTGCAATGCCGACGTCAATCTATGCACTGGACACATAGTCATTGAAGCCTGGTTCAGGGGCTACTGAGGGAGTCCTGGTTTAAGGGGTCCTCGGGCGCCCGGGCTATGTAACATGGGTCGGACTGATGGGCTATGAAGATACAAGACAGAAGAATGCCTCCCATGTCCGGATGGGACTCTCCTTTGCGTGGATGGCAAGCTTGGCGTTCGGATATGTAGATTCCTTCCTTTGTAAACCGACTCTGTACAACCCTACGCCCCTCCCGTGTCTATATAAACCGGAGGGTTTAGTCCATAGAAAAAAGATCATAATCACACAGGCTAGGCTTCTAGGGTTTAGCCACAACGATCTCATGGTAGATCAACTCTTGTAATCCTCATATTCATCAATATCAATCAAGCAGGACATAGGGTATTACCTCCATCAAGAGGTCCTAAACCTGGGTAAACATCGTGTCCCTTGTCTCCTGTTACCATCGATCCTAGACACACAGTTCGGGAGCCCCTACCCGAGATCCGCCGGTTTTGACACCGACAGCAACCCAATGAATAAATTTTATTTTTGCATTTTGCTTTCAGTTCTTGAGTGTTAACACAATTACGCTACTGTTATGATTGTGTTTTTTATGTTTTAATTAGTGTTTGTGCCAAGTAAAGCCTTTAGGATCTTCTTGGGTGATAGTTGTTTGATCTTGCTGAAAAAACACGAAATTAATTTTCAATTTTTTACCATAGAGCGATAAAATACCCATTCCACTTGCAGTAGATCAATATACAAATTTCTCAGGCCATCCTAATTTTTCAGAATTTTTGGAGTTACAGAAGTATTCGAAATAGTCAGATTGCTGCAGACTATTCTGTTTTGACAGATTCTCTTTTCTTTGTGTTGTGTGCTTATTTTGATGGCTCTATGGTTTTATTTGATGAGTTTTTTCCATATAAAAGTTGGAATACAGTAGATATAATACAAAAACAAAATATGAATTTGTTTGATACAATACTTATAGTGGTGTTTTTCTTTCTTATACTAACGGATCTCACGAAGGTTTTGTTGAGTTTTGTGTGATTAAAGTTTTCAAGTTTTGGATTATCTTACGATTGATGAAGGAAGGATGGAAGAGCCTAAGCTTGGGGATGCCCTGACATCCCAAGCTATTATCCAAAAATGAGCAACCAACTAAGCTTGGGGATGCCCCCGAGTGGCATCCTCGCTTTCTTCCAACGATCATCGGTATTTTACTTGAAACTATATTTTTATTGTCACATGATATGTGTTTTGCTTGGAGCGTCTTGTATGATATGAGTCTTTGCTTGTTTTATTTTGTGTTTTAAGTCATCAATCCTTGCTGGACACACCTATTTGGGAGAGCCAAAATTATGTCATGACTTGTTAAAATTGCTCTCTATGTTTCACTTAAATTTTTATGAGCAATGGACTTGCTCTAGTGCTTCACTTATACCTTTTTGAGCATGGTGTGCTTAGTATTTTTTTAAGAAATGCTCTCTTGCTTCACTTAGATTTATTTGAGAGTTAGTAAAATTTTCAAGAAATTCTCTCTTGCTCCACTTAAATTATTTTGAGAGAAAGAACAAAAAATATGCTCATGATCTTCACTTATACTTGTTTGAGCTTATGAAAAGAAACACATGAAAATTAGTCCCAAAGTAATAGATATCCAAGAATGATATAGTAAAAACTTTCATGAAGATCATTGGAAGAAACAAAGTTGATTCTTAGTAATAGTTTTGAGATATGATGATGTGATATGTGAGTTATGTTGATGAGTAATTATGCTTTATTAAGAATATTGGTGTTAAGGTTTGTGATTCCCTATGCAACTATGAAAGTCAATAGTCAGGCAATGAAATTATATCCTACTTGTGGTGCATTATTCATTGTTATTTATGCTTAATGCTTGCTTATGAGATTATCCGTTTCTTGGTTGGTCGCTTCTCAATCTTTTGCTAGCATTCATTTTGCACCAAGTATGATCACTACTTGTGCATCCAAAATCCTTTAAACCAGTTTTGCCACATGAGTCCACTATATCTACCTATATGCGGTATTCTTTCGCTATTCTAAGAAAATTTGCATGTGCCATCTCTAGTTTTCAAAATAAACTTCTCTTCTGTGTGTTTGTTTCGCTCGCGGGGCGGTGAGGGGTGGCTAATATTTTCCATGCTAGATGTGTTATTATCACGATGAGTGTTTATTCACTTGTCATTGCACGAGAGTAAGGCAAAGGTATTAGGATGCTCAGTCCCGAAATGCAAAAAAATGAATTTACTTTATGTTGTTAAATAATAAATTCCTTGGAAAGTGTTGGTATGGAGGGCACCCGTGGATACGGTTAGCAATGGAAAGTGAAAGTATGGTGGAAAAAGGAATACACTTTATTTTCTATTTGGGAACCGCCTATGATATATCTAGCTTTGAAGTATTGGGAACTCTAAGTCGTTTTCGTTGGTGGGATGGATACACCTCCCAAAATGTTTTTATCTCTATGTTTTTCGCTTTGAGCTCTGGCACCTCTATAAATCCCTACTTCCCTCTGCGAAGGGCCTTTCTTTTACTTTATGCAATTTTTATTTTTGAATTTGAGTCTCCATCTTCTCTTATAAAAGCACCAACTAGGAGGCAATATGATCGTACTTAAGTATTGGGTCTAGCTAATATTTGAGCATGACGGGCTAGGGATAACTTATTTTAGCATTGATATTTTGAAAGACATGGTTGCTTGTTGATATGCTTGAGTATTTAAATTATCATGTCAAAACTAGACTATTGCTTTGAACAACTAAAAGTCCAAATGTCCATGCTATAAAGAAAAAAATATGATATGACATGTTAGGCAGCATTCCACATCAAAAAATCTGTTTTTATCACTTACCTACTCGAGGACGAGCAGGAGTTAAGCTTGGGGATGCTGATACGTCTCCAACGTATCTATAATTTCTGATTGTACCATGCTGTTATATTATCAATCTTGGTTGTTTTATAATCATTTATAGTCATTTTTTGGTACTAACCTATTGGCATAGTGCCAAGTGCCAGTTGCTGTTTTTTTCCATGTTTTTACATCGCAGAAAATCAATACCAAACGGAGCCAAATGCCACAAAACTTTATGGAGAAATTTTATGGGCCAAAAGGAACACAACGGGCCCTGGACCTCGGGTGCCCACCTCGGGTGCCCTCCGGATCGCCTCTTTGCTCTATAAATACCCCAATATTGCAGAAACCCTAGGGGAGTCGATGAAATATTCATCCAGTCGCCGCAGAGTCCAGAACCACCAGATCCAATCTAGACACCATGTCGGATGGGGTTCAGCACCTCCATTGGTGCCTCTCCAATGATGCATGAGTAGTTCTTTGTAGACCTTCGGGTCCGTAGTTAGTAGCTAGATGGCTTCATCTCTCTCTCTTGATTCTCAATACAATGGTCTCTTGGAGATCCATATGATGTAACTCTTGTACGGTCTGTTTGTTGGGATCGATGAACTTTGAGTTTATGATCAGATCTATCTTTTTATATCCATGAAAGTATTTGAGTTTCTTTGATCTCTTTTATGCATGATATCTTATAGCCTCGTATTTCTTCTCCGATATTTGGGTTTTGTTTGGCCAACCTGATCTATTTATCTTGCAATGGGAAGAGGTGCTTTGTAGTGGGTTCGATCTTACGGTGCTTGATCCCAGTGATAGAAAGGGAAACGACACGTATGTATTGTTGCTACTAAGGATAAAACGATGGGGTCTATCTCTACATAGATATATCTTGTCTATATCATGTCATCATTCTTATTGCATTACTCTGTTTCTCCATGAACTTAATACACTAGATGCATGCTGGATAGCGGTCGATGTGTGGAGTAATAGTAGTAGATATAGGCAGGAGTCGGTCTACTAATCTTGGACGTGATTCCTATATAATGATCATTGCCTGGATATCGTCATAATTATTTGAAGTTCTATCAATTGCCCAACAGTAATTTTTTCACCCACCGTTTGCTATTTTTCTCGAGAGAAGCCACTAGTGAAACCTACGGCGTCCAGGTCTTTCTTCTCATATATTTGCCTTTGCGATCTACTTTTCTCTTGCATTTATTTTCAGATCTATTAAACCAAAAATACCTTGCTGCATTTTATTTCTATTTATTTTATTTGCGATCTATCTTTCAATATACTACAAATTTATCTCACGTCCATTTGCCTATCTTGAGGCGACGTACCCCAAAAGGGATTGACAACCCCTTTAACACGTCGGATTGCGAGGATTTGTTATCTATGTGTAGGTGATGTTTACGTTGTGGTTCTTGGTTCTCCTACTGGTTCGATAACCTTGGTTTCATATCTGAGGGAAATACCTACCGCCGCTGTGCTCCATCATCCCTTCCTCTTTGGGGAAATACCGACGTAGCTTCAACCGATATCAGTACATCCTCGAAAGAAAATAATGCCTCTTTGCACACAAAAGCATAGCAAACATATTTGCTGAAATCTAGATCATCAATATCAGATTTGGTGGCAAGTAAACATGCACTTTTCAATGTATATCAGAAGCAACACTAGATGGTTTGTTGTTTGGTCGCAAGTAAACGTATTTGCTCAAATTCTTTTGCCACAATCTGATTTTCACTCTTATTTTTCCCTTGTTTGGCTTTATTAGCTCTATTAATCTCATCTTTCAAAATGGAACAAGGAGTCATAGGAAGCAAAGTAATATTTTTATCCTTATGAACAATAGTATACTGATTGTTTCTACCATGGTGTACATAATTTTTATCAAATTGCCATGGTCTACCAAGTAATAAGGAACATGCTTGCATAGGTACCACATCACAATCAACATAATCAGCATATGTGGAGATACTAAAATGCACACAATAGTATGTGTTACCTTAACCTTGCCGCTGTTATTGAACCATTGGATGTAGTAAGGATGTGGATGTGGTCTTGTGGTGAGGGATAGCTTCTCCACCATCTCCATGCTAGCCAAGTTGTTGCAGCTCCCTCCATCTATGATGACGCGAACAAAACGTTCCTTCAGAATTCGCTTTGTATGGAACAAATTATGCCTTTGATTTTGCTCAACTTTTGTGACTTGCACACTCAGAACACGTTGAGCAACTAAAACATTCATACTTGTCAGCGTCTTCAGGAGCCATGTATTGCATCTCATGATCAGAATCATCTCCACCGTGTTCTTCACTTGTAATAAGAGCCAAAGTGTCCTCATCATAGTCATTAGCGAATTCATACCCGCCATCCTCAGTAGCAATCATCATACTTTTAGATGGGCATTCTCTCGCATAATGACCTCCACCCTTTCAACGACGACAAATAATATCATGTGGTTGCCCTGTTGATGCCATGGATGAAGAAGAGCTCTGTGCGGAACGGGAAGGTGTACTCCTGGCAGATGGTGGTGGTGGTGCATGTTTTCTTGTATCTCGGTTGCAATTGGCGGCTGAAGTTAGTGGTGCTGCAGCAGGACGTGTGGGATTAGAGGATGCACGCGGTGTCCATGATGAAGATCGACTTGCAGAAAATTAGTTCATGACAATACCTGTCGATCCTGCACTTCACGTTCAGCTTTGCAAGCAAGATGGAATAAACGAGTGATATTATTATATTCCTTACACTCTAGAATGGTCTGAATCTCTTTATTTAATCCACCCATAAAACGTGCAAGCATAGGTTCATTATCCTCAACAGTACCATATCTAATCATTCTAGTTTGTAATTCCTGATAATATTCTTCTACAAAAAAAATTTCCTTGTCTTAAACACTGCAATTTTTGAAGTAATTCACGTTGATAATATGATGGAACCCAACGAGTACGCATAGCAGTTTTCAAAGTAGCCCAAGTAGCTGGAATAGGATATAATCTACAATGTTCATACCACCAAACACATGCAAAACTAGTGAAAGCACAAGCAGCAGCAGGAACATGTCTCTCCTCAGGATATTGTAAACATGTAAAACATTGTTTAGTTTCTAACTCCCAAGTAAGATATATATCAGGAACATATCTACCCTCAAACGGTGGAATATTCATTTTTAGTTTAGGAAGATGGTCATGATCTCGTACCTTAGGTGGTGGTGCAGCCCTACCTCTGCGATGATATGCATGAGGACGACCTGGTGGAGGTGCTGGTGCTGGTGGTTGCACGTAGTTCTGATTTTGATCAACCTCATGCTCATAATGGTCCTCCACCTCTGCAGTAGCAGCAGGAGCTACAGTAGCATCAACAGTAGGTACAACGGCACCAGAATTTTTACCAGGCTCAAGGGGAACACGCAATGCTCGTCCCACTTGATTTCGAAGGCGATGTTGTTGTTGTTGTTGTTGTTGTTGTTGTTGTTGATGTCGAGGTGCGACAGGTGCAGCGGGCGGTGGTTGTGGAAGACACGCGAGTACTTCATCAAACTTGGCGTCCAACTTGGTGTCAATTGTCTTCTCAATGTCATCAATTCTCTCCAGTGCCTTTCTGAAGGTGGCCATGACATCTTCCACCTGTTGACTCAACATTTTCTGAAATTTATCATGAAGCTCCTTCTTCGTCATGTTCTCCCAGTCAATCTCGTCGGCTTGTGGTCCTGCCATGGTTAGCAGCAATAGAAACACACAAGAATATGATCCTACGGACTAATAGAAAGTGGCAGTGTGTCACAAATCCGTCAAGTAGATCTCAAATTCATACCAGTTCTTACCAAGCGGCAGGTGGTGATTGGCAACCGTTGTGGTCAAAAATCTCAAAGCTTGAATAGAGCGATTACCAGGGAGAGTCAAACGCACGATGTAGATGTATGTGAAGCTGTATATGGAAGGAGCGATGACGATGATGTGGCGGGCGGCGTGACAACTTGTGAACAGAACTCGAAACTCTAAGGGAAACTAGACACTAAGACCAGTAACTAGACATGACGATGCAACCACAAATTCAACAAAGGAAAACCCTAAAAACATTATGCAAAGGCTCAGATTGGTTCAGATATGATGAACTAACCCTATTTTTTTGCTTTTTCGTGGACTGTAGGTATAAAGAACAGACTCGATCAAAACTACAAAAAAACTGTAAAATCTCACCAAGCAACCTGGAAATCTGATACCACTTGATAGAGGAAAAGGTGTCCTGTCTTTTGATGGGATGGTAATTATTGTTTCAGAGGAGTAGACTTTCGCAATCCGACTAGGAAAGTGCGAGGATGTCACGCCTTAGCAACCGCTAAACCAACTCCGAGAGATATTAACCACGTTGGAGCACGATCAACCTAACCACGAAGGTCTATTTCCTGTAAGCAAACGAAGAACAAGCAAGAAACTAAGATTGCAAACAGGATATTGTGAATATAAGATGAAACCTTTATTGATCAAGGTGGGGTTCTGTGACGGCTTGGTCTGGTTGTTGAACACAATCGAAGTACGTGAAGTTGCAGCTATGGCGAACTTTTAATCTAAACAAAACCCAAAGTCTAAACGATGCCCTAAGGGCTGTATATATGGAGGAAAGAGGGGGGAATTTTGTGGCCCTTGGAGGAGGAGCCCGAAACCAACCCTAACTCTTGTTTCCCCACACATACAGACTGTAAAAATAGCCTATAATCAAGTATTTTGAAATTACATGGGCCTGACCCAAAAATAAGGTGACGCGGCACCTAGAATAGCCCTTGGATGAAATTTATGAAGTGCCATCTTGTATATTTCATCCAAGGCTTCATGCACTCATTATGGTGGCATCAAAGTCCTGGAATCATCACTTGTAACTCCGTTCTTGTTCCCCTTGCGCATGCCATCATCTCCATGCTTGAACTTGCTCCAAGGTTCATATTTCTTTGTAGCGACCCGACCTCAGACGGTCAAGTCTCTGTGCTTCAGTGTCATCCCTGGATCAGTAATGCTGACATACACAGTACTCTAAGGATTTATAACAAAGTAGCAATCACACACTTATTGCATCGAATGTCTCAAAAGAGAACTTATTACAATAAATATGGCTTAAGGCCATCTAAATAAGATAACAGCAGAAGTCTTGGAAGATAAAGCGAGTCCATCAACTCCAACTACATAGCTGAGTGCATGACAAACGACCTACGATATCTTACTCGTCGTCTGCAAAGTCTGCAACATGATATGTTGCAGCCCAAAATGGGTCAGCACATGGAATATGCTGGCAAAGTAACACAAGAGAGCAATGAATAGATAAATGCTATCACTACATGCACATATGGCTGGTGGAGGCTCTATGGTTATATTGTTTTGCGAAAAGCCAATTTTTTCCTACAACAAAGGAATATATTTTATTTAAGTATCATGGTAGTTGAAACATCATTGAGAAGGTTCCTCCAACTCAATCCCAATTAAAGTAGTCATTAACATCCCAACAGATTAACTTTAGGGTGATGAGATCAAATCAATAATTCAAGTACCAGATACTCAAGATGTCCATAACCGGGGACACGGCTAACCATGATTAGTTTATACACTCTGCAAAGGTTTGCGCACTTTTCCCCACAAGACTCGATCTCCTCCGTTGGATTTCTCACACTATAGGGTGTTTGAGAAACGGATGACCGAGACACAGTCTTTCAGAAGCATTAACTCTTTACTCTGGGTGGACCGTTACACCTACTTTCCCCTACATCTGCTAGCCCACCACTGAAAGTGGTCACACGACCTACTCAACTATACCAGAGCCCATAATGGCTTGTGGCTGCACACGGAAGTTTCTAGCATGAATAATCTTATGATCCCTTTGAGCCTGGGTGGCGGACCGTAGGATGATCACACGGGTACTCCGGGATATCCTAGGATAACACTGAATTCTCCAGGTGCCCACATTCAATCCACTCAGATGTGTATTAACTAATGCATAAAAACTGGGTGATAAAGTGGTATGATCAAAGTGTTACTTGCCTTGCTGATGATCTGCAAAACCTAGGGACTCGCAGTAGCACGCTTCGCACTCCGGGTGTTCTGTCACAAACAAACTATAGCATACATAATCAATCAAGCAAATGTGCTTGGGGAAAACGCAAATAAGAAGATCTAACCAGAAAGTTCAACTGAAGAACTCCGGTTTGCAAAAAGAATCAAATCAAACGGAGCAACGAAACTCAAACTACGAAAGAAACAAGATCCGAATACTATTCTGGACTAAAGTCAAATTTTACAGTACCAAAATCTTGTTCAAGTTGGTTAAATGGAAAGAGGGCTTCGAGACGAAGATCTAGGCGCTTGTTTCACCTGATCCGGAAAAACGAGCGAAAAGATAAACTAGAGCGAAGATTAGGGCAGAAATCGTGATCGAAAATAATCGCGGAAAAACCTTGGAAAAAGAAAAACTGACGAACAGGCTAACGAATGAATGTTCACTATCTGTGGCTAATGGATGAACGGCGTTCACTAAGTCGAACGAACGAACGCTTGCTGACTAACTAAACCGAGAAAACCGAACCGAAAAAATAAAAAAATACATCTAGGGTTTTAAAAAACTGTGGTTTTTACCTAAAACCGAAAAAACCGAAATGACGAGATCCGTCGGTGGCGGCTCCGGTTTGCTTACGCGGTGGCGCGGCAAGATGGGGTGCGGCGCGGGGCGGCGCGGTGCTGTGGCGGCGGGGCAGGCGCGGGGTGAGGACGCGGGGGGACTTAAAAAGGGGCCCTGGGGGCCTCGGCTAGCACGAGGGGGCAGCGAGGCCGACCCGGACTCCTCCTCGCCGGAGTCCGGCGTCCGCACGGGAGGGCGAGGCGGCGCGAGCGGGATGGGCCGACTGGGCTGTGGCCCGGCGCAGTCTGAAGCAGTTTTTTTAAAAAGTTTTCGCCCGTAAAATCCTAATAAATAGAATAAAAGTCTAAAAAAACCAAAACAAAATTTCACCATCTAAATAAAATATTTAGAACATGATGAACATTTTCTTGGCCCTAAAATGCAATTTTAAAAAAATGCATATTTTTCTAATTCAAATAAAATAACGATAAAAACCAAAATAAAATATTTATTTGATTTTTATATCTTTCCTCCAATATTTCATTTATTTTGGAGAAGTCATTTTATCTCCTCTCATATATTTTTATTATGAAATATTTTCGGAGAGAAAAATAATTAAAACCAAATGATCCTATTTTCAAAATTTGAGAAAACTCAAATATGAAAATATCGAAATTCCCAACTCTCTCCGTGGGTCCTTGAGTTGCTTAGAATTTCAAGGATCGCGAGGCAAAAATGCAATAAAATATGATATGCATGAATGACCTATGTATAACATTCCAAATTGAAAAATTGGGATGTTATATTCTTGTCCAAGCTAGGCCCTTCATTTGCAAGCAAAATAAATGTATCCAATTTAGGCAACATCATGTTCTTATGAACATTAGAATCATTACCAAGAAACGAAAGTACCTGGTAATTCAATCGGCGTGTGCGAGCTCTAGTAATTGGTCCAATATGTATAGCAGCAGGGGTTGTGGGTGTAACAATGGTATTGATGTCCTCATCAGCTACGTACAATGACCAAGAAGAATTTGAAGGAGTGGGAAGACTTTTTGCCGCATGTGGAGTTTGCTTACAACCGAGCAGTCCACTCTACTACAAGCATGTGCCCATTTGAGGTGGTATATGGATTCAAACCACTTGCACTAACTGACTTGTTGCCTCTTCCATTGCAATAGAGATGTAACATGGAGGCTTCAAAGCATGCTGCATATATGAAGAAGATTCATGAGAAGACTAGAGAAGAGATAGAAAGGAAGTCCAAGTACTATGCAGCTAGGGCAAACAAAAACCACAAGAAGGTGAATTTTGAGACTGGAGACCTGGTTTGGATACATTTCCGCAAAGATCAGTTCCCAAAGAAGTGCAAATCCAAGCTAATGTCTCATGGATATGGACCATTCAAAATCTTGGCCAGATCAATGACAATGCTTACAAGATTGAGCTTCTTGAAGACTGTTGTGAGTCCAACATTCAATGTTGCCGATTTGTCTCCATGCTCCGATCAAGAGGGTAAAGAGTCGAGGATGACTCCTTTTGAAGGGGGGGGGTGATGAGCACATCCCAGGTTCACCTCGTTTATCATCTTCTTCTCATGATAAATCTCAGCTATCAAATGAAGCTTCTACAAAGAATACCTATTTATGTCCCATGACAAGCAGCCGCGCCAAACAAATAGAACAAGAGGTCAATGTGTTCCTAGCTGATCACAATTCAACTATACATGAGAACTTTATACTGCCTAAGTCTTGTGTGCTAATTTTGCTCAGGTACAATGTTGAGGACAACCAACAACTTTCAGCACATGAAGAAACATGTTCAACTCATGAAGAAACAAGTTCTGAAGCCCCATACAACAAGTTTGAAGAGAACAAGTTTCAGCTCTGATGTAAACCATTTTTAGTGACAAGGGCAACTTGTTACCCCTCAACGAAGAATAACAAGCCGTCTCAACACTCTATTGTTGCTTGCGCAGTCCCAGAATTTGTTTCGGAACTTGCTGCATCATGTAAAATAAATATATGAGCATCCAGAATGTGTGGGAGTAAAAAATGGACAACATATGAAGTCTACTTTCAGGAAAATCAAACGGTGCATCATTTGGAGTCCTGAGTCAAAGGACATGAGAGTTCCAATGCAAGCTGTTCAGAGCATTAATTGTTGCGTGAGGCTCCGTGTGTTTGCTCCCTTGACCAGCTGGTTAGCAAGAATTTGAGCCCCTCTTTTGGACTAGTTTCACACCTAAACTAGGAGGGCTGTTCCTAGTATAAACACCCCTTCTCCCACTGCAGCCACAACTCTATGGCAATTTGATTTCAGCATAGGTTAGCTAAGTGCAACCAGAATCTTGTTTGAGAGTTCACTTCCTCCTTAGCTCTTGTAATCTTGCCTTGTGAGAGGGTGAACTCACTTTGTGATTTTACAACAGTAGTCGTTAAGGCGGTGACCAGTTCGTGCTTCCAACTTCGTGCGTGGTTGCGTGGATTGGAAACTAAGAGTGTGATTGGGCGAATACTTGTTGTTGGTTCTTGAATTTGCAATAGTTGGCTTTGGTATCATCAGGTTGCACTAGTTATCCTTTACCCAAAAATGTTGTTGGCTGGGATCTAGGGTTTCCTTCATACCCTTCGGGTGGCGTTGATTCGGTCGTCAAGCAGATCCATCATGAAGATTGAGCAACCCCTAGTATCAACACAAGAGGTAGATGGTGAGAGGTGTTAGTTCTTGCCACTTCATATTTGCACACTAGGACATAGTGAAGAACACTCAATGGGCTCTCACACACACCCGTCATATATCTTTTGGTGGATAAAAGCACTAAGTTTTTCTTGTCACTCATCATGGAGGCACTCAATTTTGGCTTGTGGCGCTCACTCTCTTTTTGGTTGATTACTCTCTCACTATTCTCTCCATGATGTGTGGATGTTTGCTTGTCGGTGATCACTTGACTTGGCAACATGGGTCATAACACGAACTCCTTTCCCTTCATATTGAAGCTATAGTGATTGGTTCTCCCATTGTGGATGACACTGCAGTCAAATTGCCAAGGTCGTCCAAGTAGGAGGTGCAAACGGACATGGGAACCACATCACACACCAATGTGTGTTTGTATGCTCCAATCTTGAAGGAGACTTGAATGGTGTGCTCCACTTGAATGGCGCCAGAGTCGCTAAGCCATTGGGCCTTGCAAGGACGAGGATGCTTCATCTTGACCAATTGTAGCTTGGTACATAGCTCTTCACTTGCCAAATTGTGGCAACTTCCTCCGTTGATGATGACCTTCACGGAATGTCCATTGATGCCCACTTTAGTGTGGAAGATGTGGCAACATTGGTCCTTGTCTTGTTGGTTTTGATGTGTCAAGACCTTGGAGAGAACAAGAGCGGGGCTCGAATCATTGTCACAAAAGACTTGGTCATCTTTCTCTTCATTCACATACCGGTTCATGGACACGTGCTCAAGTGCTTCCATTTATTCCTTACTCATGGAGTCATAGGTGTCGTCATCGTTGGCAATCATGGTGTGCCGAATAGGGCACTCAAATGTCTTGTGGCCTCGGCCTTGACGCATGATGCATTTGATGGAACTCGTATTGATGGTCTCATCCATTGGAGTATGTGATGATGAAGCTCTCAGCTTGAGGTTGCTTGTAGTAGGAGGACGACTTGAAGATGTCAAAGTTTTCTTGTAACTTGACTTGTCGCCGTTGCTTGGTGTAGGGTTCGTCGAGGTAGAAGGCGTCGTAGTCATTGAATCTTGATTGTATGAACCATAGGTCTTGGAAGAGTACTTGGCGTACTTGCAGTTGTCTTTCACTTGTCGCTCCATCTTGGTAGCTTGGTGCACTAGCTCGAGGAGGTTTGAGCATAGTTGGAAATCCGAAATCTTCTTGATAGGGTGGTTGAGTCCATTCAAGAATCATGCCATAGTTTGATCCTCATCTTCCATAACATTGGCTCATATCATGGCAATCTTCATTTCCTTGTAATACTCTTCAACGGATTTGGTGCCTTGCTTGAGTAGTTGCAACTTCTTGAAGAGATCTCGACAATAATATGTGGGTAGAAAGAGTTCTCGCAAGATATCCTTCATTTGATTCCATGTTGTGATGGGTGGGTCACCTTTTGCTTCTCACCTCTCAATGACTTGCTCCCACCAAATGAGGACATAGTCTTGGAACTCAAGAGATTCCATGGAAATCTTCTTTTCTTCTTCATAGTTGTGTAAGAGAAAGTCTTGTCAACTTCCAATACCCATGAAAGGTAGTCTTCGGGATCATTGCTTCTGGAGAACTTAGGCATGGTGAACTTGAGCCTGCCATAGCGTTGTTCTTCAATGCGTGTGGGTCAATTGTGATGGCACTCTTGCCTTGGTTGAGGGTCTTCGACCGCTTTTTCCTCGTGTGCCGCTTGATTAGCTTGACGCTAAGGGCATGGGATTCTTGCACAGTTCCTCATTTCTTGGTGCTCCTCGATGCGTGTGGCTTCTTCTTGCCGCTCTCGTGGGATGACCTTTTCTTGTTCTCGGTTGCGTGCTTGGACGGCTTGGGTTGCTTCATGTAGAAAATGTTGGGCTTCAAGGGCTTGTTCCGCACATTGTTGTTGCTCTTGTCAAAGGGCATCACCATCTTTGTTGTCTTGTTGTTGGTGTGGTGGAGCTTGCTCTTGGTCCATGGCGGCTTGTTCTTGTCGACGTTGTTGTTCACGCTCTGGAAGGCGGCCTTGCAAACCATTACCAAGGAATGTATTTTTGTGATTCTTCGCGATCCTCATGAGCTTGACGACCGATGTCTACTATGCAACCTTCTTCTTGTAGACTCGTGTTGGGACTCCAAGCGCAGAGTTTTGTAGGACAGTAGCAATTTTCCCTCAAGCGGATGACCTAAGGTTTATCAATCCATGGGAGGCATAGGATGAAGATGGTCTCTCTCAAACAACCCTGCAACCAAATAACAAAGAGTCTCTTGTGTCCCCAACACACCCAATACAATGGTAAATTGTATAAGTGCACTATTTCAGCGAAGAGATGGTGATACAAGTGTAATATGGATAGTAGATATAGGTTTTTGTAATCTGAAAATATAAAAGCGATAGGTAACTACTAAGAAAAGTGAGAAAAATGATATTGCAATGCTTGAAAACAAGGCCTAGGGTTCATACTTTCACTAGTGCAAATTCTCTCAACAATGATAACATAATTGAATCATATAACAATCCCTCAACGTGCAACAAAGAATCAATCCAAAGTTTCTATCGGAGAACGTAGGACGAAAACATGCATCAACCCCTATGCATCGATTACGCCAATGTCAGCTCGGGAATCCGCGAGTTGAGTGCCAAAACATACATCAAGTGAATCAATAGAACATCCCATTGTCACCAAATATATCCCATCACAAGACATACATCAAGTGTTCTCAAATCCAATACTCAATCCAACATAACGAAACCTCAAAGAACAAGACTCAATTCATCACAATAAGGTAGAGTTGGAGAAACACCATATGATCCAACTATAGTAACAAAGCTCGCGGTACATAAAGATTGTGCCAAATCAAGAACTCGAGAGAGAGGGATCAAACACATAGCTACTGGTACATACCCTCAGCCTCGAGAGTGAACTACTCCCTCCTCCTCATGGAGATCGCCGAGATGATGAAGATGGCCTCCGGTGACTGTTTCCCCCTCTAGCAGGGTGCCGGAACAGGATCCCGATTGGTTTTTCATGGCTACAGAGGCTTACGGTGGTGGAACTTCCGATCTAGGGTTCTTTTTTAGAGGTTTCTATATTTATAGGAATTTTTGGCGTCGAAAACAAGTCAGGGGTTTCCGAGGAGCCCACAAGCCAGGGGCACACCCTAGGGGGGTGCCCCTAGGCTTGTGGTCACCTCGGGACTCTTCTGGCCCAACTTCGATGCTCCGTGGGTCTCTTCTGGTCCAAAAAAACCACCGTAACTTTTCAGCTCGTTTGGACTCCGTTTGATATTCCTTTTCTGTAAAACTAAAAAAGAAGGAAAAACAGAAACTGACATTGGGCTCTAGGCTAATAGGTTAGTCCAAAAAATAATATAAAATACCATATTAATGCATACAAAACATCCAAAATGGATAATATAATAGCATGGAACAATAAAAAAATTATAGATATGTTGGAGACGTATCAAGCATCCCCAAGCTTAATTCCTGCTCGTCCTCGAGTAGGTAAATGATAAAAACAGATTTTTTTGATGTGGAATGCTACCTAACATATTTATCCATGTAATCTTCTTTATTGTGGCAAGAATATTCAGATCCATAAGATTCAAAACAAAAGTTTCATATTGACACAAAAACAATAATACTTCAAGCATATTAATAAAGCAATCATGTCATCTGAAAATATCATGGCCAAAGAAAGTTATCCCTACAAAATCATATAGTCTGGCTATGCTCCATCTTCATCACACAAAGTATTTTATCATGCACAACCCCATTGACAAGCCAAGCAATTGTTTCATACTTTTGATGTTCTCAAACTTTTTCAACTTTCACGCAATACATGAGCATGAGCCATGCATATAACACTATAGGTGGAATAGAATATGGTGGTTCTGGAGAAGACAAAAAAGAAGGAGAAAGTCTCACATCAACTAGGCATATTAACGGGCTATGGAGACGCCCATCAATAGATATCAATGTGAGTGAGAGGGATTGCTATGCAACAGATGCACTAGAGATATAAGTGTATGAAAGCTCAAAAAGAAACTAAGTGAGTGTGCATCCAACTTGCTTGCTCATGAAGACCTAGGGCAATTTGAGGAAGCCCGTCATTGGAATATACAAGCCAAGTCCTATAATGGAAAATTCCCACTAGTATATGCAAGTGACAAAATAGGAGACTCTCTGTCATGAAGAACATGGTGCTACTTTGAAGCACAATTTTGGCAAAAGGATAGTAACATTGTCCCTTCTCTCCATTTCTCTAATTTTTTCTTTTCTCCCCTTTTTTGTTTGGGCTCTTTTTTTATTTTCGGATCGTTGGCCTATTTTAATTTTTGAAGTCTGGAGTCTCATCCCCACTTGTGAGGGAAACATAGCCTCCATCATCCTTTCCTCATATGGGACAATGCTCTAATAATGATGATAATCACACTTCTATTTACTTAAAGTCAAGAATTATAGCTCGATACTAGAACAAAGATATGACTCTATATGAATGCCTCCGGCGGTGTACCGGGATATGCAATGATCAAGTGTGACCTTTATAAAAAAATGAACAGTGGCCTTGCCACAAATACTATGCCAACTACATGATCATGCAAAGCAATATGACAATGATGGTGCGTGTCATAATAAAATGGAACGGTGGAAGTTGCATGGCAATATATCTCAGAATGGCTATGGAAATGCCATAATAGGTTGGTATGGTGGCTGTTTTGAGGAAGGTATATGGTGGGTGTAATGCACCGGCGAGAGTTGCGCAGCACTAGAGAGGCTAGCAATGGTGGAAGGGTGAGAGTGCGTATAATCCATGGACTCAACATTAGTCATAAAGAACTCACATACTTATTGCAAAAATTAATTAGCCATCGAAAAAAAGTACTACACGCATGCTCCTAGGGTGATAGATTGGTAGGAAAAGACCATCGCTCGTCCCCGACCGCCACTCATAAGGAAGACAATCGAAAAATAAATCGTGCTCCGACTTCATCACATAACGGTTCACCATACGTGCATGCTACGGGAATCACAAACTTTAACACAAGTATTTCTACCAATCCACAATTACTCACTAGCATGACTCTAATATCACCATCTTTATATCTCAAAACAAAGGCAAGGAATCAAACTTCTCATATATTCAATGCTCTTCATGGAAGTTTTTATTATGTCCCTCTTGGATGCCCATCATATTAGGACTAAATTCATAACCTAAGCAAATTGCCATACTATTTAAGAATCTCAAAATAATATAAGTTAAGCATGAGAGTTCATCAATTTCTTCAAAATAAAACCACCGCCATGCTCTAAAAAGATATAAGTGAAGCACTAGAGCAACTACCCAGCTCAAAAGATATAAGTGAAGCACATAGGGTATTCTAATAAATTCATGATTAATGTGTGTCCCTATAAAAAGGTGTGTACAAAAATGATGATTCTGGCAAACTAAAAGCAAAGACTCATATAATACAAGACACTCCAAGCAAAACACATATCATGTGGTGAATAAAAATATAGCCTCAAGTAAATTTATCGATGGATTGAAGACGAAAGAGGGGATGCCATCCGGGGCATCCCCAAGCTTAGATGCTTGGTTGTCCTTGAAAATTACCTTGGGGTGACTTGTTCATCCCCAAGCTTAGGCTCTTTCCACTCCTTATTCCATAGCCCATCAAATCTTTACCCAAAACTTGAAAACTTCACGACACAAAACTCAACAAAAAACTCATGAGATCCGTTAGTATAATAAAATAAATCACAACTTAGGTATTGTTGTGAACTCATTAAAAATTTATATTGGTGTTATATCTATTGTATTCCAACTTCTCCATGGTTCATACCCTCCGATACTACCCATAGATTCATCCAAATAAGCAAACAACACAAAGATAACCAAATCTGTCAAAAACAGAACAATTTGTAGTAATCTGGAAACTTTTTATACTTCTGTAACACCAAAAGTTATGAAAATTAGGAAAATCTAGGAAATTTGTATTTCAATCTCGTGTAAAATATTCAGATCAAAAGCATGCTTCTTTGAATTTCTAAAATTCTGGCAATGAGCGTAAAAGTTTCTTTTTTTCAGCAAGATCAAATCAACTATCACCATAGACCATCCCAAAGGTCTTACTTTCCACTTTATTGAAACAAGCTATAAAACATGATTACTAAAGTAGCATAATCACGTCAACAAAAAAAACAGTAGGGTTAAATATTGGGTTGTCTCCCAACAAACGCTTTTCTTTAATGTCTTTTTAGCTAGGCATGATGATTTCAATGATGCTCATATAAAAGATAAGAATTGAAACATAACGGGAGCATCATGAAGCATGTGACTAGCACATTTAAGTCTAACCCACTTCCTATGCATAGGGATTTTGTGATCAAACAATTTATGGGAGCAAGAATCAACTAGCATAGCAAGGCAAAACAAGCAAAACTTCAAGATTTTCAACACATAGAGAGGAAACTTGATATTATTGCAATATGTAAAAGCAAATGTTCCTCTCTCATAATAATTTTCAGTAGCATCATGAATGAATTCAACAATATAACTATCACATAAAGCATTCTTTTCATGATTCATAAGAATAGAAATTTTACTACTCTCCACATAAGCAAAATTCTTCTCATTCATAGTAATGGGAGGAGCAAATTCAACAAAATAGCTATTATGGGATACTTGATTGACATAATCAAATTGAACATTAAAATCACGACGACAAGTTTCATGGTTATCATTATTATTTATAGAATACATGTTGTGATGCCCGGATAATTAAGCTATAGTAAACCTCTGCTAATGACGCCACCACTTTTACTGTTGATAAACTCGCATTGATTCAAATCCCTGTTCAAATTCAAATTTAAAATCAAGTCAAATAAATTATTTCTTCAAGCAGTAAAACTAAAATGATCAAAGTGCGGCAAATAATCCCTTGATATTTGTCATGTTGGAACCAACCTCTTTTGAATTCCCAAAATGCCCCTAGGAATTAATTTTTGGTCCAACAACAATTAAATTGGCCTTTTCAATTTCTAAAAATGGTTAGACAACTCCTTTTGACCCCTATACTCTTTGTTCCATCTCATATATTGTGTTAGAATTATGTGACAAGTTTTTTTCAGAACAAAACTCATTTGTTACTAAACAGAAATGCAAAAACTGAGGCTAAAAATATTTAACAAAAAAAAACAACAAAGGGGTCCCCCCCGCTGGGCCTCGACCCAGCTAGCCGCCGAGCTGGCCGGCCCACCAAGACAACCCGACGCACCTGTATAACCCCTCCCACTCCCGTGACCTAAACCGCGAACCCCCCACTCCCCACGCACCCCCACACTCCCCCGATCCTCTTCTAGATCGGGGCTCGACCGCGTCGCCCTGCCCCTGGCGCGCATGGACGCCCGTCGCCGTCGCTCGACGCCCGACGCCTGGTGCCCGCCTCGCCGTCGCCGTTTGCCAGCACCACTCGTCTCCGCCTTCGACCCCGTCGTGCCCTGGCGACCGCACGCCGTCGCCCGGTGCTGCTCGACGCCATCTTCCTCGTCGCCCGACGTCGCCGCTGTCGCCTCACCGCTTGACCTCGCCGCCGTGCGAAGCCCCCCTCACCGGACCGCCCTCGCACTCCCTCAAGATCGCACGCGACCCCCCTGTGAGCCCCGTCTGCCCTCCTCTCTCTCCCCGTCATTGGATCGGCCCGCACCCGCTCACCATGCCGCGGCCTACCTGCCGCGCGCACGCATCGCTGCGGCCCTTGCCACCAGCCGTGGCGCACCGACCGCACCCGGCAGCGCTCCGCCTCCCCCGCTCGCGCCACTGCTACCACGCCCGCCTAGCCCTGCGCACTGCTCACCTCCTCCTACCCGCGCCAGCTTCGCCCGACCGCGCTGCCCCCGCCCGACGTCCGTCTTGCCGGCGCCCCACTTCCCTCACCGGCTTCGCCCCCCCCCTAGCATGCCCTGTCTTGCCCTGGGGTTCCGCTTGCCGCACCGCCTACCGCTGACCGCCACCCACGCCTAGTCTCGATCGGCCTCGCCAGCCCCGCTGCCTGCTGCTGCCGCCGGCCATGGCCATGGCCATGGCCGTGTGCCCGAGCGACCGTGTGTGTTGTGTGTGTGTGTGTGCGCGTGTGTGGCTCCGCTGAGCCACTGTTTAGTGGGGCCACCCCTTTTAGTTAGTGCTAACTAGTTTCAGTTAGTTTAATTAGGACCTAATTTTCCTAATGATACTATGACAGAAGGGCCCCACTGTTAGTTGAACAAAAATGATTGATATAATAAAGCCAGAGACAATGACAAGTGGGACCCAAACACTATTCACCTTTTGACCAGTCAAATGTTGACTGGGTCAACTCTGCTGACTGGACCACTCCTGGACCCCACGGGTCATACACTCAGGCTAGTGTAGAGCTAGGTGACAAATGTTTATTCTGTTTTTAATTCAAATTAATAATAAATCTAGAAAAACATTAAACTTTACAAATTAATATAAAATAATCCGTAACTTAGATGAAAAAGTTTTATACATGAAAGTTCACAGAAAAGCGAGACGAATCAGAATACTCTCTCCGATTATCTGTCACGTGCCCCTAGCATAGCAAACATGCAACCGTCCCCCTCTGTTTCATCTGTCTGAAAATGCCAAACTTCAGAAAACTTTCTCGGATGTTATCCCTCTTCGGCAGTATCATGTAGCACTGCGTTAGAACAACCCTAGCTCTGTCTGTGGTCTGTCATGCATCTGTTTGCTTGTATTTACCGTTTCTTCCCCGTCTTCTCTCCAGTAGATCCCGAGACTGATGTTGATGCCCCTGTGATCGACTACGTCGACGACGACCCTTCTTCCCTTTGAATGGAGCTTCCAGGCAAGCCCCCCTTTGATATTCCCGATATTCCCCAGTCCATTCTCTCATGCTTGCATTAGACTTTGCTACTGTAATTGATTGCTCCTATTCTAATGCATAGCCTGCTTTTGTTACCTGCTTATTGTTACCTACCTGCTTATCCTAAACTGATTAGTATAGGTTGGTTAGTGATCCATCAGTGACCCCACCTTGTCCTTGTTTCCCCTACTTCATCATCGACGACTCCATCAACATGATCGACGACCAGAGCCCGACACCTCACATCACATCACACCCCTTTGTTGCTCGACTCTACAGAGCTACTATTGAGTGCCGAGGGTGATACCTCATAACGCACTCCTGTTGATAATTCTGTAGTGTAGCTATTCGGTCGTGGTCAACGAGGGTGATTCCTCCTTCACCATTCCCAATATGGCTCTGTCATGCAACCTCTCAAGTGTGAACCTCAAGGGTGATTCCTCCCATGTTCACCTTGATGATTACATCGAGTGGAATCCATCGAGGGTGATTCCTTGTGTTTTCCCCTTGGTGTTTTGGACACACGGTTACGCGGATTTTACTTGAGACCATTATTGAAGTCGGGTCGGCACTGAGGGGTACCCGCGAGTTGAGGTGAAAGTCGGGCGGGCCCGTAGAGCACCCGGGAGTTTTCTACGTGGTACGACCGGGCATTCTAGGCCCCTGCCGTAAGTCCACGAGACGGGGCGACGACGTCACATTATCGTGAGTCTCTGATCATCTCCACGAGCCCCCAATGCACTAATAGGTTTGGGTATTTGTTCTGAGTTGGCCTCTGCCGAAGCTTTGTCAGACGTGTAGTTCAGCATTGTAGCACGATTGGATCGCGTCGACCATCTGAGGTGGCGCTGGTATTCACCCTGCCCACAATGACCCGGAGTTCAACGGGCGATGGGCCCAAGACCCTGGAGTGCTTAGGATGTAGACCGGCGGGGACCTCTCTGCTGAGCCTAGGTAGGGCTGCGACGTGTTGATCTTTCGAGGCCGGGCATTGACTCAGAAAAGTGTGTCCGGCCAGAGTAATCAAGCGTGTTGTGTAACGTGGTGCACCCCTGCAGGGAAGTTATCTATTCGAATACCGTGTCCACGGTAATAGACATTCAGACTTATATCCTGATCTATTACAACTAGAACTGGTTACTTGAGACATGTGGCTCCAAGATTGCTTTCTCGTAGGGAGTCGAGGAAGGATCTCTGGGCGTTAATACTACAACATGCTTGTTAAATATAAAATGCTATTCTTTACTCTTCTACATGCTGCAAGATGCTTGAAGCTGCTTGAAGATGCCAGTCTTTGTTAGGCTAGGCTTTCCCCTCTATTCTGGCATTCTGCGGTTCAGTCCACAGATACATACCTTCCTTTCATACCAATGCATACTTAGTATAGATCTGATGCTTGCAAGTACTTGGATGGGTACTCACGGTTGCTTTGCTACCCTTTTTCCCCCTTCTTTCTTCTTTCCGGTTGATGCAACACGATGGCAGATCCCAGGAGCCAGATGCCACCGCTGACGTCTACTACTACCTGATGGTGCTTGCTGCTACATGGAGAACACTGATGACCAGGAGTAGTTAGGAGGTCCCAGGCAGGAGGCATTGCCCCTTCGATTGTTGATGTTTGTGCTAGCCTTCTTAAGGCAGTCTTGTTTAACTTATGTCTGTACTCAGATATTGTTGCTTCCACTGACGCTTGTATCTCGAGCTTTTGTATTCGATCCCTCGAGGCCCATGGCTTGTAATATGAAGCTCATATTATTTTATTTGAGTTTATAGTTGTATTGTGATATCTTCCCACGAGTCCCTGATCTTGATCGTACACGTTTGTGTGTATGATTGAATCGGGGGCGTCACAAGTTGGTATCAGAGCTGACTGCCTGTAGGAACCCCCTTTCCAACTCCTTGGCCTAAGTTGAGTCTAGTCTTTGAAAAACTGATCTACTAACATGGTTCTGTGGCTAACGGGCCCATGTTGCCATTGGTTGGTATTAAGATCTTTTATTCCTCGTCTTTACTCTGGGAATTCGATCTCTCTTATATTCAGGTTAAATGATTTTGCTAACTTTAACTCCAGGCTCCCGTAAATAATTTCTCCCGAAGAGCCACTCACTCCACATGATTGGTTGGTGCACCTGAAGATTCTAATGATACTCTTTGTTGTCCCGAGAATCCTTTGAGCCTACTGCCTTGCAGTTCCTGCACGGCACTGCACTCTAGTGGTAACGAACTGTGATCCATCTCTCGTAGCATGTTCTTGGTTGTTCTGCGCGTAGGAAAATTTTAATTTGCAGTCGACGCATCCTATCGTAGAACCCAACAGAATTGGTCTAAGAAATTATATGATGCACTTTGGGCTTATAAAACATCATATAAAAATCCTATGGGTATGTCTCCTTATAAAATGGTTTATGGAAAAGCTTGTCATTTGCCGCTTGAGTTGGAACATAAAGCTTTTTGGGAAGTTAAAGAACTCAATTATGACTTCAAACATGCTGGTGAAAAGAGGTTATTTGATATTAGCTCACTAGATGAATGGAGAACCCAAGCTTATGAAAATGGAAAGTTATTTAAAGAAAAAGTTAAAAGATGGCATGACAAAGGAATCCAAAAGCGTGAGTTTAAAGTCAAAGAATACGTTCTTTTGTACAACCCTTGTTTTAGATTTTTTGCAGGGAAGCTCCTCTCGAAATGGGAAGGCCCATATGCCATCGAGGAGGTTTACCGGTCTAGTGCCATCAACATAAATAATTCCGAAGATACTAACCCGAAGATTGTCAATGGGAAACGAATAAAGCATTATATCTCAGGTACGCCTATTAATATTGAAAGTAATATTATCCAAACTGTGACACCAGAAGAGGACATAAAAGAGTCCTTCCGGAACACTCCAGAATCATGAAAATAAGTAGATACGTGATAAGGTAAGTAAATAGACTCTGAAAATCTGCAAAAGTACTTTTTTATCAGTTTTGGAACATTTTAGAATTTGGTAATAAAGAAACTCACAGGAAGCGTCCCCTGGTGGGCACAAGACACCAGGGCACGCCAGGCAGGCGCGCCCAGGTGGGTTGTGCCCACCTGGGACACCTTTCGTACTCCGTTTTTCTTCCGTATGCTTGTCCTCCAAGATAAAAAATCTATATATACTTCCCAAACCTGTTAACCACTGTATCACGAAGAAATCCTCTGTTCTCTTTTTCCCTTGTTGTTTTCTATAAGATCCCATCTATCATGGATTCTCCAAGCTCCTCCAAGGACAATTTCTTCAAGAACGCCATCAACCCATATCTTCGGGAGGTGGTGCAACACTCTCGGTTCATTGAGATGCATGAGGGGGTGCTTCACCTTCGTGATGTGCCCTGTCCCAATGGGCCGGGAACCGTGGAGGCTAGGCTTGAAGTTGTGGAGCAAGATGTCTTGGGATGCAAGGGGATGGTGGAACGTGGACTCCATGCCAATCACCTCATGATCACGGACCTCTCATGTGATCTCAAGGTGGGTGGCAAGTCCATGAAAGACATCGCCTTCACCTTCAACGAGCAAATCAACTTCCTCCAAAGCCATATCTATGACCTCCAGAACCAAGTCTTTGAATATGAAGCAAGGTTTACAAGTATGAGTTTGGCTGCTAGTTGCAGGACCCGGGAGACTCACTCTTCCTCTTATGATGGTGGACCACTGCCATGGAAATCCGAGGACAAGACCTCTTCTTATTCGCCACCATCATCTTCTTCACCACCAAAGGAGAATTGAGTATCGGGTATGGGCACTCCCCTTGGCTTCCGCCAAGCATGGGGAGGTGCCCCGGTATCATATCATCCCACTATATTTTTTTCTTTTACTTATTTTAGTTCGATCTTTTGCCTAGATGAAATAAAGTTTAGTTTGATCCTTTCTTTTTTGAGAGTTGCTTAGTGATCTATCCTTGTAATCGTGTGCAAGTTATATAATAAAATTTAGTTTGAGTTTTTGCTTTCTTTACTTTCATGTTGCAAATAAAGAAAAGAAATAAGAAAGAAAGAAAAAGAGAAAGGAAATAAATAAAAGGAAAGAAATAAAGCAATAAGATTATATACTAATCCTATGGTAGGTGATAGCATCACATAAGGAAAATTATAAGTAGGAAATTTTATTAGAGATTGACAAACATAGCATTAGTCAATGATGCAACTCATGAAGGAATTAATAAGGGAAGAGAAGATTCACATATAAATATACTATCCTAGAAATCTTTTGTGATTGTGAGCCCTCATCAAAATGTTATATGCCAAAATTGTTGACATTGGACAAGGAAGACAACTTAATGGTTTATGTTTGTTTATATTCACATAGAAGTCATATTGTCATATATCCTTCAACATGTGGTGCTTGCCCCTATCTTTGCTAGCCAAAAATTCCGCACTAAGTAGCGATACTACTTGTGCATCCAAAAATCCTTAAACCCAAATCTTTTTCAAGTGTCCACCATACCTACCTAGGGATTGAGCAAGATCCCTCAAGTAAGTTGTCATCGGTGCAAAAAGGCAATAAAAATTGCTTCAAACGTGTGAGATCATTTAGTGTAAGAAAAAATGACTGTTGTACGAACTTGGATGACAAAGAATAAAAGCGACAGACTACATAATAAAGGTTGTCATCTTAAGGGGAAATACAATGTGACATTCTCTTGCACTAAAGGATTGAGCATACAAACAAATAAGCGCATGGCAACCTCTTCTTCCCTCTGCGAAGGGCCTATCTTTTACTTTTATGTATTTACTTTTATGCAAAGAGTCAATGTTTTCCTTCTATTCCTTTTTATTTTCTCTTTTGGCAAGCATCATGTGGTGAGGAAAGACCTAGGCACATATGTCCAGTTGAATATAGATAGCATGAGTCATTATTATTGACATCACCCTTGAGGTGAGCATGTTGGGAGGCGAAACTATAAGCCCCTATCTTTCTATGTGTCCGGTTGAAACATTTTGCTCATGGGTATGAGGTGAGTGTTAACAGTCATAGAAGACTATATGATGGTTGAGTATGTGGACTTGCCTAAAGGCTCCGACACGTGACTCTTCCTGAGAAGATGATGAATTGTAGTTGCAAAGTTGATAAGAACATAGTTTGTTGGTTTCTGATAGAGTTTTTTCTTTAAACTTTGATTGTGTGATGAACTGTTACTTATTCATAGGAAGTATATGATGCAAGTTCTATGATAAAAGTCCGTGTTTAATTATGTCGCTATTATAATAATCAACATGGTGCTTCTATGTCTGTATTTTGTTTTTATCGACACCTCTCTCTCTCTCAGCATGTGGACATGTTTTTCGATTTTGGTTTTCGCTTGAGGACAAGCTAGGTCTAAGCTTGGGGGAGTTGATATGCCCATTTTGCATCATGTTTTCTTACTATTATTTATAATGTTTTTTATCCATAATAATGCTTTTTGGAGTAATTCTAATGCCTTTTCTCTCATAATTTGTACGGAACACACCAAGAGGGAGGACTCCGGCAGCTGGAAATCTGGACCTGGAAAAGCTACGTCGGGCCACCTATTCTCCACAACTCCAAATAAGCTTAAACTTCACAGAGAATTTTTAAGGAATATATGAGGAATATTGGAGCAAACAAGTACCAGAGGGGGTCCCACCAGGTGGGCACAACCCACCTGGGCGCGCCGGGAGCCTACGCGCGCCCTGGTGGGTTGTGCTCACCTAGGCCCACCTCCAGTGCCCATCTTCTGGTATATAAGTCATTTTGACCTAAAAAATAAGGAGAGGACTTTTGGGACAGAGCGCTGCCGCCTCGAGGTGGAACTTGGGTAGGAGCACTTTTGCCCTCCAGCGGAGCGATTCTGCTGGGGAAACTTCCCTCTCGGAGGGGGAAATCATCGTCATCATCATCACCAACAACTCTCCCATCTTGGGGATGGAAATCTCCATCAACATCTTCAACAGCACCATCTCCTCTCAAACCCTAGTTCATCTCTTGTGTTCAATCTTGTTACCGGAACTATAGGTTGGTGCTTGTGGGTGACTAATAGTGCTGATTACATCTTGTAGTTGATTACTATATGGTTTATTTGGTGGAAGATTATATGCTCAGATCCAATATGCTATTTAATACCCCTCTGATCTTGTGCATGATTATCGTTTGTGAGTAGTTACTTTTGTTCTTGAGGTCACGGGAGAAATCTTGTTGCAAGTAATCATGTGAACTTGATATGTGTTTGATATTTTGATAGTATGTATGTTGTGATTCCCTTAGTGGTGTCATGTGAACATAGACTACATGACACTTCACCATATTTGGGCCTAATGAAATGCATTGTGGAGTAGCAATTAGATGATGGGTTGCAAGAGTGACAGAAGCTTAAACCCCAGTTTATGCACTATTCCGTAAGGGACCGTTTGGACCCAAAAGTTTAATGCTATGGTTAGAATTTATTCTTAATACTTTCTCTTAGTTGCGGATGCTTGCGGGAGGGTTAATCATAAGTGGGAGGTTTGTTCAAGTAAGAACAACACCTAAGCACCGGTCCACCCACATATCAAATTATCAAAGTAGCAAACACAAATCGAACCAACATGATGAAAGTGACTAGATGAAATTCCAGTGTACCCTCAAGAACGCTTTGCTGATTATAGGAGACCGATTTGGCATGTCCTTTTCCTCAAAAGGATTGGACTACCTTGCTGCATACTTGTTACTATTATCGTTACTTGCTCGTTACAAACTATCTTGCTATCAAACTGCTTGCTACTTACAATTTCAGCACTTGCAGACAATACCTTACTGAAAACCACTTGTCATTTCCTTCTGCTCCTCGTTGGGTTTGACACTCTTACTTATCGAAAAGAGCTACAATTGATCCCTATACTTGTGGGTCATAAACCATCAGCGTCCGTCTTCCTCTTGAAGAACCATGTATTCTCTATGGCTCGCTAATCATCGGGCAAGTCCACCAAAGTCCACACTTTGTTCTTATACATGAATCCCATCTCAGATTTCATGGCCTCGAGCCATTTCCTGGAATCTGGGCTCACCATCGCTTCCTCATAGTTCGTAGGTTAATCATGGTCTAGTAACATGACTTCCAGAACAGGATTACCGTATCACTCCGGTGCGTAACGTACTCTGGTTGACCTACGAGGTACGGTAGTTACTTGATGTGAAGTTCCATGATCATCATCATTAACTTCCTCACTAATTGGTGTAGGCATCACTAGAACTGATTTCTGTGATGAACCATTTTCCAATTCGGGACAAGGTACAACTACCTCATCAAGTTCTACTTTCCTCCCACTCACTTCCTTCGAGAGAAACTTCTTCTCTAGAAAGGATCCATTCTTAGCAACGAATATCTTGCCTTCGGATCTGTGATAGAAGGTGTACCCAACAGTTTCTTTTGGGTATCCTATGAAGATGCATTTCTTCAATTTGGGTTCGAGCTTATCAGGTTGAAACTTTTTCACATAAGCATCGCAACCCCAAACTTTAAGAAACGACAACTTAGGTTTCTTGCCAAACCACAGTTCATACGGTGTCATCTCAACAGATTTAGATGGTGCCCTATTTATCGTGAATGCAGCTATCCCTAATGCATAACCCCAAAACGATAGTGGTAAGTTGGTAAGAGACATCATAGATCGCACCATATCTAATAAAGTACGGTTACGACGTTTGGACACACCATTACGTTGTGGTGTTCCAGGTGGCATGAGTTGTGAAACTATTCAAATAGTCGCCTTTGCGATCAGATTGTAGAAACTTTATTTTCTTGTTACGATGATTCTCAACTTCACTTTGAATTTTTTTGAACTTTTCAAATGTTTCACACTTGTGTTTCATTAAGTAGATATACCTATATCTGCTCAAATCATCTATGAAGGTCAGAAAATAAAGATACCCGCCGTGAGCCTCAACACTCATCGGACCGCCTACATCAGTACGTATTATTTCCAATAAGTCAGTTGCTCGCTCCATTGTTCTGGAGAACAGAGTCTTAGTCATCTTGCCCATGAGGCATGGTTCGCAAGCATCAAGTGATTCATAATCAAGTGATTCCAAAAGCCCATAGGCATGGAGTTTCTGCATGCGCTTTACACCAATATGACCTAAACGGAAGTGCCACAAATATGTTGTACTATCATTACAAACTTTGCATCTTTTGGCATCAATATTATGAATATGTGTATCACCACGATCGAGATTCAATAAACCATTCACATTGGGTGTATGACCATAGAAGGTTTTATTCATGTAAATAGAACAACAATTATTCTCTGACTTAAATGAATAAACGTATTGCAATGAACATGAGCCAATCATATTCATGCTCAACGCAAACACAAAATAACATTTATTTAGGTTCAACACTAATCCCGAAGGTAGAGGGAGTGTGCGATGGTGATCTTATCAATCTTGGAATCATTTCCAACACACATCATCACCTCGCCCTCAACTAGTCTCTGTTCATTTTGTAATTACTGTTTCGAGTTACTAATCATAGCAACTGAACTAGTATCAAATACCCAGGGGCTACTATGAACACTAGTAAAGCACACATCAATAACATGTATATCATATATACTTTTGTTCACTTTGCCGTCCTTCTTATCCGCCAAGTATTTGGGGCAGTTCCGCTTCTAGTGACCATTTCCTTTGTAGTAGAAGCACTCAGTTTCAGGCTTGGGTCTAGCTTTGGGCTTCTTCATGGGATTGGAAACTTGCTTGCCATTCTTCTTGAAGTTCCCTTTCTTTGCCTGGTTCATTGCACTAAACACCTCCTTCAAGGACCAAACTATTGGATCAAGAGTGTTTAGATTTATCCCGAACACCCCCGTACTACCTACATGGGGGCTGAAGCCGACGACTGGCCAACTCTCATATTTAATAAAACGGTCGCACATGAGGCAAAATTTTCAAACAACAAACATTATATTACATAAAGACTTTGTTTTACAATACAGGAAGGGATAACATGAATGACTTCATTAAAAGATAATGTCTTTTGAACATTGGCCCTCTACAATGCGGGATCCCTTCAAGACATCCTCAAAATACCGGTCGGGCATGCGGTTCTCCTTGCCCGCGGGCGGTCCTTCGGTGGCGAGCTTGACGACGTCCAGCTTCGCCCACTGCACCTTGACACGGGCGAAGGCCATCCACGAACCTTCAATGCAGACCGACCGCTTGATGGCGTCAAGCCGAGGGCAGACATTGACCAGCCGCTTCATGAGCCCGAGGTAGCTGCTGGTATGGCTTCGACAGGCCACAGACGGATTATCAAATCCTTCATGGCCAGTTTGGCCACCCTATGCAGTTCGGTCAGCTGTTTCAGCTGATCGCTAAGGGACACCGGATGCTCTAGTGCAAGGTATTGCGACCAGAACAGCTTCTTCGTCGAGCTCCCCTCTCTGGCTCGAAAGAATTCTGCAGCGTCGGCAGCACTATGCGGCAGATCCGCAAACGCCCCTAGAGAACTCCAAATCCGGGTCAGTAAGAGGAACGTTTTCTTCACATACTTTCTCTGCATAATAAAGGCCTTAACCGCCGTGATTTTTTTGGCCTCCTAGATTTCTTGGAGGGCGCCTTGGGCATCAACTCGGGCATCGTGTGCGCTTTGGCGAGCCTTGGCAAGTTCGGACTCTTGATCCGCAACATTGCGCTCCAAGGACTTACATTTCTTTAGGGCATCCTGGAGCTCCTGCTGGACCTCACCAACCCTGGCCTCGTGTTTCTCGCGAGCGGCTTGTTCCTTCGCCGCTCTCTCCTGGGCTTCGGCCAGCGCCTTCTTGAGGGTCTCCACCTCGGTCGCCGCTCCTGCAAAATATCATAGCACTATGGTCAACACAAATCATTCATAATTCCTGAACCTAAACAAGGTCATTGCATACCTTGATGGTCCTCCAGTTGTTTCATCACACGGCCAAGCTCCTCCTCAGTCCGCTCCAGACTCTGCTTTAGTCCGGAGACCTCAGCAGCATGAGAGGTCCCAACCAGCAAAGACACATGTTTATTCACATACACACGTATGGTTAGTCTCCTGCGAAAATTACTTCATCCTTTGTCCGGCTTTTCATTTCGAACACCGGATAGTGTATCAGGGGCTACCGTCTATACTACGACATTCCTTTTGCATAAATTGCGTTTCATACCTCAAAAGCCTTTCAGAAGGCTTGTGCAGGCTTCGGTCAGCCCGCTCTTCGCAGACCGAATCCTCTCAGCCACCGTACCCATGAGGGTATGGTGTTCCTCAACAATGGAAGCGCTTCGCAGCGCTTCCAGTAGAGTATCCGGTGCCTCTGGATGGACCGAGGTCACTGGTGGAATGGTGCACCTCCTTCTTTCGAAGGAGGCTGCTTGTTGGATTCTGGAGCCGTATAGGTCTCTGAAATTGTATTCGTCCAGGGGCCGGATTGGATATGGCTCCCATCGCCAGTCTCCATGGGGATTTGCTCCCCCATGTGTCCGGCGGCCGAGGGTTCACCCTCTGGCACCGCCCCGACGGCCTCCCGCATCTCTCCCTGGCCTGGGGAGGTCCTTCGGGACAACACCTCGGTGTTATCCATGGCCTTGGGAGAAGAGGCCGTCGAAAGGGACCCACTGTCCATCACCTTTGGATCCAGCGCCTGAAGATGAGGGTCGCTCGAGGTCGGAACGAGCCGGACTATAGCACATGATTCAACATGTTAAAACCATGAAGTAAAGGAGCTGGATATGTGCGCGCATCTTTGAGTACTCACGATTCGGCCAGGGGCTTGTCCCTGGGGCGCCACTCGGAGCTGCTGTCGATGTCCCACGCAGAGTTGTCCGCGAGGGAAATCTTCATCTTCTTGGATGCCTCTACCTCCAGATGCGTGGAGGCCGCCCTTTTCTTCCTTCTCCCTCCGAGGGAGAATTGCTCTCCTCCTCCTCATCGTCATCCTTGGTGTGGGAGGAATGGGTCTCAGTGTCTTCGGACATCACGTCTGAAGTGCCCTTATGGCGGAGACCACTCCTGGTCTCCTTGGCCTTCTTCTCCGGTGGTTGGTAGGGTATCAGAACCAACATCTTCGTCAGAAGAGGGATTGCTGGGTTTTGAGGCAGCGGAGCCGAACACTGGATCCGCTCCACCTTCTTTGTCCAGCCTTGAAAAAATAAATGGGGAAGCTTAGACGTCTTGCTTGAGTATGCCAGTAAAGGATACACCTTGAAATACGGAAAACTTACTACACTGGAGGGATGGGCCAGGTCGTGCTCGCGGTCCTCCGTCGTCGTCGGCCACGTCTGGTTGGCCTTAAAGAGCACCCTCCAGATGTTTTCGTGCGTAGTGCCGAAGAACTGTTGTAAGGTCTGGTGCTTGGCCGGATCGAACTCCCACAAATGGCAAGTCCGACTTTGGCACGGAAGGATCCGGCAAGCAAGCATCACCTGGATCACATTGACAAGCTTGACGTTCTTGTCCACCATGCTCCTGATGTGCGTATTAAGCGATGTCAGCTCGTCCGACGAAGACCAGTCCAGGCCCTTCTCTAGCCAGGAGGTGAGCCGCATCAGGGCGCCGGGCTGGAATTCAGGAGCCGTGGTCCAGGTGGCGTCGTGAGGCTCTATGATGTAGAACCATTGTTGTTGCCACCCTTTGACGTTCTCCACAAAGGTACCTTTGGGCCATGTGACATTGGGCAGCTTGCTCACCATGGCGACTCCGCACTCTGCGTGTTGACCGCCCACCACCTTCGGCTTCACATTGAAGATCTTTAACCACAATCCGAAGTGGGGTGGGATGCGGAGGAAGGCCTCACACACGACAATGAATGACTAGATGTTGAGGAAGGAATTGGGGTCCAGATTGTGGAAATCCAACCCGTAGTAGAACAAGAGTCTGCAGACGAATGAGTGGAGAAGGAATCCCAATCCATGGACGAAGTGGGGATGAATACCACCCTCTCATGGGGCTCCGGGGTGGGGATGAGCTGCCCCGTTGCTGGAAGCCGGTGGGCGATTTCCTTGGCCAAGTACCCGACCTCCCGGAGCTTGGTGATGTCCTTCTCCTTGATGGAGGAAAGCATCCACTTGCCTTGCGCTCCAGATCCGGACATGGCTGGAGTGCTTTTTTGAGGTGGAAAGGATGGAAGCTAGGGCGCTGAAGCTCGAGAATGGATGTGCAGAGAGAAGGAAGGCGTGGGTGAAAGAGGTGAATCCTTATCCCTTTATAAAGGCAGTGAATATCAAGCGCCTCCCCACTCGCCTTAAAACTCGCCTATTCCCCAAGGGTCATGCAGGCGGCATGGTGGGATTACCCACGCCCGTATTGATGAGAATCCCGCAATAAGGGGACATGATCTCTGCTTTAACAAGACGTGCCAATAAAGCCTCATCTTGAAACATGGAGCAGGAGGCTAAAAACGGTTCAAAATAATGACCGTACAGTGACGTGATGTCACGCTACAAAAGTTGTCAGTTGATTGTATTCGTAAAATACTATACTCTCTGCGTGTGTGTATGTGGTGCTCGTTTTGTAGAGCCAGACATGTTTTCTGTGTTTGAAAGTTGTTTTGGAGTATTCGGAGGAGGAACCCGCCTTGCAATGCCGACGTCAATCTGTGCACTGGACACATAGTCATTGAAGCCTGGTTCAGGGGCTACTGAGGGAGTCCTGGATTAAGGGGTCCTCAGGCGTCCGGGCTATGTAACATGGGTCGGACTGATGGGCTATGAAGATACAAGACAGAAGAATTCCTCCCATGTCCGGATGGGACTCTCCTTTGCGTGGATGGCAAGCTTGGCGTTCGGATATGTAGATTACTTCCTTTGTAAACCGACTCTGTACAACTACGCCCCTCCCGTGTCTATGTAAACTGGAGGGTTTAGTCCATAGAAAAAAGATCATAATCACACAGGCTAGGCTTCTAGGGTTTAGCCACAACGATCTCATGGTAGATCAACTCTTGTAATCCTCATATTCATCAATATCAATCAAGCAGGACGTAGGGTATTACCTCCATCAAGAGGTCCTAAACCTGGGTAAACATCGTGTCCCTTGTCTCCTGTTACCATCGATCCTAGACACACAGTTCGGGAGCCCCTACCCGAGATCCGCCGGTTTTGACACCGACAGCAACCCAATGAATAAATTTTATTTTTGCATTTTGCTTTCTGTTCTTGAGTGTTAACACAATTACACTACTGTTATGATTGTGTTTTTTATGTTTTGATTAGTGTTTGTGCCAAGTAAAGCCTTTAGGATCTTCTTGGGTGATAGTTGTTTGATCTTGCTGAAAAAACAGAAACTTTTACGCTCATAAAATTAATTTTCAATTTTTTTACCATAGAGCGATAAAATACCCATTCCACTTGCAGTAGATCAATATACAAATTTCTCAGGCCATCCTAATTTTCAGAATTTTTGGAGTTACAGAAGCATTCAAAATAGTCAGATTGCTACAGACTATTCTGTTTTAACAGATCCTGTTTTCTTTGTGTTGTGTGCTTATTTTGATGGCTCTATGGTTTTCTTTGATGAGTTTTTGCCATATAAAAGTTGGAATACAGTAGATATAATACAAAAACAAAATATGAATTTGTTTGATACAATACTTATAGTGGTGTTTTTCTTTCTTATACTAACGGATCTCACGAAGGTTTTGTTGAGTTTTGTGTGATTAAAGTTTTCAAGTTTTGGATTATCTTACGATTGATGAAGGAAGGATGGAAGAGCCTAAGCCTGGGGATGCCCTGACGTCCCAAGCTATTATCCAAAAATGAGCAACCAACTAAGCTTGGGGATTCCCCCGAGTGGCATCCTCGCTTTCTTCCAACGATCATCGGTATTTTACTTGAAACTATATTTTTATTGTCACATGATATGTGTTTTGCTTGGAGCGTCTTGTATGATATGAGTCTTTGCTTGTTTTATTTTGTGTTTTAAGTCATCAATCCTTGCTGGACACACCTATTTGGGAGAGCCAAAATTATGTCATGACTTGTTAAAATTGCTCTCTATGTTTCACTTAAATTTTTATGAGCAATGGACTTGCTCTAGTGCTTCACTTATACCTTTTTGAGCACGGTGTGCTTAGTAGTTTTTTCAGAAATGCTCTCTTGCTTCACTTAGATTTATTTGAGAGTTAGTAAAATTTTGAAGAAATTCTCTCTTGCTTCACTTAAATTATTTTGAGAGAAAGAACAAAAAATATGCTCATGATCTTCACTTATACTTGTTTGAGCTTATGAAAAGAAACACATGAAAATTAGTCCCAAAGTAATAGATATCCAAGAATGATATAGTAAAAACTTTCATGAAGATCATTGGAAGAAATAAAGTTGATTCTTAGTAATAGTTTTGAGATATGATGATGTGATATGTGAGTTATGTTGATGAGTAATTATGCTTTATTAAGAATATTGGTGTTAAGGTTTGTGATTCCCTATGCAACTATGAAAGTCAATAGTCAGGCAATGAAATTATATCCTACTTGTGGTGCATTATTCATTGTTATTTATGCTTAATGCTTGCTTATGAGATTATCCGTTTCTTGGTTGGTCGCTTCTCAATCTTTTGCTAGCCTTCATTTTGCACCAAGTATGATCACTACTTGTGCATCCAAAATCCTTTAAACCAGTTTTGCCACATGAGTCCACTATATCTACCTATATGCGGTATTCTTTTGCTATTCTAAGCAAATTTGCATGTGCCATCTCTAGTTTTCAAAATAAACTTCTCTTCTGTGTGTTTGTTTCGCTCGCGGGGCGGTGAGGGGTGGCTAATATTTTCCATGCTAGATGTGTTATTATCACGATGAGTGTTTATTCACTTGTCATTGCACGAGAGTAAGGCAAAGGTATTAGGATGCTCAGTCCCGAAATGCAAAAAAATGAATTTACTTTATGTTGTTAAATAATAAATTCCTTGGAAAGTGTTGGTATGGAGGGCGCCTGTGGATACGGTTAGCAATGGAAAGTGAAAGTATGGTGGAAAAAGGAATACACTTTATTTTCTATTTGGGAACCGCCTATGATATATCTAGCTTTGAAGTATTGGGAACTCTAAGTCGTTTTCGTTGGTGGGATGGATACACCTCCCAAAATGTTTTTATCTCTATGTTTTTCGCTTTGAGCTCTGGCACCTCTATAAATCCCTACTTCCCTCTACGAAGGGCCTTTCTTTTACTTTATGCAATTTTTATTTTTGAATTTGAGTCTCCATCTTCTCTTATAAAAGCACCAACTAGGAGGCAATATGATCGTACTTAAGTATTGGGTCTAGCTAATATTCGAGTACTGGGTCTAGCTAATATTTGAGCATGACGGGCTAGGGATAACTTATTTTAGCGTTGATATTTTGGAAGACATGGTTGCTTGTTGATATGCTTGAGTATTTAAATTATCATGTCAAAACTAGACTATTGCTTTGAACAACTAAAAGTCCAAATGTCCATGCTATAAAGAAAAAAATATGATATGACATGTTAGGCAGCATTCCACATCAAAAAAATCTGTTTTATCACTTACCTACTCGAGGACGAGCAGGAGTTAAGCTTGGGGATGCTGATACGTCTCCAACGTATCTATAATTTCTGATTGTCCCATGTTGTTATATTATCAATCTTGGATGTTTTATAATCATTTATAGTCATTTTTTGGTACTAACCTATTGGCATAGTGCCAAGTGCCAGTTGCTATTTTTTCCATGTTTTTACATCGCAGAAAATCAATACCAAACGGAGTCCAAATGCCACAAAACTTTATGGAGAATTTTTATGGGCCAAAAGGAACACAACGGGCCCTGGACCTCGGGTGCCCACCTCGGGTGCCCTCCGGATCGCCTCTTTGCTCTATAAATACCCCAATATTGCAGAAACCCTAGGGGAGTCGATGAAATATTCATCCAGCCGCCGCAGAGTCACGAACCACCAGATCCAATCTAGACACCATGTCGGATGGGGTTCACCACCTCCATTGGTGCCTCTCCAATGATGCATGAGTAGTTCTTTGTAGACCTTCGGGTCCGTAGTTAGTAGCTAGATGGCTTCATCTCTCTCTCTTGATTCTCAATACAATGGTCTCTTGGAGATCCATATGATGTAACTCTTGTACGGTCTGTTTGTTGGGATCGATGAACTTTGAGTTTATGATCAGATCTATCTTTTTATATCCATGAAAGTATTTGAGTTTCTTTGATCTCTTTTATGCATGATATCTTATAGCCTCGTATTTCTTCTCCGATATTTGGGTTTTGTTTGGCCAACTTGATCTATTTATCTTGCAATGGGAAGAGGTGCTTTGTAGTGGGTTCGATCTTATGGTGCTTGATCCCAGTGATAGAAAGGGAAACGACACGTATGTATCGTTGCTACTAAGGATAAAACGATGGGGTCTATCTCTACATAGATACATCTTGTCTATATCATGTCATCATTCTTATTGCATTACTCCGTTTCTCCATGAACTTAATACACTAGATGCATGCTGGATAGCGGTCGATGTGTGGAGTAATAGTAGTACATACAGGCAGGAGTCGGTCTACTAATCTTGGACGTGATGCCTATATAACGATCATTGCCTGGATATCGTCATAATTATTTGAAGTTCTGTCAATTGCCCAACAGTAATTTTTTCACCAACTGTTTGCTATTTTTCTCGAGAGAAGCCACTAGTGAAACCTACGGCGTCCAGGTCTTTCTTCTCATATATTTGCCTTTGCGATCTACTTTTCTCTTGCATTTATTTTCAGATCTATTAAACCAAAAATACCTTGCTGCATTTTATTTCTATTTATTTTATTTGCGATCTATCTTTCAATCTACTACAAATTTATCTCACGTCCATTTGCCTATCTTGAGGCGTCGTACCCCAAAAGGGATTGACAACCCCTTTAACACGTCGGATTGCAAGGATTTGTTATCTATGTGTAGGTGATGTTTACATTGTGGTTCTTGGTTCTCCTACTGGTTCGATAACCTTGGTTTCATATCTGAGGGAAATACCTACCGCCGATGTGCTCCATCATCCCTTCCTCTTTGGGGAAATACCGACGTAGCTTCAACCGACATCAGTACATCCTCGAAAGAAAATAATGCCTCTTTGCACACAAAAGCATAGCAAACATATTTGCTGAAATCTAGATCATCAATATCAGATTTGGTGGCAAGTAAACATGCACTTTTCAATGTATATCAGAAGCAACACTAGATGGTTTATTGTTTGGTCGCAAGTAAACGTATTTGCTCAAATTCTTTTGCCACAATCTGATTTTCACTCTTATTTTCCCCCTGTTTGGCTTTATTAGCTCTATTAATCTCATCTTTCAAAATGGAACTAGGAGTCATAGGAAGCAAAGTAATATTTTTATCCTTATGAACAATAGTATACTAATTGTTTCTACCATGGTGTACATAATTTTTATCAAATTGCCATGGTCTACCAAGTAATAAGGAACATGCTTGCATAGGTACCACATCACAATCAACATAATCAGCATATGTAGAGATACTAAAATGCACACAATAGTATGTGTTACCTTAACCTTGCCGCTGTTATTGAACCATTGGATGTAGTAAGGATGTGGATGTGGTCTTGTGGTGAGGGTTAGCTTCTCCACCATCTCCATGCTAGCCAAGTTGTTGCAGCTCCCTCCATCTATGATGACGCGAACAAAACGTTCCTTCAGAACTCGCTTTGTATGGAACAAATTATGCCTCTGATTTTGCTCAACTTGTGTGACTTGCACACTCAAAACACGTTGAGCAACTAAACATTCATACTTGTCAGCGTCTTCAGGAGCCACGTATTGCACCTCATGATCAGAATCATCTCCACCGTGTTCTTCACTTGTAATAAGAGCCAAAGTGTCCTCATCATAGTCACTAGCGAATTCATACCCGCCATCCTCAGTAGCAATCATCATACTCTTAGATGGGCATTCTCTCGCATAATGACCTCCACCCTTGCAACGACGACAAATAATATCATGTGTTTGCCCTGTTGATGCCATGGATGAAGAAGAGCTCTGTGCGGAACGGGAAGGTGTACTCCTGGCAGATGGTGGTGGTGGTGCATGTTTTCTTGTATCTCGGTTGGAATTGGCGGCTGAAGTTAGTGGTGCTGCAGCAGGACGTGTGGGATTAGAGGATGCACGCGGTGTCCATGATGAAGGTCGACTTGCAGAAAATTAGTTCATGACAATACCTGTCGATCCTGCACTTCATGTTCAGCTTTGCAAGCAAGATGGAATAAACGAGTGATATTATTATACTCCTTACACTCTAGAATGGTCTGAATCTCTTTATTTAATCCACCCATAAAACGTGCAAGCATAGGTTCATTATCCTCAACAATACCATATCTAATCATTCTAGTTTGTAATTCCTGATAATATTCTTCTACAAATTTTTTTCCTTGTCTTAAACACTGCAATTTTTGAAGTAATTCACGTTGATAATATGATGGAACCCAACGAGTACGCATAGCAGTTTTCAAAGTAGCCCAAGTAGCTGGAATAGGATATAATCTACAATGTTCATACCACCAAACACATGCAAAACTAGTGAAAGCACAAGCAGCAGCAGGAACATGTCTCTCCTCAGGATATTGTAAACATGTAAAACATTGTTTAGTGTCTAACTCCCAAGTAAGATATATATCAGGAACATATCTACCCTCAAACGGTGGAATATTCATTTTTAGTTTAGGAAGATGGTCATGATCTCGTACCTCAGGTGGTGGTGCAGCCCTACCTCTGCGATGATATGCATGAGGACGACCTGGTGGAGGTGCTGGTGCTGGTGGTTGCACGTAGTTCTGATTTTGATCAACCTCATCCTCATAATGGTCCTCCACCTCTGCAGTAGCAGCAGGAGCTACAGTAGCATCAACAGTAGGTACAATGGCACCAGAATTTTTACCAGGCTCAAGGAGAACGTGCAATGCTCGTCCCACTTGATTTCGAAGGCGATGTTGTTGTTGTTTTTGTTGTTGTTGTTGATGTCGAGGTGCGACAGGTGCAGCGGGCGGTGGTTGTGGAAGACACGCGAGTACTTCATCAAACTTGGCATCCAACTTGGTGTCAATTGTCTTCTCAACGTCATCAATTCACTCCAGTGCCTTTCTGAAGGTGGCCATGACGTCTTCCACCTGTTGACTCAACATTTTCTGAAATTTATCATGAAGCTCCTTCTTCGTCATGTTCTCCCAGTCAATCTCGTCGGCTTGTGGTCCTGCCATGGTTAGCAGCAATAGAAACACACAAGAATATGATCCTATAGACTAATAGAAAGTGGCAGTGTGTCACAAATCCGTCAAGCAGATCTCAAATTCATATCGGTTCTTACCAAGCGGCAGGTGGTGATTGGCAACCGTTGTAGTAAAAAACCTCAAAGCTTGAATAGAGCGATTACCAGGGAGAGTCAAACGCACGATGTAGATGTATGTGAAGCTGTATATGGCAGGAGCGATGACGATGGTGCGGCGGGCGGCGTGACAACTTGTGAACAGAATTCGAAACTCTAAGGGAAACTAGACACTAAGACCAGTAACTAGAAATGACAATGCAACCGCAAATTCAACAAAGGAAAACCCTAAAAACATTATGCAAAGGCTCAGATTGGTTCAGATATGATGAACTAACCCTATTTTTTTTGCTTTTTCGTGGACTGTAGGTATAAAGAACAGACTCGATCAAAACTACAAAAAAACTGTAAAATCTCACCAAGCAACCTGGAAATCTGATACCACTTGATAGAGGCAAAGGTGTCCTGTCTTTTGATGGGATGGTGATTATCGTTTCAGAGGAGTAGACTTTCGCAATCCGACTACGAAAGTGCGAGGATGTCGCGCCTTAGCAACCGCTAAACCAACTCCGAGAGATATTAACCACGTTGGAGCACGATCAACCTAACCATGAAGGTCTATTTCCTGTAAGCAAACTAAGAACAAGCAAGAAACTAAGATTGCAAACAGGATATTGCGAATATAAGATGAAACCTTTATTGATCAAGGTGGGGTTCTGTGACGGCTTGGTCTGGTTGTTGAACACAATCGAAGTACGTGAAGTTGCAGCTATGGCGAACTTTTAATCTAAACAAAACCCAAAGTCTAAAGGATGCCCTAAGGGCTGTATATATGGAGGAAAGAGGGAGGGATTTTGTGGCCCTTGGAGGAGGAGCCCGAAACCAACCCTAACACTTGTTTCCCCACACATACAGACTGTAAAAATAGCCTATAATCAAGTATTTTGAAATTACATGGGCCTGACCCAAAAATAAGGTGACGCGGCACCTAGAATAGCCCCTGGATGAAATTTATGAAGTGCCATCTTGTATATTTCATCCAAGGCTTCATGCACTCATTATGGTGGCGTCAAAGTCCTGGAATCATCACTTGTAACTCCGTTCTTGTTCCCCTTGCGCATGCCATCATCTCCATGCTTGAACTTGCTCCAAGGTTCATATTTCTTTGTAGCGACCCGACCTCAGACGGTCAAGTCTCTGTGCTTCAGTGTCATCCCTGGATCGGTAATGCTGACACACACAGTACTCTAAGGATTTATAACAGAGTAGCAATCACACACTTATTGCATCGAATGTCTCAAAAGAGAACTTATTACAATAAATATGGCTTAAGGCCATCTAAATAAGATAACAGCGGAAGGCTTGGAAGATAAAGAGAGTCCATCGACTCCAACTGCATAGCTGAGTGCATGACAAACGACCTACGACATCTTACTCGTCGTCTGACCGAGACACAGTCTTTCAGAAGCATTAACTCTTTACTCTGGGTGGACCGTTACACCTACTTTCCCCTACATCTGCTAGCCCACCACTGAAAGTGGTCACACGACCTACTCAACTATACCAGAGCCCATAATGGCTTGTGGCTGCACACGGAAGTTTCTAGCATGAATAATCTTATGATCCCTTTGAGCCCGGGTGGCGGACCGTAGGATGATCACACGGGTACTCAGGGATATCCTAGGACAACACTGAATTCTCCAGGTCCCCACATTCAATCCACCCAGATGTGTATTAACTAATGCATAAAAACTGGGTGATAAAGTGGTATGATCAAAGTGTTACTTGCCTTGCTGATGATCTGCAAAACCTAGGGACTCGCAGTAGCATGCTTCGCACTCCGGGTGGTCTGTCACAAACAAACTATAGCATACATAATCAATCAAGCAAATATGCTTGGGGAAAACGCAAATAAGAAGATCTAACCAGAAAGTTCAACTGAAGAACTCCGGTTTGCAAAAAGAATCAAATCAAACGGAGCAACGAAACTCAAACTACGAAAGAAACAAGATCCGAATACTATTCTGGACTAAAGTCAAATTTTACAATACCAAAATCTTGTTCAAGTTGGTTAAACGGAAAGAGGGCTTCGAGACGAAGATCTAGGCGCTTGTTTCACCTGATCCGGAAAAACGAGCTAAAACATAAACTAGAGCGAAGATTAGGGCAGAAATCATGATCGAAAATAATCGCGGAAAAACCTTGGAAAAAGAAAAACTGACGAACAGGCTAAAGAATGAATGTTCGCTGTCTGCGGCTAATGGATGAACGGTGTTCGTTAAGTCGAACGAACGAACACTCGCTGACTAACTAAACCGAGAAAACCGAACCAAAAAAGAAAAAAATACATCTAGGGTTTTAAAAAAATTGTGGTTTTTACCTAAAACCAAAAAAACCGAAACGACGAGATCCGTCGGTGGCGGCTTCGGCGGGCTTACGTGGTGGCGCGGCAAGATGGGGTGCGGCGCGGGGCGGCGCGGTGCTGTGGCGGCGGGGTAGGCGCGGGGTGAGGAGGCGGGGGGACTTAAAAAGGGGCCCTGGGGGCCTCGGCTAGCGCGAGGGGGCGGCGAGGCCGACCCGGACTCCTCCTCGCCGGAGTCCGGCGTTCGCACGGGAGGGCGAGGCGGCGCGAGCGGGATGGGCCGGCTGGGCTGCGGCCCGGCGCGGTCCGAAGCAGTTTTTTTAAAAAAATTTTGCCCGTAAAATCCTAATAAATAGAATAAAAATCTAAAAAAACCAAAACAAAATTTCACCATCTAAATAAAATATTTAGAACATGACGAACATTTTCTTGGCCCTAAAATGCAATTTTTTAAAAATGCATATTTTTCTAATTCAAATAAAATAACGATAAAAGCCAAAATAAAATAGTTATTTGATTTTAATATTTTTCCTCCAATATTTCATTTATTTTGGAGAAGTCAATTTATCTCCTCTCATATATTTTTATTATGAAATATTTTCGGAGAGAAAAATAATTAAAACCAAATGATCCTATTTTCAAAATTTGAGAAAACTCAAATATGAAAATATCGAAATTCCCAACTCTCTCCGTGGGTCCTTGAGTTGCTTAGAATTTCGAGGATCACGAGGCAAAAATGCAATAAAATATGATATGCATGAATGACCTATGTATAACATTCCAAATTGAAAAATTGGGATGTTATATTCTTGTCCAAGCTAGGCCCTTCATTTGCAAGCAAAATAAATGTATCCAATTTAGCATGCCAGAGCCCATAATGGCTTGTGGCTGCACACAGAAGTTTCTAGCATGAATAATCTTATGATCCCTTTGAGCCTGGGTGGCGTACCATAGGATGATCACACGGGTACTCCGGGATATCCTAGTACAACACTGGATTCTCCAGCTGCCCACATGCAATCCACCCAGATGTGTATTAAAGTTGCCACCTTAAGTTGAACCACATCTGTCATGGATACACTCAAACCCAATCCACATCTACGAGCATAGCATGGCAATATAAGCATAATGTAGAAGTAACTCCCAAGGGTTTGATAATAAAACAGGTAATAGGTTCTACCTCATCATCTACTTCCCAGACCCACATGTTAAGACATCCTACTCATGCAATGTGCAAGGGTTGAAACTAATGCATAAAAACTGTGTTATAAAGGGGTATGATCAAAGTGTTACTTGCCTTGCTGATGATCTGCAAAACCTAGGGACTCATAGTAGCACGCTTCACACTCCGGGTGTTCTATCGCAAACAAACAATAGCATACATAAGCAATCAAGCAAAGATGCACGGGGAAAACTCAAATAAGAAGATCTAACCAGAAAGTTCAACTGAAGAACTCCGGTTTGCAAAAAAATCAAATCAAGCGGAGCAACGAAACTCAAACTATGAAAGAAACAAGATCCGAATACTATTCTGGACTAAAGTCAAATTTTACAATACCAAAATCTTGTTCAAGTTGGTTAAACGGAAAGAGGGCTTAGAGACGAAGATCTAGGCGCTTGTTTCACCCGATTCGGGAAAACGAGCGAAAAGATAAACTAGAGCGAAGATTAGGACAGAAATCACAATCGAAAATAATCGCGGAAGAACCCTGGAAAAAGAAAAAATGACGAACAGGCTAACGAACGAACGTTCTCTGTCCGGATGAACGGCGTTCGTTAAGTCGAACGAATGAACGTTCGCTAACTAACTAAACTGAGAAAACCGAACCCAAAAAAATAAAAATGCATCTAGGGTTTTAAAAAAACCAGGGTTTTTACCTAAAACCAAAAAAACCGAAACGACGAGATCTGTCGGCGGCGGCTCCGGCGGGCTTACGCGGCGGAGCGGCGAGACGGGGTGCAGCACGGGGTGGCGGAAGGCGGCACGAGGCAGCGCGGTGCTACGGCTCGGCGGCGGCGCGGGCAACGGCGAGTGGCGGGAGCATCGACGAGCGGCGGGGCGGGGCTGGGGGCACGGGGTGAGGAGGCGAGGGGGGCGGCACGACTTAAATAGGGGGCCCCGGGGGCCTCTACTTGCGCGAGGGGACGGCGAGGCCGACCCGGACTCCTCCTCGCCGGAGTCCGGCATCCGCACGGGAGGGCGAGGCGGCGCGAGCGGGATGGGCTGGCTAGGCTGCGGCCCGGCGCGATCCGAAGAAGTTTTTTTTAAGTTTTCACCCGAAAAATCCTAATAAATAGAATAAAAATCTAAAAAAAACAAAACAAATTTTCACCGTCTAAATAAAATATTTAGAACATGATGAACATTTTTTGGCCCTAAAATGCAATTTAAAAAATGCATATTTTTCTAATTCAAATAAAATAACGATAAAAGCCAAAATAAAATATTTATTTGATTTTAATATTTTTCCTCCAATATTTCATTTATGTAGGAGAAGTCATTTTATCTCCTCTCATATATTTTTATTATGAAACATTTTCGGAGAGAAAAATAATTTAAACCAAATGATCCTATTTTCAAAATTTGAGAAAACTCAAATATGAAAATATCAAAATTCCCAACTCTCTCCGTGGGTCCTTGAGTTGCTTAGAATTTCGAGGATCGGTGAGGCAAAAATGCAATAAAATATGATATGCATGAATGACCTATGTATAACATTCCAAATTGAAAATTTGGGATGTTACAAACCTACCCCCCTTAAGATGAACCTCATCCTCGAGATTCAGGTTGGCTAGAAAATAGGCGTGGGTGGTCTTTCCGTAGATCATCCTCTCGTTCCCAGGTGGCTTCATTCTCGGTATGGTGGCTCCATTGGACTTTGCAAAACTTAATAACCTTGCTACGGGTATCTCGGCTGGCAAACTCGAGAATCTTTATAGGTTTCTCCTCATATGGCAAATCGCTATCCAACTGAATTGCTTCCAGGGGCACCGTATCTGTCAGAGGGATATCGTCCATACTTGCATGGCACTTCTTCAACTGGGAAACGTGAAATACATCATGTACTCTTGACAGTCCTTCGGGTAATTCCAACTTGTAGGCTACCTCTCCCATGCATTCCAAAACACGGTACGGCCCTACAAATCTTGGGGATAACTTTCCCTTAACTCCAAAATGTTTTACTCCTCGCAGGGGTGACACTCGCAGATATGCCCTGTCTCCGATTTCATAGACTACCTCCTTGTGTTTTGAGTCTGCATAACTCTTCTGTCTGGACTGAGCTACCTTCAGTCTGTCTCGTATCAGCTTAACCTTCTCTTCAGACTCCTTAATTAAATCTTGTCCAAACAACTAACGGTCTCCAACTTCATCCCACATCAATGGTGTTTGGCATCTCCTTCCATACAGGGCTTCGAACGGTGCCATCTTCAAACTGGCTTGGTAACTATTGTTGTATGAGAACTCTGCGTAGGGCAAGTTGTCGTCCCAACTAGATCCATAATCTAGCGGACAAGCTCTCAAGATGTCCTCCAGAATCTGATTTACTCTCTCAGTCTGTCCATCTGTCTGCGGGTGAAATGTGGCACTGAACTCCAGCCTGGTTCCCAAAGTCTGCTGCAGCTGGTGCCAAAACTTTGAGGTAAACTGCATTCCTCTATCTGATACGATGGTCCTCGGAACTCCATGCAGACATACGATGCTGGTCATATATATCTTGGCCAACTTCGTGCTTGTATAGGTGGTCTTCACAGGGATAAAGTGAGCTACTTTGGTCAAGCGGTCCACTACTACCCAGATAGAATCATATCCCGATCGAGTCATGGGTAATCCGGTGATGAAATCCATGCCAAGCTTATCCCACTTCCATTCGGGTATCGGCATAGGCCGCAGTAATCCTGCTAGCTTCTGATGTTCCGCCTTCACTCTCTGACATACATCACATACAGGTACATACTCGACAATATCCTTCTTCATTCCAGTCCACCAGAAATGCTCCTTTAAATCCAAATACATCTTGGTGTTTTCAGGGTGTATCGAGTATGGCGAGTCATGAGCTTCCTGTAATATCAACTTCCTGATCTCTGTATTATTGGGCACAAATATACGGTCCTCAAACCACAGGGTGTTGTGCTCATCCTCACGAAAACCTTTGGCTTTGCCTTCACTCATCTCCTCCTTTATCTCGGCAATTTCTTTGTCATCCTTCTGTCCTTCTCGAATCTTTCCCAACAATGTCGATTGAACTTCCATGGTTGTAACAAAACCTCTAGGAACAATCTCCAAACGAAGCTCCCTGAGATCTTCTGCTAACTCCTTTGGCAATCCTTTACTTAAGAAGGTATTGGCATAAATCTTCCGGCTCAAAGCGTCTGCTACGACATTGGCCATGCCTGGATGATAGTGCAACTTCATATCGTAATCCTTTATAAGCTCCAACCATCTCCTTTGCCTGAGGTTCAACTCCTTCTGTGTGAAAATGTACTTCAAACTCTTATGATCCATGTACACATCACAATGGTTCCCAATAAGAAAATGTCTCCAGGTTTTGAGTGCATGCATGACAGCTGCTAACTCCAAATCATGCGTGGCATAATTCAACTCATGCGGTTGAAGTTGTTGTGAGGCATATGAAACAACTCTTCTGTCTTGCATAAGTACACTTCCAAGTCCTAAACGAGATGCGTCGCAATACACTTGGAAATCCTTACGTATATCTGGCAGAATCAGCATTGGGGCCATAGTCAAACGTTTCTTGAACTCCTGGAAACTTGCTTCACATTCTTCAGTCCAATGGAACTTGGTGTCCTTCTTCAACAATGTCTTCATAGGCTTAGCGATCTTGGAAAAATTCTCAATGAATCTTTGATAGTATCTCGTGAGTCCAAGAAAACTGCGGATCTCTCCAACTAAGGTGGGTGCCAACCACTCAGTGACTAATTGAACCTGGGTGGATCTACTGCTATACCTTCTCCTGATATAACATGTCCAGGAAATCCAACTTCCTTCAACCGAAACTCACATTTGCTGAACTTGGCATACAACTGATGTTCCCTGAGCATCTCGAGAACTAGACGCAAATGCTCCTTGTGTTCCTCTTCATCCTTTGAGTATACCAAGATATCGTCAATGAACACCACAAAAAAATTATCCAAGAATTCCATGAATACCTTATTCATCATACTCATGAAATAGGCAGGGGCATTAGTCAATCCAAACGACATAACCATGTACTCATATAGCGTTGTGGTGAAGGTTGTCTTAGGTATATCCTTTTCTGGAATCTTCAGCTGGTGGTATCCCGATCGCAGGTCGATCTTCGAAAATACCTTTGCTCCTCGTAGCTGGTCAAACAAATCATTGATCATCGGCAGTGGGTACTTGTTCTTGATCGTCACTTCATTCAATGCCCGATAATCAACAACCATCCTCAGAGACTTATCCTTCATCTCAACCAAGAGCACAGGAGATCCCCATGGTGGTGAACTTCCTCGAATGTAACCTTTCTCCAATAACTCCTTTATCTGCTTCTTAATCTCCTCCAGATCATTTGCGGCCATCCGGTATGGTCTCTTCGATATCGGTCCGGTGCCTGGCAATAACTCTATCAAAAATTCAATGTCTCGATCCGGGGGCATGCCAGGTAATTCCTCTGGAAATACATTCGGGTAATCCTGATAGAGGCGAAGGTGTACCGATGTTTCGATGAGATAGATATCATATTCTGTGGGAGTCAACTTTGACGATCCGACTACGAATGTGTGAAGACGTCGCGCCTTAGTAATCGCTAAACCAACTTTCGAGGGTTATTGACCACGCCGGAGCATGATCAACCTGACCACGAGGGTCTATTTCCTGCGAGCAAAGGAAGAACAAGCAAGAAACTGAGATTGCAATATTGATATTGCGAATAAAAGAGGAAAGCTTTATTAATGAAGGTGGGGTTCTATGACGTCTTGGTCTGGTCGTTGGACACAAATGAAGTACGTGAAGTTGCAGCTATGGCGAACTTTTAGTCTAAACAAAACCCAAAGTCTAAACGACGCCCTAAGGGCTGTATATATGGAGGAAGAGGGGGGGGGGATTTCGTGGCCCTTGGAGGAGGGGTCCGAAACCAACCCTAACTCTTGTTTCCCAACACATACAGACTCTAAAAACAGCCTATACTTAAGTATTTCAAAAATACATGGACCTTACCCAATAATAAGGTGACAGCAGCACCTAGAATAGCCTCTGGACGAAATTTATGAAGTGGCATCTTGTATATTTCGTCCAAGGTTTCATGCACTCCTTATGGTGGCTCCAAAGTCCTGAAGTCATCACTTGTAACTCCGTTCTTGATCCCCTTGCGCATGCCATCATCTCCATGCTTGGTCTTGCTGCAGTGTTCATCCCTCTTATCCATGCCAAGCCCTTCATTTATAAGCAAAACAAATGTATCCAATTTAGGCAGCATCATTTTCTCATGAACATTAGAATCATTACCAAGAAACGAAAGTACTTGGTAATTTAATTGGCGTGCGTGAGCTCTAGTAATTGGTCCAGTATGTATAGCAGCAGGGGATATGGGTGTAACAATGGTATTGATGCCCTCATGATCCTCCCCTTCTTGAAATGAAGTCGTCCTCGACGGAAGCTCATCTTCCTCACCCAAATAAGGCTTCAAATATGCAATGTTAAAAGTGGGACTAACCCCAAAATCTGTAGGCAGCTCAAGTTTATATGCATTACCATTTATTTTCTCTAACACCTTAAAAGGACCATCAGCACGTGGCATTAGGTTTGATTTGCTCAAATTAGGAAATCTATCCTTCCGCAAATGTAACCAAACAAGATCTCCCGGTGCAAACACAACATGTTTTGTACCCTTATCTCCAGCAAGTTTATATTTAGCATTCATACGCTCAATGTTTTCCTTAGTTAACTCATGCATTTTTAAAATCAATTCAACACGTTCTTTAGCATCAAAATTAACCTTCTCCGAAGATGGAAGAGGCAACAAATCAATAGGTGCATGAGGTAGGAAACCATACACAATTTCAAAATGGCACATCTTAGTAGTAGAATGCAATGAACGATTATAAGCAAATTCAATATGAGGCAAGCATTCTTCCCACATTTTCTTATTATTCTTCAAAACAGCCCTAAGCATAGTAGACAATGTTCTATTGACTACTTCAGTTTGTCCGTCAGTTTGGGGGTGACAAGTAGTACTAAAAAGCAGTTTAGTCCCCAACTTAGCCCATAAACATCTCCAAAAGGGGCTAAGAAATTTAGTATCATGATCTGAAACGATAGTATTTGGCACACCATGCAAGCGAATAATTTCACGAAAGAACAAACCGGCAACATTAACAGCATCATCGCTTTTATGACATGGTATAAAGTGTGCCATTTTCGAAAATCTATCCACGACAACAAATATGTTATTCCTCCCCTTCTTTGTTCGAGGTAAACCTAAAACAAAGTCGATAGATATATCCTCCCAAGGAACACTAGGTACAGGCAAAGTCATATATAAACCATAAGGATTGAGTCGTGACTTAGCTTTTTGACATGTAGTGCAGCGAGCAACAAAACGCTCAACATCCCATCTCATCATTGGCCAAAAGAAATGTGTAGCAAATATGTCCTCCGTCTTCTTCACGCCAAAGTTTCCCATTAATCCTCCTCCATGCGCCTCCTGCAACAACAAAAGACGAACGGAGCTAGCTGGAATGCATAGCTTGTTAGCATGGAACACAAATCCATCATTAATGATGAACTTGTTCCACGTTCTTCCTTCTTTACAATTCTGCATTAAATCTTTTAAAATTAGCATCATGCACATATTGATCTTTGATGGTCTCCAAACCAAATATTTTGAAGTCATGTTGTGAAAGCATAGTATAGCGACGAGACAATGCATCTGCAATAACATTTTCTTTACCCTTCTTGTGTTTAATGACATAAGGGAAAGTCTCAATGAATTCAACCCATTTAGCATGTCTACGATTTAGTTTAGCTTGACTTTTAATAGGTTTCAAAGATTCATGGTCAGAATGTATAACAAATTCTTTGAGCCATAAATAATGTTACCATGTTTCTAAAGTCCGAAGAAGAGCATATAATTCTTTATCATAAGTAGAATAATTCAGACTAGGCCCACTCAATTATTCAGAAAAGTATGCAACATGTTTGCCATCTTGTAATAACACACCTCCTAATCCAATTCCACTAGCATCACATTCAAGCTCAAAAGTCTTATTAAAATCAGGAAGTTGGAGTAAAGGAGCATGTGTCAACTTATCTTTCAATACCGTGAAGGCTTCTTCCTGTGCGGTACCCCAAACAAAAGGCACATCCTTCTTTGTAAGCTCTTTGAGAGGTGCAGCAATGGTGCTGAAATCTCTCACAAAATGCCTATAGAAACCAGCGAGGCCAAGGAAACTCCTCCTTTGTGTGACCATTTTGGGCTGCGGCCAACTCTCAATAGGTTCAATCTTGGCTTTATCAACTTCAATTCCCTGTGGAGTAACAACATAGCCAAGAAAAGATACTCGGTCGGTGCAAAAGGTGCACTTTCCAAGGTTTCCAAACAAACGTGCATCACGTAGAGCAATAAAAACAACACGTAAATGTTCCAAATGTTCCTCCAAAGATTTTCTATAATCAATATGTCATCAAAGTAAACTACCACAAATCGTCCAATGAAAGCACGTAAAACTCGTTCATTAATCTCATGAAAGTACTAGGTGCATTAGTTAACCCAAAAGGCATGACTAACCACTCATATAATCCAAACTTAGTTTTAAATGCTGTTTTCCATTCATCTCCCAATTTCATACGAATTTGATGGTATCCACTACGCAAATCAACTTTGGAGAATATTGTAGAGCCACTAAATTCATCAAGCATATCATCTAGCCTAGGAATAGGATGACGATAAAGAATAGTAATATTATTAATGCCTCTACAATCAATGCACATACGCGATGTACCATCCTTTTTTCGACACTAAAATGATAGTAACAGCACAAGGACTAAGGGATTCGCGTATATAACCTTTGTCGAGCAGTTCTTGTACTTGACGCATAATTTCCTTTGTCTCCTCTGGATTAGTACGGTATGGTGCACGGTTGGGTAATGATGCACCGGGAATTAAATCAATTTGATGCTCAATCCCTCGAATAGGTGGTAATCCCGGTGGCACGTCTTGTGGAAAGACGTCAGCGAACTCCTGCAAAATGTTAGTGACAGCAGGAGGTAAAGAGGAAGGCACGTCCTCGAATAAAAATAATGCCTCTTTGCACACAAAAGCATAGCAAACAGATGTGCTAAAATCTAGATCATCAATATCAGATTTGGTGGCAAGTAAACATGCACTTGTCAATTTAATTTCAGAAGCAACACTAGATGGTTTATTATTAGGCTTCCTTTGTTGTTCAAATTCTTTTGCCACAATATGATTTTCACTCTTATTTTTCTCCTGTTTTGCTTTATTAGCTCTATTAATATCATCTTTGAAAATGGAATTAGGAGTCATAGGAAGCAAAGTAATATTTTTATCCTTATGAACAAGAGTATACTGATTGTTTCTACCATGGTGTACAGAATTTTTATCAAATTGCCATGGTCTACCAAGTAATAAGGAACATGCTTGCATAGGTACCACATCACAATCAACATAATCAGCATATGTAGAGATACTAAAATGCACATGAACAATACGTGTTACCTTAACCTTGCCGCTGTTGTTGAACCATTAGATGTAGTAAGGATGTGGATGTGGTCTTGTGGTGAGAGATAGCTTCTCCACCATCTCCATGCTAGCCAAGTTATTGTAGCTCCCTCCATCTATGATGACGCGAATAGAACGTTCCTTCACAACTCCCTTTGTATGGAACAAATTATGCCTCTGATTTTGCTCAGCTTGTGTAACCTGCACACTCAAAACACGTTGATCCACTAAACATTCATACATGTTAGCATCTTCAGGAGCCATGTATTGCATCTCATGATCAAAATCATCTCCGCCGTGTTCTTCATGTGTAATAAGAGCCAAAGTCTCCTCACCATAGTCACTAGAGGACTCATACCCACCATCCTCAGTAGCAATCATCAAACGCTGAGATTTGCATTCTCTCGCAAAGTGTCCTCTTCCCTTACAACGACGACAAATAATATCACTTGTGTGCCATGTTGATGCCATGGAAGAAGAAGAGCTCTGCATGGGCCCGGTAGGTGTGCTCTTGGCAGATAGTGGTGGTTGTGCCTGCTTTCCTTTATCACGGCTGGAAGTGGCACCTGATGGAGATGCTGGTGCAGTGGAAGTAGAGGATGCACGTGGTGTCCATGATGAAGATCGACCTGCAGAAAAGTTAGTTCACACCAATGCCTGTCGATCTTGCACTTCTCGTTCAGCTTTACAAGCAAGATGGAATGAATGAGTGATATTAGTATACTCCTTATACTCTAGAATGGTCTGAATCTCTCTATTTATTCCATCCATAGAACGTGAAAGCATAGCTTCATTCTCCTCAACAATACCACATCTAATCATGCCAGTTTGTAATTCCTGATAATATTCTTCTACAGAATTTTTTCCTTGTCTTAAACGCTGCAATTTTTGAAGTAATTCACGTTGATAATATGGTGGAACCCAACGAGTACGCATAGCAGTTTTCAAAGCAACCCAAGTAGTTGGAATAGGATATAATCTACAATGTTCAGACCACCAAACACATGCAAAGCTAGTGAAAGCACAAACAGCAGTAGGAACACGTCTCTCCTCAGGATATTGTAAACATGTAAATCGTTGTTCAGTTTCTAACTCCCAAGTAAGATATATATCAGGAACATATCTGCCCTCAAATGGTGGAATATTCCATTTCAGTTTAGGGAGATGGTCATGATCTCGTACCTGAGGGGGAGCCCTACCATTTCCATTATTTGCATGTGGACGACCTGGTGGTTGTGGTGCTGGAGGTTGCACGTAGTTCTGATTTTGATCAACCTCATCCTCGTAATCTCCCACAAAATCCTCCTCCTCCGCATCAGCAGTAGGAGCCAAAGAAGTATCAACAGCAGCACCAACAGTTTCGCCAGGCGAATCAATTTAGCACATCTTGCACCTGTCCACTCATCATTTGCTGAAATTTATCATGCAACTCCTTATTCATCATGTTCTCCCAGTCAGTCTCGTCGGCTTGTGATCCTTCCATGGTTAGCATCAATAGAAACACAAAAGAATATGGTCCTACAGACTACTAACAAGAGGTGGTGGTGGGTGTCACAAATACGTCAAGCAAATCTCAAATTCTTACTAGTTCTTACCCAGCAGCAGGTGGTGATTGGCAACCGTCATAGTCAAAACTCTCAAAGCTTGGATAGAGCGATTACCAGGGAGAGTCAAGTGCACGACGTAGATGTATGTGGAGCTAGGAAGGCTTATAATATGGTAGCAAAAAGGGTCAGCAATTATCAATTCAGAGATGCAAAGTTGAAGAAACGCTCAACGACAGTACTGTGTTGGTCCTAGGCTAGACCGTGCTAGAGACGCGAGCCTAGAACACTAACAAAATCACGGCGCTGCATGTAAATAAGGGAAAATCACACTCTAGAACTTTTTTTGCTCTGTTTTTTTAGCGCTCCTTTTTTTTGCGCTCCTCTTTTTTTTGCGAAAAATCACTATAATGGCGAGTGTCTCAAAACTCTTCCCTCATCAAACTGACAGGATGGGCACGATTTTTTTGACTTTTTTCGAAAATCAGGGCAGCGACGATGAAAAAGTGCAAGAAAAAATCACTATGATGGCGAGTGTCTCAAAATGCTCCGTGGGACCTAAAAATAGGACAGGGAAAAATATTTTTGGTCACCGATATTTTGGCCTAAAAAGGGCCCGGGGGTATCCAGACTCTTTTTTTTCCGAGACTTACTCAGGCAAGGAAACACAAAATGAAAACTAGATGGATCTCGAAAACAAACCTAATATGAAAAGAACTTGGATGATGTATATGTGGACTCGAATTGGTGGTGGACAGGTAGATGTATATGTGGACTCGGATTTTGGTGGTGGACAAGCAGATGTATATGTGGACTTGGATTGGTGGTGGACAGGCGGATGTATATGGCAGCGGTAAGGAATATGTTGGTGGTGGTGGTATGTGGTAGGAACGATGACGATGGAGAGGCGGCGGCGTGACAACTTGTGAACAAAACTTGAAACTCTAAATGAAACTAGACGCTAAGACCAGCAACTAGACACGACGATGCAACCGCAAATTCAACAATGCAAAACCCTAAAAAGATTATGCAAAGGCTCAGATTGGTTCGGATATGATGACCTAACCCTAATTTTTTTGGCTTTTTGTGGCCTGTAGCTATGAAGAACAGACTGGATCTAAACTATGAAAAACTGTAAAATCTCACCGAGCAACCTGGAAATCTGATACCACTTGATAGAGACGAAGGTGTCCCGTTGTTTCGATGAGATAGATATCGTTTTCTATGGGAGTCGACTTTGACGATCCGACTACGAACGGGTGAAGACGTCGCGCCTTAGCAATCGCTAAAGCAACTTCCAAGGGTTATTGACCATGCCGGAGCACAATCAACCTGACCATGAGGGTCTATTTCCGGCGAGCAAACAAAGAACAAGCAAGAAACTGAGATTGCAATCTGGATATTGCGAATAAAAGAGGAAAGCTTTATTAACGAAGGTGGGGTTCTGTGACGTCTTGGTCTGGTTGTTGGACACAAACGAAGTACATGAAGTTGCAGCTATGGCGAACTTTTAGTCTAAAGAAAACCCAAAGTCTAAACGACGCCCTAATGGCTGTATATATGGAGGAAGAGGGGGGGGATTTCGTGGCCCTTGGAGGAGGGGTCCGAAACCAACCCTAACTCTTGTTTCCCCACGCATACGGACTTTAAAAATAGCCTATACTTAAGTATTTCGAAAATACATGGGCCTGGCCCAATAATAAGGTGACGCAACACCTAGAATAGCCTCTGGACAAAATTTATGAAGTGGCATCTTGTATATTTCGTCCAAGGCTTCATGCACTCCTTATGGTGGCTCCAAAGTCCTGAAGTCATCACTTGTAACTCCGTTCTTAATCCCCTTGCGCATGCCATCATCTCCATGCTTGGTCTTGCTCCAGTGTTCATCCCTCTTATCCATGCCAAGCCCTTCATTTGTAAGCAAAACAAATGTATCCAATTTAGGCAGCATCATATTCTCATGAACATTAGAATCATTACCAAGAAACGAAAGTACTGGTAATTTAATTGGCGTGCGCGAGCTCTAGTAATTGGTCTACTATGTATAGCAGCAGGGGCTGTGGGTGTAAAAATGGTATTGATGTCCTCATCAAATCCATCGCTACCGGCACTTCTTCTTGAACAACTCCCATGAGAGAATTTACGTGAGTACTCTTAGGAGTATACCTGGATACATACTTAATCCTTTTCCCCTCCGGGGTGGTGAGCAGAATTGACTTACTGGCGCAATCGATATTTCCTCCATACATCGATAGCCAATCCATAACGAGTACCACATCCAATCCTTGGGATTCCAAAATTATCAAGTCTGAGGGGAAAACATGCCTACCTATGGTCAATGGCATCTGAAAACATCCCTGACTAGCCATATACTCCGCTCCGGGTGAGCTTGCTAACATGGGTGTCCTAAGTACCTTGGTGGGCAACTTATATTTATCCACGAATCCCATTGAAATGTATGAATGCGATGCACCTGTATCGAAAAGAACTATTGTGGTAAATGACTTAACCAAAAACTTACCGATAACTGCATCAGGCTACTCTTCAACCTCCTCCACGTTCACGTGGTTCACTTGTCCCTTGTTGAATGGGTTGGGCTTCTTCCCAGAGTTTCCATTGCCATTCCCATTCTTTGCTTCAGAACACTCGGTGGTGTAGTGTCCAGTCTTCCCGCACTTGAAACAAGTAATGTGACTCAGGTCCTTCTTGGTGGGCGTTGCTGGGTTAGAGCGGTTCTGATTGCTTCCTGCTCCATTACCATTTCCATTCCTAGGGCCGTGGTGGTTATGCAGAATTCCTCCATTATGGTTATGGCCTCCATGGTTATGGGTAAATCCTCCCGGGTTCGGGGTGAGATGGGGTTTCTGCTGAGCTCCTGAATTGTACTTCCCTTATCCATACTTCCTCTTGCAGCTCTCAATCTACTGTTGCTTCCCTTCAATCATAAGAGCCTTGTCTACCAACTCCTGGTAGTTGTTGAATGTTGCCACCATCAACTGCATGCCCATCTCATCGTTCAGCCCTTCCATAAACTTCTCCTACTTCGCGGCATCTATGGCCACATCATCTGGGGCATAGCGAGATAACTTACTAAACTCCTCCACGTACTGACCTACAGTACGATTCCCCTAGCATAAGTTGCGAAACTCACGCTTCTTCGTGCTCATAGCTCCAGTTGAGACATGGGCTGTGCGGAAAGCTTGCTAAAACTGCTCCCAAGTGACATTGGCTGTGTAATTCTCCCACCATGCGGCTGCGGGTCCATCTAATTGGTGTGCGGCAAAACGCACCTTCTCTGCATCTGTGCAACCGGCAGTGGTTAACTCCCTTCGAATCCCGCATAGCTAGTCATCTGCAGCTATGGGCTCGGTGCTACTGGAAAACACCGGCGGCTGTAACCTCAGAAAACAGGCTAAGTTGTCAACTGGTGGTGGTGGTGGAGGGTTGTTGTTATTGTTGTTGTTGTTGTTGCCGTGATTCTGAACTAGCAACTACATTAGTGTATTCTGCTGCTGGATCAACTGAGTGAGCTTCGGTGGGAAAGCAAATCTAGGGTCACGTCTCGGAGGCATCTAATGGGTTTAGAGGGGAGACATTAGAATATAATGAGGTCTAATGGGAAAGCACTACCCATATGCACATGAGACAAACACAATCATATCATATCACTCACTCAATCAAGCAAGGGCATACAATCGATCTAACTACCGTTACAGTGCTCGAACTATTATATATACATGGGGGAACACTACTGATCATAGGGTGGTCTACTAGAAATTTTGATCGGTGGAAGACTCCATGATATCCGCTCCAGCTTTGTCTTCATAGTCATCATCTGATGTGGCTATCAATGACGGTAGTCACCATGGGAGAATGATGAACACATTTAAAGCGGTCAACAATGAGCAGATTATTTATTTTGGAAAATTTCCTGTTCAACTGGTTGCACCGAACGAAGTCAAGCCCACCTTCAGAACTCCTTGTGCTACACGATTATGGTAGGAACGGTACTTGTCAATTTGATCTGGGTTCGTAGCATGCAAAAGCACGTCCAAGTCTTTTGTTCTGGTTCCTAGTAGTTACGTAGTCCTTCCTGGGTCCAAGTTAATTGGTAGGTGATCAACATGGCCGCGTGATTAATTAGGTAGTTTCTTGTTTAGTTTGGATAGGAGAGTCTATTTCAGATTTTTGTTTTTAGTCGTGAGTTGAATAAAGCTACAGAAAACGTCCCATGTCGGGGGACACCAAATATCTTCGTTGCTAATCCGTGGGGATTTTGTTGCTGTTGTGCATGGAATCGAACTAATCTACTCGACGCTAGTTTTTGATCTTACGGTCTTGCATCTTTGCTCGATCGGAATTTCTTATGCCGCTGCCAGTATCATGAAAGATCGGGCCGACGAATGACTCGCATCTAGTCGGGGCCTATCAAGTGGTATTCAGAGCTAAGGTTGTTCACGGTACTGTGTTGATTGAGATATCAACCTCGGTCAACAAGGGTGATGAGGTTGTTGCTGATTCTAAGGAAATAGTATGTCCAGTGTATGCGGATGATATTCCGCAAAATATTCGGGATGGTTTTGACCACACATACAACTACATCAAGCAATGTCATGATGCGCTTGGCAAAAGGATAGGTGTCCCGATCACTCGGTTCGATGGTTTGGAAGACGTCATCAATATACCGACAACGAATTCTGCACCACCATAGACTGCTCCAGCTGCTCCACTGCGTTATGCACCACCGGCTCATGACGGACATGCTGGCATGCATGATCATCGTTTGGTGGCACATCCTCATGTTGGAGATGATGGTCTTGATGACGGCGTTGACCAGGTAGTGGGCTACGCTCCACGGCCATGACACTATGAGCCTCGTCCTGAAACTTCTGTTCATGGTGGAGTGCATGACCGAGTTGGTCAAGCTGTGCGTGTGCCTTTGGATGATGGAGTTGGGCGCATAAAAATTTCTAATCCTTCATTCTCCGGCAAGTGCGAACCAGAAGTTTATTTGGAGTGGGAGATGCGCGTTGATTAAATTTTTGATGCCCATAATTGTAGCGAAGAGAAGAAAGTTCAACTTGCTGGAATTGAGTTCACCGGTTACGCGCTAATTTGGTGGAATCAAATTTGTTGTTCAAGACATCGGCCGATGACTTGGCGAGGGATGAATGAATTCATGAGGCGACGTTTTGTTCCTGAGCACTATAAAAGAGATATGTACAACAACTTGCAGCGGCTCTCTCAAGGTAATATGAGTGTTGATGAATATTACAAGGAGATGGAATTGCTCATGATACGTACAGGGACAATGGAGGATCCGGAGGCGACCATGGCACGTTTCTTTAACGGGCTAAATATCAAGGTGCAGGATCGTGTTGACATGGTGGTCTACTACAACATACAAGATCTTGTGCACCAAGTCGTGCGTGCGGAACAACAGATTAAGCGACGCCAAGTCAACACAGTTCCTAGTACCACTTTGAACACATGGCGACGTTCGCAGCATCAGAGTGAGGATATCGGTCCTAGCTCCAGGACGGCAACATCAAATCGCCCTCATGGTTCCGTGCAAAAGAATGCTTCAAAATCAGGACCGTCGGGGGTTGATTCTAGTGCACAGTCGACCGATCGTTCAAGTGACATAGAGTGTTTCAAGTGTGGAGGAAGGGGACATATGAAGCGTGAATGTCCTAATGAGAAGAGAGTATTACTCACAAAAGATGGCTATGCATCCGCGAGTGATGAAGAGGCAGTTTCTGACACTTCTAGTGAAAAATTTGAAGATGCTGAGAAGGTGGTGACTGCTAGTTTTGAAGCTGCTGAATCATATCCGTCCTTAATGGTGCAGCGTGTGCAAGAGGAACGCATGGAGGGTAAGGGGTAGCGTTGGAATATTTTTCAGACTCAGTGCCAGATCAACAACACCAATTGTAAGTTGATCATAGATGGAGGAAGCTACACCAATGCGGTCAGCAAGGGATTGGTGGAAGCTTTGGGGTTACCTGCATGGAAGCATCCTCAACCACACCGTGTCGAGTGGTTATATCAGTCGGGTAGACTAAAAATTACTCACAAGGTGTGTCTTAATTTTTCGGTTGGTGACTATATCGACATAGTGATTTGTGATGTTTTGCCAATGGATGCATGTCACTTGTTGCTGGGGAGACCTTGGCAATATGATCATCACGCCACACATGATGGAAGGTCGAACACTTATTCTTTTCGGCATGCCAGAAGACGATGTGTGCTACAGCCCATGTTTGCTAGTGATATTTAGGAGGATACTATTCTGTTAGTAAAGAAGAATAAGGAGATCCCAAAGCCTACCACGAAACCGAGGATGGCTTCATTTCAAGAGGGAGGGAATGATGTGGCTATCAGTGACGGTAGTCACCATGGGAGAATAATGAACACATTTAAAGCGGTCAACAATGAGCAGATTATTTATTTTGGATAATTTCCTATTCAACTGGTTGCACCGGACGAAGTCAAGCCCACCTTCAGAACTCCTTGTGCTACACGGTTATGGTAGGAACGGTACTTGTCAATTTGATCTGGGTCCGTAGCATGCAAAGGCATGTCCAAGTCTTTTGTTCTGGTTCCTAGTAGTTACGTAGTCCTTTCTGAGTCCAAGTTAATTGGTAGGTGATCAACGTGGCCGCGTGATTAATTAGGTAGTTGCTTGTTTAGTTTGGATAGGAGAGTCCATTTCGGATTTTACTGGGATTGAGTCGGTTGAGAACCGGTGCCTGCGTGCACCATATAAATAAAGGCTATGGCCATGTAATAGGGCAGATTTTTGTTTTTAGTCGTGAGTTGAATAAAGCTACAGAAAACGTCCCATGTCGGGGGACACCAAATATCTTCGTTGCTAATCCGTGGGGATTTTGTTGCTGCTGTGTGTGGAGTCAAACTAATCTACTCGATGCTAGTTTTTGATCTTATGATCTTGCATCTTTGCTCGATCGGAATTTCTTGTGTTGCTGCCAGTATCATGAAAGATCAGGCCGACGAACGACTCACATCTAGTCGGGGCCTATCATCATCACTACCATCGGGGTTGGACTTGGTGTCTTCGATGATGATGTAGTCTTCAGAACGAATCTCCTTAGGTTCGTCGTTTTATCTTCCTGGCGCGGGGTCTCCCATGAAAACTCCTAGCTTCCTTGTCAGGTCGTCATTCATCTCCACAAGTATCATCATTTCCTCCTCATATCCATCGCATGTAGACTTAAGCTCCTCTTCTAGTTCTATGATCCTGGTCATCGCCTTCTTCAAATCTATCATGCTTGCGCACATCTGGTTCTCATGGCGACGAATGTGATGGTTTAACTCCTGGATGAATGCTGCAATGGACCTTTCCTTCCTGGTGCTTATCATCTCCCATTGCTCATCTCGGTGCCCACATATCTGGTAGATAGTGTCCTTAAGCTCCTTGTAGTAAACTTCGCCGATGCGTCCCATGGTGATGTGGGCTGCCATGCTCTTGCCTAGACTCCAAGTTGGTGCGTCAAAGGAAAACTCTATGGGCTCAGTGACATGCATGAATGTCCTTCCTGGAACTTGAACTTGAATCAACCAACGTTCCTCTTCTGCTAAAGTGGTGGTGTAGGTCCCGGTGAAGCTTGGTATTCCTATGTTCAGGTACCTAGTGACTTCCTTCAAGTGTCGTCCAAAAGGTGTGTCTTCATCCGGCTGTGTAAACTTGTTCCTTGAGTCCGCCATCCTAAAGATTAGAAAATGGAGAGGAGTCAGAAATGAGTAGAGAAGAGTGATCTATGGCTCATCTTAGTGGTCGTGTCCTACATTCAGCGTGTGCTCTGGTACCATCTTGTAGCGATCCGACCTCAGATGGTCAAGTCTATGTGCTTCAGTGTCATCCCTGGATCGGTAATGCTGACACACACAGTACTCGAAGGATTTATAACAGAGTAGCAATCACACACTTATTACATCGAATGTCTCAAAAGAGAACTTATTACAATAAATATGGCTTAAGGCCATCTAAATAAGATAACAACGGAAGGCTTGGAAGATAAAGCGAGTCCATCAACTCCAACGGCATAGCTGAGTGCATGACAAGTGACCTACGACATCTTACTCGTCGTCTGAAAAGTCTGCAACATGATATGTTGCAGCCCGAAATGGGTCAGCACATGGAATATGCTCGCAAATTAACACAAGAGAGTAATGAACAGATAAATGCTATCACTACATGCATATATGGCTGGTGGAGGCTCTATGGTTATATTGTTTTGCGAAAAGCCAATTTTTCCCTACAACAAAGGAATATATTTTATTTAACTATCATGGTAGTTGAAACATCATTGAGAAGGTTCCTCCGACTCAATCCCAATTAAAGTAGTTATTAACATCCCAAGAGATTAACTTTAGGGTGATGAGATCAAATCAATAATTCAAGTACCAGATACTCAAGATGTCCATAACCGGGGACACGGCTAACCATGATTAGTTTATACACTCTGCAAAGGTTTGCGCACTTTTCCCCACAGGACTCGATCTCCTCCGTTGGATTTCTCGCACTACAGGGTGTTTGAGAAACGGATGACCGAGACACAGTCTTTCAGAAGCATTAACTCTTTACTCTGGGTGGACCGTTACACCTACTTTCCCCTACATCTACTAGCCCACCACTGAAAGTGGTCACACGACCTACTCAACTATACCAGAGCCCATAATGGCTTGTGGCTGCACACGGAAGTTTCTAGCATGAATAATCTTATGATCCCTTTGAGCCTGGGTGGCGGACCGTAGGATGATCACACGGGTACTCCGGGATATCCTAGGATAACACTAAATTCTCTAGGTGCCCACATTCAATCCACCCAGATGTGTATTAACTAATGCATAAAAACTGGGTGATAAAGTGGTATGATCAAAGTGTTACTTGCCTTGCTGATGATCTGCAAAACCTAGGGACTCGCAGTAGCACGCTTCGCACTCCGGGTGTTCTGTCACAAACAAACTATAGTATACATAATGAATCAAGCAAATATGCTTGGGGAAACGCAAATAAGAAGATCGAACCAGAAAGTTCAACTGAAGAACTCTGGTTTGCAAAAAGAATCAAATCAAACGGAGCAACGAAACTCAAACTACGAAAGAAACAAGATCTGAATACTATTCTAGACTAAAGTCAAATTTTACAGTACCAAAATCTTGTTCAAGTTGGTTAAATGGAAAGAGGGCTTCGAGACGAAGATCTAGGCGCTTGTTTCACCTGATCCGGAAAAACGAGCGAAAAGATAAACTAGAGCGAAGATTAGGGCAGAAATCGTGATCGAAAATAATCGCGGAAAAACCTTGGAAAAAGAAAAACTGACGAACAGGCTAACGAATGAATGTTCGCTGTCTGCGGCTAATGGATGAACGGCGTTCATTAAGTCGAACAAACGAACGCTCGCTGACTAACTAAACCGAGAAAACTGAACCGAAAAAATAAAAAAATACATCTAGAGTTTTAAAAAAATTGTGGTTTTTACCTAAAACCGAAAAAACCGAAACAACGAGATCCGTCGGTGCCGGCTCCGGCGGGCTTACGCGGTGGCGCGGCAAGATGGGGTGCGGCGTGGGGCGGCGCGGTGCTGTGGCGGCGGGGCAGGCGCGGGGTGAGGAGGCGGGGGGGCTTAAAAAGGGGCCCTGGGGGCCTCGGCTAGCGCAAGGGGGCGGCGAGGCCGACCCGGACTCCTCCTCGCCGGAGTCCGGCGTCCGCACGGGAGGGCGGGGCGGCGCGAGCGGGATGGGCCAGCTGGGCTGTGGCCCGGCGCGGTCCGAAGCAGTTTTTTTAAAAAGTTTTCGCCCGTAAAATCCTAATAAATAGAATAAAAATCTAAAAAAACCAAAACAAAATTTCACCATCTAAATAAAATATTTAGAACATGATGAACATTTTCTTGGCCCTAAAATGCAATTTTAAAAAAATGCATATTTTTCTAATTCAAATAAAATAACGATAAAAGCCAAAATAAAATATTTATTTGATTTTAATATTTTTCCTCCAATATTTCATTTATTTTGGAGAAGTCATTTTATCTCCTCTCATATATTTTTATTATGAAATATTTTCGGAGAGAAAAATAATTAAAACCAAATGATCCTATTTTCAAAATTTGAGAAAACTGAAATATGAAAATATCGAAATTCCCAACTCTCTCCGTGGGTCCTTGAGTTGCTTAGAATTTCGAGGATCGCGAGGAAAAAATGCAATAAAATATGATATGCATGAATGACCTATGTATAACATTCCAAATTGAAAAATTGGGATGTTATATTCTTGTCCAAGCTAGGCCCTTCATTTGCAAGCAAAATAAATGCATCCAATTTAGGCAACATCATGTTCTTATGAACATTAGAATCATTACCAAGAAACGAAAGTACCTGGTAATTCAATCGGCGTGCGTGAGCTCTAGTAATTGGTCCAATATGTATAGCAGCAGGGGTTGTGGGTGTAACAATGGTATTGATGTCCTCATCAGCTACGTACAATGACCAAGAAGAATTTGAAGGAGTGGGAAGACTTTTTGCCGCATGTGGAGTTTGCTTACAACCGAGCAGTCCACTCTACTACAAGCATGTGCCCATTTGAGGTGGTATATGGATTTAAACCACTTGCACTAACTGACTTGTTGCCTCTTCCATTGCAATAGAGATGTAACATGGAGGCTTCAAAGCATGCTGCATATATGAAGAAGATTCATGAGAAGACTAGAGAAGAGATAGAAAGGAAGTTCAAGTACTATGCAGCTAGGGCAAACAAAAACCACAAGAAGGTTACTTTTGAGACTGGAGACCTGGTTTGGATACATTTCCGCAAAGATCAGTTCCCAAAGAAGTGCAAATCCAAGCTAATGTCTCATGGAGATGGACCATTCAAAATCTTGGCCAAGATCAATGACAATGCTTACAAGATTGAGCTTCTTAAAGACTGTTGTGAGTCCAACATTCAATGTTGCCGATTTGTCTCCATTCTTCGATCAAGAGGGTAAAGAGTCGAGGATGACTCCTTTTGAAGGGGGGGATGATGAGCACATCCCAGGTTCACCTCGTTTATCATCTTCTTCTCATGATAAATCTCAGCTATCAAATGAAGCTTCTACAAACAAGACCTATTTATGTCCCATGACAAGCAGCTACGCCAAACAAATAGAACAAGAGGTCAATGTGCTCCTAGCTGATCACAATTCAACTATACATGAGAACTTTATACTGCCTAAGTCTTGTGTGCTAATTTTGCTCAGGTACAATGTTGAGGACAACCAACAACTTTCAGCACATGAAGAAACATGTTCAACTCATGAAGAAACAAGTTCTGAAGCCCTATACAACAAGTTTGAAGAGAACAAGTTTCAGCTCTGATGTAAACCATTTTTGGTGACAAGGGCAACTTGTTACCCCTCAACGAAGAATAACAAGCCATCTCAACACTCTATTATTGCTTGCGCAGTCCCAGAATTTGTTTCGGAACTTGCTGCATCATGTAAAATAAATATATGAGCATCCAGAATGTGTGGGAGTAAAAAATGGACAACATATGAAGTCTACTTTCAGGAAAATCAAACGGTGCATCATTTGGAGTCCTGAGTCAAAGGACATGAGAGTTCCAATGCAAGCTGTTCAGAGCATTAATTGTTGCGTGAGGCTCCGTGTGTTTGCTCCCTTGACCAGCTGGTTAGCAAGAATTTGAGCCCCTGTTTTGGACTAGTTTCACACCTAAACTAGGAGGGCTGTTCCTAGTATAAACACCCCTTCTCCCACTGCAGCCACAACTCTATGGCAATTTGATTTCAGCATAGGTTAGCTAAGTGCAACCAGAATCTTGTTTGAGAGTTCACTTCCTCCTTAGCTCTTGTAATCTTGCCTTGTGAGAGGGTGAACTCACTTTGTGATTTTACAATAGTAGTCATTAAGGCGGCGACCAGTTCGTGCTTCCAACTTCGTGCGTGGTTGCGTGGATTGAAAAGTAAGAGTGTGATTGGGCGAATACTTGTTGTTGGTTCTTGAATTTGCAATAGTTGGCTTTGGTATCATCAGGTTGCACTAGTTATCCTTTACCCAAAAATGTTGTTGGCTGGGATCTAGGGTTTCCTTCATACCCTTCGGGTGGCGTTGATTCGGTCGTCAAGCAGATCCATCATGAAGATTGAGCAACCCCTAGTATCAACACAAGAGGTAGATGGTGAGAGGTGTTAGTTCTTTCCGCTTCATCTTTGCACACTAGGACATAGTGAAGAACACTCAATGGGCTCTCACACACACCCGTCATATATCTTTTGGTGGATAAAAGCACTAAGTTTTTCTTGTCGCTCATCATGGAGGCACTCAATTTTGGCTTGTGGCGCTCACTCTCTTTTTGGTTGATTACTCTCTCACTATTCTCTCCATGATGTGTGGATGTTTGCTTGTCGGTGATCACTTGACTTGGCAACATGGGTCATAACACGAACTCCTTTCCCTTCATATTGAAGCTATAGTGATTGGTTCGCCCATTGTGGATGACACTGCAGTCAAATTGCCAAGGTCGTCCAAGTAGGAGGTGCAAACGGACATGGGAACCACATCACACACCAATGTGTGTTTGTATGCTCCAATCTTGAAGGAGACTTGAATGGTGTGCTCCACTTGAATGGCGCCGGAGTCGCTAAGCCATTGGGCCTTGCAAGGACGAGGATGCTTCATCTTGACCAATTGTAGCTTGGTACATAGCTCGTCACTTGCCAAATTGTGGCAACTTCCTCCGTTGATGATGACCTTCACGGAATGTCCATTGATGCCCGCTTTAGTGTGGAAGATGTGGCAACATTGGTCCTTGTCTTGTTGGTTTTGATGTGTCAAGACCTTGGAGAGAACAAGAGCGGGGCTCGAATCGTTGTCACAAAAGACTTGGTCATCTTTCTCTTCATTCACATACCGGTTCATGGACACGTGCTCAAGTGCTTCCATTTATTCCTTACTCATGGAGTCATAGGTGTCGTCATCATTGGCAATCATGGTGTGCCGAATAGGGCACTCAAATGTCTTGTGGCCTCGGCCTTGACGCATGACGCATTTGATGGAACTCGTATTGATGGTCTCATCCATTGGAGTATGTGATGATGAAGCTCTCAGCTTGAGGTTGCTTGTAGTAGGAGGACGACTTGAAGATGTCAAAGTTTTCTTGTAACTTGACTTGTCGCCGTTGCTTGGTGTAGGGTTCGTCGAGGTAGAAGGCGTCGTAGTCATTGAATCTTGATTGTATGAACCATAGGTCTTGGAAGAGTACTTGGCGTACTTGCAGTTGTCTTGCACTTGTCGCTCCATCTTGGTAGCTTGGTGCACTAGCTCGAGGAGGTTTGAGCATAGTTGGAAATCCGAAATCTTCTTGATAGGGTGGTTGAGTCCATTCAAGAATCATGCCATAGTTTGATCCTCATCTTCCATAACATTGGCTCATATCATGGCAATCTTCATTTCCTTGTAATACTCTTCAACGGATTTGGTGCCTTGCTTGAGTAGTTGCAACTTCTTGAAGAGATCTCGACAATAATATGTGGGTAGAAAGAGTTCTCGCAAGATATCCTTCATTTGATTCCATGTTGTGATGGGTGGGTCACCTTTTGCTTCTCACCTCTCAATGACTTGCTCCCACCAAATGAGGACATAGTCTTGGAACTCAAGAGATGCCATGGAAATCTTCTTTTCTTCTTCATAGTTGTGTAAGCGAAAGTCTTGTCGACTTCCAATGCCCACGAAAGGTAGTCTTCGGGATCATTGCTTCTGGAGAACTTAGGCATGGTGAACTTGAGCCTGCCATAGCGTTGTTCTTCAATGCGTGTGGGTCAATTTTGATGGCACTCTTGCCTTGGTTGAGGGTCTTCGACCGCTTTTTCCTCGTGTGCCGCTTGATTAGCTTGACGCTAAGGGCATGGGATTCTTGCACGGTTCCTCATTTATTGGTGTTCCTCGATGCGTGTGGCTTCTTCTTGCCACTCTCGTGGGATGACCTTTTCTTGTTCTCGGTTGCGTGCTTTGACGGCTTGGGTTGCTTCATGTAGAAAATGTTGGGCTTCAAGGGCTTGTTCCGCACATTGTTGTTGCTCTTGTCAAAGGGCATCACCATCTTTGTTGTCTTGTTGTTGGTGTGGTGGAGCTTGCTCTTGGTCCATGGCGGCCTGTTCTTGTCGACGTTGTTGTTCACGCTCTAGAAGGCGGCCTTGCAAACCATTACCAAGGAATGTATTTTTGTGATTCTTCGCGATCCTCATGAGCTTGACGACCAATGTCTACTATGCAACCTTCTTCTTGTAGACTCGTGTTGGGACTCCAAGCGCAGAGTTTTGTAGGACAGTAGCAATTTTCCCTCAAGCGGATGACCTAAGGTTTATCAATCCGTGGGAGGCATAGGATGAAGATGGTCTCTCTCAAACAACCCTGCAACCAAATAACAAAGAGTCTCTTGTGTCCCCAACACACCCAGTACAATGGTAAATTGTATAAGTGCACTATTTCGGCGAAGAGATGGTGATACAAGTGTAATATGGATAGTAGATATAGGTTTTTGTAATCTGAAAATATAAAAGCGACAAGGTAACTAGTAAGAAAAGTGAGAAAATGATATTGCAATGCTTGAAAACAAGGCCTAGGGTTCATACTTTCACTAGTGCAAATTCTCTCAACAATGATAACATAATTGAATCATATAACAATCCCTCAACATGCAACAAAGAATCAATCCAAAGTTTCTATCGGAGAACGTAGGACGAAAACATGCATCAACCCCTATGCATAGATTATGCCAATGTCAACTCGGGAATCCGCGAGTTGAGTGCCAAAACATACATCAAGTGAATCAATAGAACATCCCGTTGTCACCAAATATATCCCATCACAAGACATACATCAAGTGTTCTCAAATCCAATACTCAATCAGACATAACGAAACCTCAAAGAACAAGACTCAATTCATCACAATAAGGTAGAGTTGGAGAAACACCATATGATCCAACTATAGTAACAAAGCTACAGGTACATACCCTCAGCCTCGAGAGTGAACTACTCCCTCCTCCTCATGGAGATCGCCGAGATGATGAAGATGGCCTACGGTGATGGTTTCCCCCTCTAGCGGGGTGCCGAAACAGGACCCCGATTGGTTTTTCATGGCTATAGAGGCTTACGGTGGTGGTCTAGGGTTCTTTTCAGAGGTTTCTATATTTATAGGAATTTTTGGCGTCGAAAACAAGTCAGGGGTTTCCGAGGAGCCCACAAGCCAGGGGCACACCCTAGGGGGGTGCCCCTAGGCTTGTGGTCACCTCGGGACTCTTCTGGCCCAACTTTGATGCTCCGTGGGTCTCTTCTGGTCCATAAAAAACCACCGTAAATTTTCAGCTCATTTGGACTCCGTTTGATATTCCTTTTCTGTAAAACTAAAAAAGAAGGAAAAACAAAAACTGACATTGGGCTCTAGGCTAATAGGTTAGTCCCAAAAATAATATAAAATACCATATTAATGCATACAAAACATCCAAAACGGATAATATAATAGCATGGAACAATAAAAAATTATAGATATGTTGGAGACGTATCAAGCATCCCCAAGCTTAATTCCTGCTCGTCCTCGAGTAGGTAAATGATAAAAACAGATTTTTTGATGTGGAATGCTACCTAACATATTTATCCATGTAATCTTCTTTATTGTAGCAACAATATTCAGATCCATAAGATTCAAAACAAAAGTTTCATATTGACATAAAAACAATAATACTTCAAGCATATTAATAAAGCAATCATGTCATCTGAAAATATCATGGCCAAAGAAAGTTATCCCTACAAAATCATATAGTCTGGCTATGCTCCATCTTCATCACACAAAGTATTTTATCATGCACAACCCCATTGACAAGCCAAGCAATTGTTTCATACTTTTGATGTTCTCAAACTTTTTCAACTTTCACGCAATACATGAGCATGAGCCATGCATATAACACTATAGGTGGAATAGAATATGGTGGTTCTGGAGAAGACAAAAAAGAAGGAGAAAGTCTCACATCAACTAGGCATATTAACAGGCTATGGAGACGCCCATCAATAGATATCAATGTGAGTGAGAGGGATTGCTATGCAACAGATGCACTAGAGATATAAGTGTATGAAAGCTCAAAAAGAAACTAAGTGGGTGTGCATCCAACTTGCTTGCTCATGAAGACCTAGGGCAATTTGAGGAAGCCCGTCATTGGAATATACAAGCCAAGTCCTATAATGGAAAATTCCCACTAGTATATGCAAGTGACAAAATAGGAGACTCTCTGTCATGAAGAACATGGTGCTACTTTGAAGCACAATTTTGGCAAAAGGATAGTAACATTGTCCCTTCTCTCCATTTCTCTTATTTTTTATTTTCTCCCCTTTTTTGTTTGGGCTCTTTTTTTATTTTCGGCTCGTTGGCCTATTTTAATTTTTTAAGTCTGGAGTCTCATCCCCACTTGTGAGGGAAACATAGCCTCCATCATCCTTTCCTCATATGGGACAATGCTCTAATAATGATGATAATCACACTTCTATTTACTTAAAGTCAAGAATTATAGCTCGATACTAGAACAAAGATATGACTCTATATGAATGGCTCCGGCGGTGTACCGGGATATGCAATGATCAAGAGTGACCTTTATATAAAAATGAACAGTGGCCTTGCCACAAATACTATGCCCACTACATGATCATGCAAAGCAATATGACAATGATGGTGCGTGTCATAATAAAATGGAACGGTGGAAGTTGCATGGCAATATATCTCAGAATGGCTATGGAAATGCCATAATAGGTTGGTATGGTGGCTGTTTTGAGGAAGGTATATGGTGGGTGTAATGCACCGGCGAGAGTTGCGCAGCACTAGAGAGGCTAGCAATGGTGGAAGGGTGAGAGTGCGTATAATCCATGGACTCAACATTAGTCATAAAGAACTCACATACTTATTGCAAAAATTAATTAGCCATCGAAAAAAAGTACTACACGCATGCTCCTAGGGTGATAGATTGGTAGGAAAAGACCATCGCTCGTCCCCGACCGCCACTCATAAGGAAGACAATCGAAAAATAAATCGTGCTCCGACTTCATCACATAACGGTTCACCATACGTGCATGCTACGGGAATCACAAACTTTAACACAAGTATTTCTACCAATCCACAATTACTCACTAGCATGACTCTAATATCACCATCTTTATATCTCAAAACAAAGGCAAGGAATCAAACTTCTCATATATTCAATGCTCTTCATGGAAGTTTTTATTATGTCCCTCTTGGATGCCCATCATATTAGGACTAAATTCATAACCTAAGCAAATTGCCATACTATTTAAGAATCTCAAAATAATATAAGTTAAGCATGAGAGTTCATCAATTTCTTCAAAATAAAACCACCGCCATGCTCTAAAAAGATATAAGTGAAGCACTAGAGCAACTACCCAGCTCAAAAGATATAAGTGAAGCACATAGGGTATTCTAATAAATTCATGATTAATGTGTGTCCCTATAAAAAGGTGTGTACAAAAATGATGATTCTGGCAAACTAAAAGCAAAGACTCATATAATACAAGACACTCCAAGCAAAACACATATCATGTGGTGAATAAAAATATAGCCTCAAGTAAATTTATCGATGGATTGAAGACGAAAGAGGGGATGCCATCCGGGGCATCCCCAAGCTTAGATGCTTGGTTGTCCTTGAAAATTACCTTGGGGTGACTTGTTCATCCCCAAGCTTAGGCTCTTTCCACTCCTTATTCCATAGCCCATCAAATCTTTACCCAAAACTTGAAAACTTCACGACACAAAACTCAACAAAAAACTCATGAGATCCGTTAGTATAATAAAATAAATCACAACTTAGGTATTGTTGTGAACTCATTAAAAATTTATATTGGTGTTATATCTATTGTATTCCAACTTCTCCATGGTTCATACCCTCCGATACTACCCATAGATTCATCCAAATAAGCAAACAACACAAAGATAACCAAATCTGTCAAAAATAGAACAATTTGTAGTAATCTGGAAACTTTGTATACTTCTGTAACACCAAAAGTTATGAAAATTAGGAAAATCTAGGAAATTTGTATATCAATCTCGTGTAAAATATTCAGATCAAAAGCATGCTTCTTTGAATTTCTAAAATTCTGGCAATGAGCGTAAAAGTTTCTTTTTTTTCAGCAAGATCAAATCAACTATCACCATAGACCATCCCAAAGGTCTTACTTTCCACTTTATTGAAACAAGCTATAAAACATGATTACTAAAGTAGCATAATCACGTCAACACAAAAAACAGTAGGGTTAAATATTGGGTTGTCTCCCAACAAGCGCTTTTATTTAATGTCTTTTTAGCTAGGCATGATGATTTCAATGATGCTCATATAAAAGATAAGAATTGAAACATAACGGGAGCATCATGAAGCATGTGACTAGCACATTTAAGTCTAACCCACTTCCTATGCATAGGGATTTTGTGATCAAACAATTTATGGGAGCAAGAATCAACTAGCATAGCAAGGCAAAACAAGCAAAACTTCAAGATTTTCAACACATAGAGAGGAAACTTGATATTATTGCAATATGTAAAAGCAAACGTTCCTCTCTCATAATAATTTTCAGTAGCATCATGAATGAATTCAACAATATAACTATCACATAAAGCATTCTTTTCATGATTCATAAGAATAGAAATTTTACTACTCTCCACATAAGCAAAATTATTCTCATTCATAGTAATGGGAGGAGCAAATTCAACAAAATAGCTATTATGGGATACTTGATTGACATAATCAAATTGAACATTAAAATCACGACGACAAGTTTCATGGTTATCATTATTATTTATAGAATACATGTTGTGATGCCCGGATAATTAAGCTATAGTAAACCTCTGCTAATGACGCCACCACTTTTACTGTTGATAAACTCGCATTGATTCAAATCCCTGTTCAAATTCAAATTTAAAATAAAGTCAAATAAATTATTTCTTCAAGCAGTAAAACTAAAATGATCAAAGTGTGGCAAATAATCCCTTGATATTTGTCATGTTGGAACCAACCTCTTTTGAATTCCCAAAATGCCCCTAGGAATTAATTTTTGGTCCAACAACAATTAAATTGGCCTTTTCAATTTCTAAAAATGGTTAGACAACTCCTTTTGACCCCTATACTCTTTGTTCCATCTCATATATTGTGTTAGAATTATGTGACAAGTTTTTTTCAGAACAAAACTCATTTGTTACTAAACAGAAATGCAAAAACTGAGGCTAAAAATATTTAACAAAAAAACAACAAAGGGGTCCCCCCCGCTGGGCCTCGACCCAGCTAGCCGCCGAGCTGGCCGGCCCACCAAGACAACCCGACGCACCTGTATAACCCCTCCCACTCCCGTGACCTAAACCGCGAACCCCCCACTCCCCACGCACCCCCACACTCCCCCGATCCTCTTCTAGATCGGGGCTCGACCGCGTCGCCCTGCCCCTGGCGCGCATGGACGCCCATCGCCGTCGCTCGACGCCCGACGCCTGGTGCCCGCCTCGCCGTCGCCGTTTGCCAGCACCGCTCGTCTCCGCCTTCGACCCCGCCGTGCCCTGGCGACCGCACCCCGCCGCCCGGTGCTGCTCGACGCCATCTTCCTCGTCGCCCAACGTCGCCGTTGTCGCCTCACCGCTTGACCTCGCCGCCGTGCGGAGCCCCCCTCGCCGGACCGCCCCCGCACTCCCTCAAGATCGCACGCGACCCCCCTGTGAGCCCCGTCTGCCCTCCTCTCTCTCCCCGTCACCGGATCGGCCCGCACCCGCTCACCATGCCCCGGCCTACCTGCCGCGCGCACGCATGGCTGCGGCCCTTGCCACCAGCCGTGGCGCACCAACCGCACCCGGCAGCGCTCCGCCTCCCCCGCTCGCGCCACTGCTACCCCGCCCGCCTAGCCCTGCGCACTGCTCACCTCCTCCTACCCGCGCCAGCTTCGCCCGACCGCGCCGCCCCCGCCCGACGTCCGTCTTGCCGGCGCCCCGCTTCCCTCACCGGCTTCGCCCCCCTAGCACGCCCTGTCTTGCCCCGGGGTTCCGCTTGCCGCACCGCCTACCGCTGACCGCCACCCACGCCTAGTCTCAATCGGCCTCGCCGGCCCCGCTGCCCGCTGCTGCCGCCGGCCATGGCCATGGCCATGGCTGTGTGCCCGAGCGACCGTGTGTGTTGTGTGTGTGTGCGCGCGTGTGTGGCTCAGCTGAGCCACTGTTTAGTGGGGCCACCCCTTTTAGTTAGTGCTAACTAGTTTCAGTTATTTTAATTAGGACCTAATTTTCCTAATGATACTATGACAGAAGGGCCCCACTGTTAGTTAAACAAAAATGATTGATATAATAAAGCCAGAGACATTGACAAGTGGGACCCAAACACTATTCACCTTTTGACCAGTCAAATGTTGACTGGGTTAACTCTGCTGACTGGACCACTCCTGGACCCCACTGGTCATACACTCAGGCTAGTGTAGAGCTAGGTGACAAATGTTTATTCTGTTTTTAATTCAAATTAATAATAAATCTAGAAAAACATTAAACTTTACAAATTAATGTAAAATAATCTGTAACTCGAATGAAAAAGTTTTATACATGAAAGTTCACAGAAAAGCGAGACGAATCAGAATACTCTCTCCGATTATCTGTCACGTGCCCCTAGCATAGCAAACATGTAACCGTCCCCCTCTGTTTCATCTGTCTGAAAATGCCAAACTTCAGAAAACTTTCTCGGATGTTATCCCTCTTCGCCAATATCATGTAGCACTGCGTTAGAACACCCCTAGCTCTGTCTGTAGTCTTGTCATGCATCTGTTTGCTTGTATTTACCGTTTCTTCCCCATCTTCTCTCCAGTAGATCCCGAGACTGATGTTGATGCCCCTGTGATCGACTACGTCAACGACGACCCTTCTTCCCTTTGAACGGAGCTTCCAGGCAAGCCCCCCTTTGATATTCCCGATATTCCCCAGTCCATTCTCTCATGCTTGCATTAGATTTTGCTACTGTAATTGATTGCTCCTATTCTAATGCATAGCCTGCTTTTGTTACCTGCTTATCCTAAACTGATTAGTATAGGTTGGTTAGTGATCCATCAGTGATCCCACCTTGTCCTTGTTTCCCCTACTTCATCATCGACGACTCGATCAACATGATCGACGACCAGAGCCCGACACCTCACATCACATCACACCCCTTTGTTGCTCGACTCTACAGAGCTACTATTGAGTGCCGAGGGTGATACCTCATAACGCACTCCTGTTGATAATTCTGTAGTGTAGCTATTTGGTCGTGGTCAACGAGGGTGATTCCTCCTTCACCATTCCCAATATGGCTCTGTCATGCAACCTCTCAAGTGTGAACCTCAAGGGTGATTCCTCCCATGTTCACCTTGATGATTACATCGAGTGGAATCCACCGAGGGTGATTCCTTGTGTTTTCCCCTTGGTGTTTTGGACACATGGTTACACGGATTTTACTTGAGACCATTATTGAAGTCGGGTCGGCACTGAGGGGTACCCGCGAGTTGAGGTGAAAGTTGGGCGTGCCCGTAGAGCACCCGGGAGTTTTCTACGTGGTACGAGCGGGCATTCTAGGCCCCTGCCATAAGTCCACGAGACGGGGAGACGACATCACATTATCGTGAGTCTCTGATCATCTCCACGAGCCCCCAATGCACTAATAGGTTTGGGTATTTGTTCTGAGTTGGCCTCTGCCGAAGCTTTGTCAGACGTCTAGTTCAGCATTGTAGCACGGTTGGATCACGTCGACCATCTGAGGTGGCGCTGGTATTCAACCTGCCCACAACGACCCGGAGTGCAACGGGCGATGGGCCCAAGACCCTGGAGTGCTTAGGATGTAGACCCGCGGGGACCTCTCTGCTGAGCCTAGGTAGGGCTGCGACGTGTTGATCTTTTGAGGCCGGGCATTGACTCATAAAAGTGTGTCCGGCCAGAGTAATCAAGCGTGTTGTGTAACATGGTGCACCCCTGCAGGGAAGTTATCTATTCGAATATCGTGTCCATGGTAATAGACGTTCAGACTTGTATCCTGATCTGTTACAACTAAAACTGGTTACTTGAGACATGTGGCTCCAAGATTGCTTTCTCGTAGGGAGTCGAGGAAGGATCTCTGGGCGTTAATACTACAACATGCTTGTTAAATATAAAATGCTATTCTTTACTCTTCTACATGCTGCAAGATGCTTGAAGCTGCTTGAAGATGCCAGTCTTTGTTAGGCTAGGCTTTCCCCTCTATTCTGGCATTTTGCGGTTCAGTCCACCGATACATACCTTCCTTTCATACCAATGCATACTTAGTATAGATCTGATGCTTGCAAGTACTTGGATGGGTACTCACGGTTGCTTTGCTACCCTTTTTCCCCCTTCTTTCTTCTTTTCGGTTGATGCAACACGATGGCAGATCCCAGGAGCCAGATGCCACCACTGACGTCTACTACTACCTGATGGTGCTTGCTGCTACATGGAGAACACTGATGACCAGGAGTAGTTAGGAGGTCCCAGGCAGGAGGCATTGCCCCTTCGATCGTTGATGTTTGTGCTAGCCTTCTTAAGGCAGTCTTGTTTAACTTATGTCTGTACTCAGATATTGTTGCTTCCACTAACGCTTGTATCTCGAGCTTTTGTATTCGATCCCTCGAGGCCCATGGCTTGTAATATGAAGCTCGTATTATTTTATTTGAGTTTATAGTTGTATTGTGATATCTTCCCACAAGTCCCTGATCTTGATCGTACACGTTTGTGTGTATGATTGAATCGGGGGCGTCACAAGTTGGTATCAGAGCTGACTGCCTGTAGGAACCCCCTTTCCAACTCCTTGGCCTAAGTTGAGTCTAGTCTTTGAAAAACTGATCTACTAACATGGTTCTGTGGCTAACGGGCCCATGTTGCCATTGGTTGGTATTAAGATCTTTTATTCCTCGTCTTTACTCTGGGAATTCGATCTCTCTTATATTCAGGTTAAATGATTTTGCTAACTTTAACTCCAGGTTCCCGTAAAAATTTCTCCCGGAGAGCCACTCACTCCACATGATTGGTTGGTGCACCTGAAGATTCTAATGATACTCTTCGTTGTACCGAGAATCCTTTGAGCCTACTGCCTTGCAGTTCCTGCACGGCACTGCACGTCTAGTGGTAACGAACTATGATCCATCTCCCGTAGCATGTTCTTGGTTGTTCTGCGCGTAGGAAAATTTTAATTTGCAGTCGACGCATCCTATCGTAGAACCCAACAGAATTGGTCTAAGAAATTATATGATGCACTTTGGGCTTATAGAACATCATATAAAAATCCTATGGGTATGTCTCCTTATAAAATGGTTTATGGAAAAGCTTGTCATTTGCCGCTTGAGTTGGAACATAAAGCTTTTTGGGAAGTTAAAGAACTCAATTATGACTTCAAACATGCTGGTGAAAAGAGGTTATTTGATATTAGCTCACTAGATGAATGGAGAACCCAAGTTTATGAAAATGGAAAGTTATTTAAAGAAAAAGTTAAAAGATGGCATGACAAAGGAATCCAAAAGCGTGAGTTTAAAGTCAAAGAATACGTTCTTTTGTACAACCCTTGTTTTAGATTTTTTGCAGGGAAGCTCCTCTCAAAATGGGAAGGCCCATATGCCATCGAGGAGGTTTACCGGTCTGGTGCCATCAACATAAATAATTCCGAAGATACTAACCCGAAGATTGTCAATGGGAAACGAATAAAGCATTATATCTCAGGTACGCCTATTAATATTGAAAGTAATATTATCCAAACTATGACACCAGAAGAGGACATAAAAGAGTCCTTTCGGAACACTCCAGAATCATGAAAATAAGTAGGTACGTGATAAGGTAAGTAAACAGACTCTGAAAAATCTGCAAAAGTATTTTTTTATCAGTTTTGGAATATTTTAGAATTTTGGTAATAAAGAGACTCATAGGAAGCGTCCCCTGGTGGGCACAAGACACCAGGGCATGCCAGGCAGGCGCGCCTAGGTGGGTTGTGCCCACCTGGGACACCTTTCGTACTCCGTTTTTCTTCCGTATGCTTGTCCTCCAAGATAAAAAATCTATATATACTTCCCAAACCTGTTACCACCGTATCACGAAGAAATCCTCTGTTCTCTTTTTCCCTTGTTGTTTTCTGTAAGATCCCATCTATCATGGATTCTCCAAGCTCCTCCAAGGACAATTTCTTCAAGAACGCCATCAACCCATATCTTTGGGAGGTGGTGCAACACCCTCGGGTCATTGAGATGCATGAGGGGGTGCTTCACCTTCGTGATGTGCCCTGTCCCAAGGGGCCGGGAACCGTGGAGGCTAGGCTTGAAGTTGTGGAGCAAGATGTCTTGGGATGCAAGGGGATGGTGGAACATGGACTCCATGCCAATCACCTCATGATCACGGACCTCTCATGTGATCTCAAGGTGGATGGCAAGTCCATGAAAGACATCGCCTTCACCTTCAACGAGCAAATCAACTTCCTCCAAAGCCAGATCTATGACCTCCAGAACCAAGTCTTTGAATATGAAGCAAGGTTTACAGGTATGAGTTTGGCTGCTAGTTGCAGGACCCGTGAGACTCACTCTTCCTCTTATGATGGTGGACCACTGCCATGGAAATCCGAGGACAAGACCTCTTCTTATTCGCCACCATCATCTTCTTCACCACCAAAGGAGAATTGAGTATCGGGTATGGGCACTCCCCTTGGCTTCCGCCAAGCTTGGGGGAGGTGCCCCGGTATCATATCATCCCACTATCTTTTTGCTTTTACTTATTTTAGTTCGATCTTTTACCTAGATGAAATAAAGTTTAGTTCAATCCTTTCTTTTTTGAGAGTTGCTTAGTGATCTATCCTTGTAATCGTGTGCAAGTTATATAATAAAATTTAGTTTGAGTTTTTGCTTTCTTTACTTTCATGTTGCAAATAAAGAAAAGAAATAATAAAGAAAGAAAAAGAGAAAGGAAATAAATAAAAGGAAAGAAATAAAGCAATAAGATTATATACTAATCCTATGGTAGGTGATAGCACCACATAAGGAAAAGTATAAGTAGGAAATTTTATTAGAGATTGACAAACATAGCATTAGTCAATGATGCAACTCATGAAGGAATTAATAAGGGAAGAGAAGATTCACATATAAATATACTATCCTAGAAATCTTTTGTGATTGTGAGCCCTCATCAAAATGTTATATGCCAAAATTGTTGACATTGGACAAGGAAGACAACTTAATGGTTTATGTTTGTTTATATTCACATAGAAGTCATATTGTCATAGATCCTTCAACATGTGGTGCTTGCCCCTATCTTTGCTAGCCAAAAATTCCACACTAAGTAGCGATACTACTTGTGCATCCAAAAATCCTTAAACCCAAATCTTTTTCAAGTGTCCACCATACCTACCTAGGGATTGAGCAAGATCCCTCAAGTAAGTTGTCATCAGTGCGAAAAGGTAATAAAAATTGCTTCAAACGTGTGAGATCATTTAGTGTAAGAAAAAAATGAGTGTTGTACGAACTTGGATGACAAAGAATAAAAGCGACAGACTACATAATAAAGGTTGTCATCTTAAGGGGAAATACAATGTGACGTTCTCTTGCACTAAGGGATTGAGCATACAAACAAATAAGCGCAAGGCAACCTCTGCTTCCCTCTGCGAAGGGCCTATCTTTTACTTTTATGTATTTACTTTTATGCAAAGATTCAACGTTTTCCTTCTATTCCTTTTTATTTTCTCTTTTGGCAAGCATCATGTGGCGAGGAAAGACGTAGGCACATATGTCCAGTTGAATATAGATAGCACGAGTCATTATTATTGACATCACCCTTGAGGTGAGCATGTTGGGAGGCGAAACTATAAACCCCTATCTTTCTATGTGTCCGGTTGAAACATTTTGCTCATGGGTATGAGGTGAGTGTTAACAATCATAGAAGACTATATGATGGTTGAGTATGTGGACTTGCCTAAAGGCTCCGACACGTGACTCTTCCTGAGAAGATGATGAATTGTAGTTGCAAAGTTGACTAAGAACATAGTTTGTTGGTTTCTGATAGAGTTTTTGCTTTGAACTTTGATTGTGTGATGAACTGTTACTTATTGAATTGTAGTTGCAAAGTTGACTAAGAACATAGTTTGTTGGTTTCTGATAGAGTTTTTGCTTTGAACTTTGATTGTGTGATGAACTGTTACTTATTCATAGGAAGTATATGATGCAAGTTCTATGATAAAAGTCCATGTTTAATTATGTCGCTATTATAATAATCAACATGGTGCTTCTATGTCCGTATTTTGTTTTTATCGACACCTCTCTCTCTCTCAAAGCATGTGGACATGTTTTTCGATTCTGGTTTTCGCTTGAGGACAAGATAGGTCTAAGCTTGGGGGAGTTGATACGCCCATTTTGCATCATGTTTTCTTACTATTATTTATAATGTTTTTATCCATAATAATGCTTTTTGGAGTAATTCTAATGCCTTTTCTCTCATAATTTGTACGGAACACACCAAGAGGGAGAACTCTGGCAGCTGGGAATCTGGACCTGGAAAAGCTACGTCAGGCCACCTATTCTCCACAACTCCAAATAAGCTTAAACTTCACAGAGAATTTTTATGGAATATATGAGGAATATTGGAGCAAACAAGTACCAGAGGGGGTCCCACCAGGTGGGCACAACCCACCTGGGCGCGCCGGGAGCCTACGCGCGCCCTGGTGGGTTGTGCTCACCTAGGCCCACCTCCAGTGCCCATCTTCTGGTATATAAGTCATTTTGACCTAAAAAATAAGGAGAGGACTTTTGGGACAGAGCGCTGCCGCCTCGAGATGGAACTTGGGTAGGAGCACTTTTGCCCTCCAGCGGAGCGATTCTACCCGGGAAACTTCCCTCTCGGAGGGGGAAATCATCGTCATCATCATCACCAACAACTCTCCCATCTTGGGGATGGAAATCTCCATCAACATCTTCAACAGCACCATCTCCTCTCAAACCGTAGTTCATCTCTTGTGTTCAATCTTGTTACCGGAACTATAGGTTGGTGCTTGTGGGTGACTAGTAGTGCTGATTACATCTTGTAGTTGATTACTATATGGTTTATTTGGTGGAAGATTATATGCTCAGATCCAATATGCTATTTAATACCCCTCTGATCTTGTGCATGATTATCGTTTGTGAGTAGTTACTTTTGTTCTTGAGGTCACGGGAGAAATCTTGTTGCAAGTAATCATGTGAACTTGATATGTGTTTGATATTTTGATAGTATGTATGTTGTGATTCCCTTAGTGGTGTCATGTGAACATAGACTACATGACACTTCACCATATTTGGGCCTAATGAAATGCATTGTGGAGTAGCAATTAGATGATGGGTTGCAAGAGTGACAGAAGCTTAAACCCCAGTTTATGCACTATTCCGTAAGGGACCGTTTGGACCCAAAAGTTTAATGCTATGGTTAGAATTTATTCTTAATACTTTCTCTTAGTTGCGGATGCTTGCGGGAGGGTTAATCATAAGTGGGAGGTTTGTTCAAGTAAGAACAACACCTAAGCACCGGTCCACCCACATATCAAATTATCAAAGTAGCAAACACAAATCGAACCAACATGATGAAAGTGACTAGATGAAATTCTAGTGTACCCTCAAGAACGCTTTGCTGACTATAGGAGACCGATTTGGCATGTCCTTTTCCTCAAAAGGATTGGGCTACCTTGCTGCATACTTGTTACTATTATCGTTACTTGCTCGTTACAAACTATCTTGCTATCAAACTACTTGCTACTTACAATTTCAGCACTTGCAGACAATACCTTACTGAAAACCACTTGTCATTTCCTTCTGCTCCTCGTTGGGTTCGACACTCTTACTTATCGAAAAGAGCTACAATACCTATACTTGTGGGTCATAAACCATCAGCGTCCGTCTTCCTCTTGAAGAACCATGTATTCTCTATGGCTCGCCAATCATCGGGCAAGTCCACCAAAGTCCACACTTTGTTCTTATACATGAATCCCATCTCAGATTTCATGGCCTCGAGCCATTTCCTGGGATCTGGGCTCACCATCGCTTCCTCATAGTTCGTAGGTTCATCATGGTCTAGTAACATGACTTCCAGAACAGGATTACCGTACCACTCTGGTGCGTAACGTACTCTGGTTGACCTACGAGGTACGGTAGTTACTTGATGTGAAGTTCCACGATCATCATCATTAACTTCCTCACTAATTGGTGTAGGCATCACTAGAACTGATTTCTGTGATGAACCATTTTCCAATTCGGGACAAGGCACAACTACCTCATCAAGTTCTACTTTCCTCCCACTCACTTCCTTCGAGAGAAACTTCTTCTCTAGAAAGGATCCATTCTTAGCAACGAATATCATGCCTTCGGATCTGTGATAGAAGGTGTACCCAACAGTTTCTTTTGGGTATCCTATGAAGATGCATTTCTTCGATTTGGGTTCGAGCTTATCAGGTTTAAACTTTTTCACATAAGCATCGCAACCCCAAACTTTAAGAAACGACAACTTAGGTTTTTTGCCAAACCACAGTTCATACGGTGTCGTCTCAACAGATTTAGATGGTGCCCTATTTAATGTGAATGCAGCTATCCCTAATGCATAACCCCAAAACGATAGTGGTAAGTTGGTAAGAGACATCATAGATCGCACCATATCTAATAAAGTACGGTTACGACATTCGGACACACCATTACGTTGTGGTGTTCCAGGTGGCATGAGTTGTGAAACTATTCAAATAGTCGCCTTTGCGATCAGATCGTAGAAACTTTATTTTCTTGCTACGATGATTCTCAACTTCACTTTGAATTTTTTTGAACTTTTCAAATGTTTCACACTTTTGTTTCATTAAGTAGATATACCTATATCTGCTCAAATCATCTATGAAGGTCAAAAAATAAAGATACCCGCCGCGAGCCTCAACACTCATCGGACCGCCTACATCAGTACGTACTATTTCCAATAAGTCAGTTGCTCGCTCCATTGTTCTGGAGAACAGAGTCTTAGTCATCTTGCCCATGAGGCATGGTTCGCAAGCATCAAGTGATTCATAATCAAGTGATTCCAAAAGCCCATCGGCATGGAGTTTCTGCATGCGCTTTACACCAATATGACCTAAACGGAAGTGCCACAAATATGTTGTACTATCATTACGAACTTTGCATCTTTTGGCATCAATATTATGAATATGTGTATCACCACGATCGAGATTCAATAAACCATTCACATTGGGTGTATGACCATAGAAGGTTTTATTCATGTAAATAGAACAACAATTATTCTCTGACTTAAATGAATAAACGTATTGCAATGAACATGAGCCAATCATATTCATGCTCAACGCAAACACAAAATAACATTTATTTAGGTTCAACACTAATCCCGAAGGTAGAGCGAGTGTGCGATGGTGATCTTATCAATCTTGGAATCATTTCCAACACACATCATTACCTCGCCCTCAACTAGTCTCTGTTCATTTTGTAATTACTGTTTCGAGTTACTAATCATAGCAACTGAACTAGTATCAAATACCCAGGGGCTACTATGAACACTAGTAAAGCACACATCAATAACATGTATATCATATATACTTTTGTTCACTTTGCCGTCCTTCTTATCCGCCAAGTATATGGGGCAGTTCCGCTTCTAGTGACCATTTCCTTTGTAGTAGAAGCACTCAGTTTCAGGCTTGGGTCTAGCTTGGGGCTTCTTCATGGGATTGGAAACTTGCTTGCCATTCTTCTTGAAGTTCCCTTTCTTTCCCTTTCCCTTTTACTTGAAACTAGTGGTTTTGTCAACCATCAACACTTGATGCTTTTCTTGATTTCTACCTTCGCCGATTTCAGCATCACAAAGAGCTCGGGAATCGTTTTCGTCATCCCTTGCATATTATAGTTCATCATGAAGTTCCAGTAACTTGGTGATAGTGACTAGAGAATTTTGTCAATCACTATCTTATCTGGAAGATTAACGACCACTTGATTCAAGCGATTGTAGTACTCAGACATTCTGGGCACATGCTCACTGGTTGAGCTATTCTCCTCAATCTTGTAGGCAAAGTACTTGTCAGAGGTCTCATACGTCCCGACTAGGGAATGAGTTTGAAATACCAATTTCAGCTCTTGGAACATCTTATTTGGTCAGTGGCATTCAAAACATTTTTGAAGTCCTGGTTCTAAGCCGTAAAGCATGGCGCACTAAGCTATCAAGTAGTAATCAAACCGAGCTTGCCAAACATTCATAACATCTGCATCTGCTCCTGCAAAAAGGTGCACCACCTAGTGGTGCATCAAGGACATAATTCTTCTATGCAGCAATGGGTATAATCCTCAGATCACAGATCCAGTCCGCATCATTGATACTATCATCTTTCAACTTAGTTTTCTCTAAGAACATATCAAAAATAAAACAGGGGAGCTATATGCGAGCTGTTGATCTATAACATAGATATGCAAATACTATCAAGACTAAGTTCATGATAAATTAAAGTTCAATTGATCATATTACTTAAGAACTCCCACTTAGATAGACATCCCTCTAATCATCTCAATGATCACGTGATCCATATCAACTAATGTAACATCCCAAATTTTCAATTTGGTATGTTATACACTAGATCATCATTGCATATCATATTTTATTGCATTTTGGTTGATCCTAGAAAATTCTACGCAACTCAAGGACCCTCGGAGAGAGTTGGGGATTTTGTTATTTTCATATTTGAGTTTTCTCAAATTTTGAAAATAGGATCATTTGATTTTATTTATTTTATCTTCAATTATTTCTATTATCAAAATATGAGAGAGGCAGTAAAATGACTTTCCCAAAATAAAGAAATATTGAGGATTTAATAAAAAAAATCAAATAAGATTTTATTTTGGTTTTACTTTTTTGTTTGAATTTAGGAAAAATGCGCGTTTTTCAAAATTGCATTTAGGCCCCAAATAAATGTTCATCCTGTGCGGCTTGACTTTAGAAGCCGGGGAAAATTTATTTCGGGATTTTTGGAGTCTGTTTAGTTTTCCTTTTGTTTTTTTAGTGTAATTATTTAAAAAAAAGAGTCCGAACCGACCTTGGGCCGTAACCGGCCATGACTCGGCTTGGCCGGGCCTTTAAATAGTGCCGCCGAGGCCCGAGCCAGCCCAAAGCCGCCCCGCCCCCAAACCCTAACCCTAGCGCCGCCCGCCTCGCCGCGCTGCCGCGTGGCTTCGCCCCGCCCCGCCGGACCGCCGTCGCGCCGCCTCGCCGGACCGCCGGATCCGCCGCCGCCGGAGGTAGTTTTTTCGCTGCCGGTTTTTTTAAGAAAACCGATCGGTTTTCCGTCGGTTTGTACGGTTTTTTAGTTTCATTTTTTTAAATAGATCAGTTTTTCCAGTTTATTTAATTAGCGAGTGTTCGCCCGTTTGTTTGTTTTAACGAACGCGTTCATCGTTTAGGCCCAGATAACGAACGTTCGTTCGTTAATCTGTTTGTCGTTTTTCTTTTTCTCGGATTAAATCCGCGATTTTTCTGATCGTGATTCCTGATCCATTTTTCTTTCTAGTCTAACTTTTCGCTCGTTTATCGGAATTAGGCGATTCAAGCGCCTGGAGTTTCGTCTCGAAACCCTCTTTCCGTTTAACCAACTCAAACAAGTTTTTGCCACTGTAAAAATTGCCCTTGATACATAATAGTAAATGAAGCCTGTTTCTTTTGCTGTTTGTTTTTTGTTGCTTCGTTCGATTTGATTCTTTTTGCCAACCGGAGTTCTTAAGTTGAACTTTCTAGTTAGATCTCTTATTTGGGTTTTACCTGTGCATTAGTTGAGTACTTATTGTGTGCTTGTGTGTTTCCGATAGAGTACCCGGAGTGCGCCGCTTGCTACTTCGAATCGCTAGGTTTCCCGGATCATCAGCAAGGCAAGTTACACTTTGATCATACTTCCAAAATTACCCAGTTTTTATTGCATTAGATCAATCCTCACACATTGCATGATTAGGATATAATTAAATTGTGGGTTTGGGAAGTAGATGAGGTAGTACCTATTACCTGTTATTATCAAACCTTTGGGAGTTACTTCTACGTTCGCTTATTATGCCATGCTATGCTAGTAGACGTGGATTGGGTGAGTGTATCCATGACAGATGTGAGATTGTTAATTTAATGGTTTATCTAAGGTGGCAAGTTAAATACACATCTGGGTGGATTGAGGCACCTGGGTATTCCAGTGATTGCCTGTTTTCTTTTGGACCGCCACCCAGGCTCAAAGGGATCATGAGATTATTCATGCTAGAAACTTCCGTGTGCAGCCACAAGCTACTATGGGCTCTAGCATAGTTGATTAAGTCGTGCGAACTCTTATAGTGGTAGACTAGCGGATGTAGGGGAAAGTAGGTGTAACGGTCTACCCAATCGTAATGTGCTAGCGCTTCTGAAAGACTATGTCTCGGTCATCCGTTTCTCAAACACCATGTAGTGCGAGAATCCCAACGGAGGCGATCGAGTCTTGTGGGGAAAAGCGCAAACCTCTGCAGAGTGTATAAACTAATCATGGTTAGCCGTGTCCCCGGTTATGGACATCTTGAGTATCTAGTACCTGGATTATCATGTGAATCTCATCATGTTACTCTAAAATTAATTTTGTTGGGTTTTGTTTAATGATGATGCTTAATTGGGATTGAGAATGCTGTCAACCATTCTCAATGTTTAACAACTACCATGATAGTTAAAAAAAATTATTGCTTTGCAGTAGGGAAAAATTGGCTTTACCCAAAACTGTAACCATAGAGCTTTCCACCAGCCAAATATGCATGTAGTATAGCCTTATCCTTCCATTACTCTCTATGTGTTACATTGCCAGCATATTCCATGTGCTGACCCGTTTCGGGCTGCAACGTTAATGTTGCAGACTTTTCAGACGACGATTAAGGTGCTTTTAGGTCGTGGTTCTATACTCAGTGATGCCGTTGGAGTTGATGGACTCACTTATCTTCCAAGCCTTCCATTGTTATCGTTATTAGATGGCCTTAAGTCATATTTATTGTAATAAGTTCTCTTTTGAGACTCTCGATGTAATAAGTGTGTGATTGGTACTCTATTATAAATCCTTCAAGTACTATGTGGTGTCAGCATTACTGATCCAGGGATGACACCTGAGCACACAGATTGGATCGTTTGAGGTCTGGTCGCTACAACTAAACCATGTCCGATCATCACATGAGATGGAGTAGTTTTCAATGGTGAACATCACTATGTTGATCATATCTACTATGTGATTCACGTTCGACCTTTCGGTCTCAGTGTTCCGAGGTCATATCTTCATATGCTAGGCTCGTCAAGTTTAACCCGAGTATTCTGCATGTGCAAAACTGGCTTGCACCCGTTGTATGTCAACGTAGAGTTTTTCACACCCGATCATCACGTGGTGTCTCAGCACGACAAACTGTGGCAATCGTGCATACTCAGGGAGAACACTTATAGCTTGAAATTTAGTAAGGGATCATCTTATAATGCTACCGCCATACTAATTAAAATAAGATGCATAAAAGGATAAACATCACATGCAATCAAAATATGTGACATGATATGGCCATCATCATCTTGTGCCTTTGATCTCCATCTACAAAGTACATTCGTGATCTCCATCGTCACCGGCATGACAACATGATCTCCATCATCTTGATCTCTATCAACATGTCGTCACATGGTCATCTCGCCAACTATTGTGTTTGCAACTATTGCTATCGCATGGCGATAAACTAAAGCAATTATATAGCGCTTGCATCTAATGCAATAAAGAGACAACCATAAGGCTCCTGCCAGTTGCCGATAACTTCTATAAAACATGATCATCTCATACAACAATTTATATCTCATCACGTCTTGACCATATCACATCACAACATGCCTTGCAAAAACAAGTTAGACATCCTCTACTTTGTTGTTGCAAGTTTTACGTGGCTGCTACGGGCTTCTCGCAAGAACCATTCTTACCTACGTATCAAAACCAGAACAATTTTTTGTCAAGTGTGTTGTTTTAACCTTCAACAAGGACTGGCCGTAGTCAAACTCGATTCAGCTAAAGTTGGAGAAACATACACCCGTCAGCCACATGTGTGCGAAGCATGTCAGTAGAACCAGTCTCATGAACGTGGTCATGTAATTTTGGTCCAGGCCGCTTCATCCAACAATAGTGCCGAATCAAAATAAGACGTTGGTGGTAAGCGGTATGACTATTATCGCCCACAACTCTTTGTGTTCTATTCGTGCATATAACATCTACTCATAAACCTGGCTCAGATGCCACTACTGGAGAACATGGTATTTCAAAAAATTCCTACAATCACACAAGATCTATCTAGGAGATGCATAGCAACGAGAGGGGAGAGTGTGTCCACGTACCTTAGTAGACCGAAAGCGGAAGCGTTTAGTAACACGGTTGATGTAGTCGAACGTCTTTGCGATCCAACCGATCCAAGCACTAAACATATGGCACCTCCGTGTTCAGCACACGTTCAGATCGATGACATCCCTCGAGCTCTTGATCTAGTTGAGGACGAGGGAGAGTTTCATCAGCACAACGGCGAGTTGACGGTGACGATGAAGTTACCGGCGCAGGGCTTCGCCTAAGCACTACAACGATATGACCAAGGTGTGTAACTGTGGAGGGGGGCACCGCATATGACTAAGAGAAGACTTGGTGTGTCTTTGGGGTGCCCCCTACCCACGTATATAAAGGAGGGAGGAGAGAGGCCGGCCCCCTAGGGGCGCGCCAAGAGTATGGAGTCCTACTAGGAATCCCAACCCTAGTAGGAATCCCTTTCCTTTTCGGAGTAGGAGAGAAGGAAAGAGGGAAAGAGAGAGGGAGTAGGAAAATGCAAGGGGGGCACCGCCTCCTTCCCCTAGTCCAATTTGGACTCATGGGGGGCGCTACCTCCCCTTTGCCTGCCTCCTCTTTTCCCGTATGGCCCAATAAGGCCCATTACTTCTCCTGGCGAATTCCCGTAACTCCTCGGTACTCCGAAAAATACCCGAATCACTCAGAACCTTTTCGATGTTCGAATATAGCCTTAAAATATATGAATCTTTACCTCTCGACCATTTTGAGACTCCTTGTCATGACCGTGATCTCATCCGGGACTCGAAACAAACTTCGGTCATCAAATCACATAACTCATAATACAAATCGTCATCGAACGTTAAGCGTGCGGACCATACGGGTTCGAGAACTCTGTAGACATGACCGAGACACATCTTTGGTCAATAACCAATAGCAGAACCTGGATGCTCATATTGGCTCCTACATATTCGATGAAGATTTTTATCAGTCAAACCGCAAAACAACATGCGTCATTCCCTTTGTCATCGGTATGTTACTTGCCCAAGATTCGATTGTCGGTATCATCATACCTAGTTCAATCTCGTTACCGGAAAGTCTCTTTACTCGTTCCGTAATGCATAATCCCTCAACTAACTCATTAGTCACATTGCTTGCAAGGCTTATAGTGATGTGCATTACCGAGAGGGCCCAGAGATACCTCTCCGATACTCGGAGTGACAAATCCTAATCTCGATCTATGTCAAACCAACAAACACCTTTGGAGACACCTGTAGAGCATCTTTATAATCACCCCGTTATGTTGTGATGTTTGATAGCACACAACGTGTTTCTCTGGTATTCGGGAGTTGCACAATCTCATAGTCAGAGGAATATGTATAAGGCATGAAGAAAGCAATAGCACTAAAACTTAACGATCATTATGCTAAGCTAACGGATGGGTCTTGTCCATCACATCATTCTCCTAATGATGTGATCCCGTTCATCAAATGACATACATGTCTATGGTCGGGAAACTTAACCATCTTTGATTAACGAGCTAGTCAAGTAGAGGCATAATAGGGACACTTTGTTTTGTCTATGTATCCACACATGTATCAAGTTTCCGGTTAATACAATTCTATCATGAATAATAAACATTTATCATGATATAAGGAAATATAAATAACAACTTTATTATTGCCTCTAGGGCATATTTCCTTCAAGGGCCGCATGTCCGGGACTTCACGTTGGGCTGGATGTCCGGGCTGGCTTTGGTGGCATTTGGCTGCTCTCTAGACAGGAGAGGCTAGATTTCCGGGATGGCGCCGAATGTCCGGGGTCGTTGGGCCAGATGTCCGTGGCGAGGCCGGATGTTTGGGCCCTGCAGCTTCTGTGTTGTTGGGCTACTGTTGTTGCTGCCTCGGGGCAGATGCCCAAGGCTGGGGCCGGATGTCCGGGTCTTCTAGACTTTCGGCGATCCTTTTCATTGGTCCTCTTCATCCCTGTATTTAGGAACTTGTCCATCATCACAAGCATCTCTAAGAGGGCGTTCTTCATACCTAATCACACATAGCATTCCAGCTTTTGGTAGTAGCCATGTCTCACATGGGTCATATGGAATATCACTAAGGAGAGATGTCACCTCGGTCTCGAGAGCTCTTACATGTGCTCGTGTCATCGGTCCACTTGACACTTAGGAAGACGTAGGTTGGTCCATAGGGATGACCGAAGGATGCTCTGCATCACCATTGCTTGCCATGAGGCTTTAACACTTGTGGCTGATCTATCTTTGGGTCACTTGGTAATTGCTAGTGACTGCAAACCGATTGTGTAAGACATCATAAAAGGGGTAGGAGGCCCTCATATCACAGTTGTCAAGGAGATAAATTATAGAAAATCACATTTTTCTAATTGTGATTTTATGTTCGAAGGCCATGCTTCGAATCAGGAGGCTCACAATCTTGTAAAAATTTCTGCCTCGCTTCCGCAAGGTCGCCACTTGTGGCTTATCTCCCCCACGACCCCCTTTGTATCCCTTTATTATTGTTCCAAATTAATAAAACATGAGATCCCTAAAAAATTAATCAACTTCATCTCAAAAGATTATGGTCGTGTTGAGATTTTCTTTTTTGAAAGATCCAGCTACTGGTTGGCTTGTATTGATAGATAGCAGGGAGCAAGTGGAGAATACAGAAAGGTGGTGTTTGATCAATTGATCAAGGACATAAAAAGAAGAGTAAAGAAGGGCCCTCGAGCGATTGAGATATGACTAAACTCTGGCGGCGGGTCCCCAAAAGTGTGCTCTAAACATGCGGCTCTGGCTCGGCGCCACAATTCCAACGTGCGTTTGATGACCCCTGCTATGGTTGCCCTGCTAGCGATTTTCCCTCTGAATGTGCATTCATTTCTCTCCCTCTAGATTTCGGACAAGATCATGATGATCGTTGATCTGATGGCCTTTCTATGCTCTGATCTAGCTCCATTGATCATCTTCGTCATAATCTCAGTTGCTTTTGTTTGACTCTGCCAAGTGGTAGGATGGAGCGAGCTGCATTCATGGGCAGACGCTGCTTCAGACCAAGCTGAATATGAACTTGGGCACTACCAGAACAAGTGTTCCAATGACTATAGGTTACGTAGGCAGATCTGACATAAATATCCATTTGGCCAGTCTCGTCCTTGCAGACGCTCATTGCACCACCACCCGTTTTTGTGGCAAAGCCTAGGCAAAAAACTTCAGTCAAGCTGGTGCCCAAGAGTGCCAGAAGATATGTCTGAAGCCAGATTTGATCGATCCCTGAAAGTAGAGCTTGCAAGCAAAGATGGTGGTGCAGATTCCAGAAGCATTGTGGTTCCACTTGATCATGTGTCTTGAGGCATCAAATAGCTGCATGTTATGAGCATGAAGCCATCAGTGTAACCTGATCATCTATGCCTAGATTGGTTCAGTGTTCCCACGAGCAAGATTGTTTATCCAATCCTGGTTTGTTAGAGCCTCTTTCACTATCTCATTCTTCCTTTTGGAGTACTTGTAGAGGGTTGGGGAGGTAATCTTCAGGTTGCCGCTGCCAGTCCAGGAGCAATTCCAGAACGTTGTCGTCGCGCCATCTCCAATGGTAACCACAATGGACTCGTTGAAGAGGGCTCTGTCATTGTTGTCGCATGGCAGCTGCATGCCAACCCATGACATGTCCGGGATCGTTCAAGAGTGCTAGAGCCAACGGAGGTGCAGAGCTCTACCGAATTGCTGCAAGTCTAGTATGCCCAAGCCCCAACTATCGATCGACGAGTAGATAACAAGCCAACTGACCTTGCATTTGCCGTCGATGAGCTCCTCTTCTTGGGCCCATAGAAATCACTGTCTGACCTTGTCCCCTTCATAAAAAAATAATCTTTGGGACTTTGAGCATTGTCATGGAAAAAGTTGGGAGCATACTAAGGACAGTCCTGACGAGCACTCTTCTTCCCGCGATCGACATGACCTTGCCCTTCCCTCAACCCTTGCCTTGATACGGTCTAGGATGACTGGATATGAATGAGGTGCAGCCTAGACAGGGTGATTGGGAGGCCATGGTATTAGAGGGAAATCCGCTATTTGCCCGCCAAAGTTTAGAAGAACTTGTTGCATGTTGATGTCACCACATCTGATCGCCATTGCTTTTGATTTTGCTGGGTTCACTTTCAGGCCCGTTGTGTCGCTGAAGTCTTGCATGATGTTTAGGAGAGCATCGATCTCTTCCATGATCGGGTTAGCGAAGATCATCGCATCAACAGTGTAAAGCCTAATTCTCAAGGAAATATCTCTGCCCTGCGATGAGGTATAATTCAGTGGCTCTCCGTAGCAGGCGGTGGAGTGGATTGATGGTGATGATGAACATGAGTGGTGATAAGGGATTGCCCTGGTGAAGCCCTTTTTGATCCATGATTGTTTGACCAGGGGATCCATTTAACATGAAGGACGACGAGGCCATTGACAGTAGTAGTGAGATCCAATCATGCGAGTGGGCAGAGAAATCGAGCACCTGAATAAGATCTAGAAGGTACTCCCACGAGACATTATCGAAGGCTCGAGTTGTATCTAACTTGAGAAGAAGAGCTGGTGTTTTGTTTCTGTGCAAAGATCTGATGCCATTTAGGATGTACAGGAAGTTGTCGGGCATGCACTTGGAGCTGAGGAATGTGGATTGTGCCGAGGAGATGATGTTATGAATGACAGTGGCTAGCCGCATGGAGAGTACTTTTGCTATCAACTTGGCAATCGAGTGAATAAGGCTAATAGTCCTAAAATCCTAAATTTTATTGCCCCTTCCTTCTAGGGATGAAGGCTACCATTACTGAGTAAAGTTTGTTGAAATCTCCTCTAGCCAGGTGGTAGAACTGATGGAACACCTCCAACATATCCTCCTTTAGCACGGGCCAGCAAGATCAGAAGAAAATGTTGATTAAACCGTCCGGCCCGGGCGCCTTTTCTACCGGAGAAGTGATTGCTTGTATCTGCATTGGTAATTCCCCAAAGAGGAGATGATGATGTAGCATAACAAAGGTAAGTATTTCCCTCGGTTATGAAACCAAGGTTACCAATCCAGTAGGAGAACCAAGCAACATTATGTAAACATCACCTGCACACAAACAACAAAAACTTGCAACCTAACTCTTAAGAGGGGTTGTCAATCCCTCCTCGTTATTGAGATAGATTAAATTGTATGAGATTTGATAAATAGATCTAACTAAAACAAAAAATAAAATAAATAAAGGAAAAACACAACAAGGTATTTTTGGTTTAATAAGATAGGAAAATAGACCTGGGGGCCATAGTTTTCACTAGAGGCTTCTCTCAAGAAAATAACATATGGTGGGTAAACAAACTACTTTTGGCAATTGATAGAAAAGCGAATAATCATGATGATATCCAAGGAAATGATCATGTATATAGGCATCACGTCCAAGATTAGTACACCGAAACGATTCCACATCTACTACTATTACTCCACACATCGACCGATATCCAGCATGCATCTAGTGTATTAAGTTCATGGAAAAACAGAGTAATGCAATAAGAACGATGACATGATGTAGACAATATATATTCATGTAGGAATAGACCCATCTTTTTATCCTTAATAGCAACAATACATGCATGTCATGTCTCTTTCTGTAACTGAGATTGAGCACCGCAAGATCGAACCCATCACAAAGCACCTCTTCCCATGGCAAGAAAAATCAATCTAGTTGGCCAAACCAAACCAAAATTTCAGAGAAGAAATACAAGGCTATAACAATCATGCATAAACAAGTTCAACAAAGACTCAAATAATATCCATGGATAGAACTAATCATAAATCCAATATTCATCGAATCCCAACAAACACACCGCAAAAAGTAATTACATCAAATAGATATCTAAGAACATCAATGAGAACATTGTATTGAAGATCAAAAAGAGAGAAGAAGCCATCTAGCTACTAGCTATGGACCCATAGGTCTAGGGTAAACTACTCACGCATCATAGGAGGGGCAACAAGGATGATGAAGTACCCCTCTGTGATTGTTGCCCCCTCCGGCAGAGTGCCGGAAAAGGCCTCCAGATTGGATCTTGTGGTTCTGGAACTTGCGGCGGCGGAAACAGTATTTCCTCGACCCCTAGGGTTTTTGGGATTTTAGATTATTTATAGAGGTGGAAGTCAGTGGAGAAGCTTCCCGTGGGATCCACTACCCACCAGGGCGCACCAGGGGCCTCTGGCATGCCCCGGTGTCTAGTGGGCTTCACGGGCCTCCTCCCGTGCACTTCTTTGCCTCCCTGGGTGTCTTCTAGGCAGAAAAAAATCTCCAAAAGGTCTTGTGGCATTTGGACTCCGTCTGGTATTGATATTCTGCAAAGTTAAAAACAAGCAAAAACAGCAACTCGTACTAGGCACTATGTCAATAGGTTAGTCCAAAAAATGATATAAAGTTGCTAATGAATCTAAAACATTCAAGATTGATAATATAACAACATGAAACAATCAAAAATTATAGATACTTTGGAGATTGATGCGGCTTGAACTACGTTAGTATTTTCCCAAAGAAGAAGGAATGATGCAGCATAGCTACGGTAGGTATTTCCCTCAGTTATGAGATCAAGGTTATTGAACCAGTAGGAGAACCACGCAACACCATGTAAACGGCTCCTGCACACAAAGAACAAATACTTGCAGCCCGACGTAAGAGAGGGGTTGTCAATCCCTCATGGGTAAAAACATAGGTAAAATTGTAGTAGATTTGATAAATAGATCTCATGGGAACGCGAGATAAAATAAATGATAATAAATTGCAGCAAGGTATTTTTGTATTTTTGGATTAATAGATCTAAAAATAAAATAAAGATAGATAGATGCGAAGGCAAATATAATAAAGAAGAGACCCGGGGGCCGTAGATTTCAATAGTGGCTTCTCTCGAGAAAAATAGCATAGGGTGGGTAAACAAATTACTCTTGGGCAATTGATATAACTTCAAATAATCATGACAATATCCAGGCAATGATCATTATATAGGCATCACGTCCAAGATTAGTAGACCAAGTCCTGCCTGCATATACTATTATTACTCAACACATCGCCCGCTATCCAACATGCATCTAGTATATTAAGTTCATGGAGAAACGAAGTGATGCAATAAGAACGATGGCATGATGTAGACAAGATCTATTTATGTAGAAATAGACCCCATCTTGTTATCCTTAATAGCAACGATACATACGTGTCGGTTCCCCTTCTATCACTGGGATCAAGCACCGTAAGATCGAATCCATCACAAAGCACATCTTCCCATGGCAAGAAAAATCGATCTAGTTTGCCTAACTAAACCAAAGATTCGAAGAAGAAATACAAGGCTATAAGTAATCATGCATATAAGAGATCAAAAGACTCAAATAACTTTCATAGCTAAAAACATAGATCTAATCATAAACTCAAAGTTCATCGGATCCCAACAAACACACCGCAAAAAGAGCTACGTCAAATAGATCTCCAAGAGACCATTGTATTCAGAATCAAAAGAGAGAGAGAGGAAGCCATCTAGCTACTAACTATAGACCCGTAGGTCTACAATGATCTACTCATGCATCATTGGCGAGGCACCAATGAGGATGATGAACCCCTCCGTGATGGTGTCTAGATTGGATCTAGTGGTTCTGGAACTTGTGGCATTTGGAATTGATTTTCGTTGACTCCCCTAGGGTTTCTGGAATATTGGGGTATTATAGAGCAAAGAGGCGGTGCGGGAGGCCATCGAGGTGGGCACAACCCACCTGGGCCCGCTTGGGCCCCCAGGCACACCCTGATGGGTTCTGCTCCCCTCGGAGCCCCCCTCTGCTACTTCTTTGGCCCAACAGGTATCTGCCGGTCCAGAAAAAATCTCCAAAAACTTTCGTCGCATTTGGACACCGTTTGGTATTGATTTTCTGCAAAGTCAAAAACAAGCAAAAAATAGAAGCTGGCACTAGGCACTATGTCAATAGGTTAGTACCAAAAATGATATAAAGTTGCTATAAAATGATTGTAAAACAACCGAGAATGATAACATAACAGCATGGAACAATCAAAAATTATAGATACGTTGGTGACGTATCAACATCCCCAAGCTTAATTCCTTCTCGTCCTCGAGTGGCAAACAACAAAAATATAATTTTTGATATGGAATGCTACCTAACGTGTTCATCACATATTCTTTTCTTTGCAGCATGGACATTTGGACTTTTATATGATTCAAAGCAATAGTCTAGTTTTTACATGAAGGTTTCAATACTCAAGCATATCAACAAGCAACCATGTCTTTAAAAAAATCAACACTAAAGCAAGTTATCCCTAGCCTATTATGCTCAATCATTGATCCATTCATGAAACACACTCGCATATTAGCTACACCCAGTGCTCAAGTACGATCATAGTGCCCCTTAGTTGGTGCTTTATAAGAGAAGATGGAGACTCAAAATAAAAATAAAAATTGCATAAAGTAAATATAAAGGCCCTTCGTGGAGGGAAGTAGGGATTTGTAGAGGTGCCAGAGCTCAAAGCAAAAAGGTAGAGATAAAAACATTTTGGGTGGCATGCTTTTCCTGTCAACGAAAATGATCAAGTAGTTCCCAATACTTTTCATGCTAGATATATCATAGGCGGTTCCGAAACAGACAATAAAGTTTATTCCTTTTTCCACCATACTTTCACTTTCCATGGCTAACCGTATCCACGGGTGCCTTCCATACCAACACTTTCCAAGGAATTTATTATTTGACAACATAAAGTAAATTCATTTTTCATTTTGGGATTGGGAATCCCTAATAACTTTGACATACTCTCGTGCAATGACAAGTGAATAAACACTCATTTCAAGAATAACACATCTAGCATGGAAATATACCACCCACCCCCTACCATTTCATGAGCCGTACGAGCACACAAAAGAGAAATTTATTTTGAATAGAGATGGCACATACAAATTTTCTTAGAATGGCAAAAGAATACTGCATATAGGTAGGTATTGTGGACTCATATGGCAAAACTGGTTTAAGGATTTTGGATGCACAAGTAGTGATCATACTTAGTGCAAAATGAAGGCTAGCAAAAGATTGAGAAGCATCCAACCAAGAAATGAAAAATCTCATAAGCGAGCATTAAGCCTAACTAACACTGAATAATGCACCACAAGTAGGATGTAATTACATTTCATAACTTTTGACTTTCGCGCTTGCATACGGAATCACAAAGCTTAACACCAATATTCTTACTAAAGCATAATTACTCATCAACATGACTCACATATTATATCCTCATATCGCAAAACTATTAGGAATCAAGTTTATTTTGTCTAATGATCTTCATGAAAGTTTTTATTATATCCCTCTTGAATATCTTTCACTTTGGGACTAATTTCATATGTTGCTTTTGATAGCTCAAACAAATCTAAGTGAAGAACATGAGCATAAAAATTTTCTTCACTCAAAATAATTTAAGTGAAGCAAGAGAGAATTTCTTAAAAATTTTACTAACTCTCAAATAAATCTAAGTGAAGCATGAGAGCATTTCTTCAAAAATACTAAAGCACACTGTGCTCAGAAAGATATAAGTGAAGCACTAGAGCAATTCCATAGCTCATAAAGATTTAAGTGAAGCAAAGAGAGCAATTCTAACAAGTCATAGAATAATTTCGGCTCTCTCAAACAGGTGTGTCCAGCAAGGATTCATGACACAAAATAAAAATCAAAAAAAGCAAAGACTCATATCATACAAGACGCTCCAAGCAAAACTAATGATATGTGACAAATAAAAATATAGCTCCAAGTAAAATACCGATGGTCGTTAGAAGAAAGAGGGCATGCTACTCAGGCATCCCCAAGCTTAGTTGCTTGTTTATCTTTAGATAATAGATCGGGATGCCATGGGCATCCCCAAGCTTAGGCTCTTCTTACTCCTTATTCCTTCATCCATCGTAATATCACCCAAAACTTGAAAACTTCAATCACACAAAACTCAACAAAACCTTCGTGAGATCCGTTAATATAAGAAAGCAAATCACTACTATAAGTACTATTGAAAACCCATTCATATTTTATTTTTGAATTATATCTACTGTATTCCAACTTTTCTATAGCTTATACCCTCCAATACAAACCATAGATTCATTGAAATAAGCACACAACGCAAATAAAATAGAATCTGTCAAAAACAGAACAGTCTATAGCAATCTGAAAATACCAATACTTGTGTGCCTCAAAAAATTCTGAAATATTAGGAAAACGTGGGTAATTTCTATATCAATCTTCTGGAAAAAGAATCAGTATTTTATCGCGCTTCTGTTAAAAATGAGAATTATTTTCGTCAGTGCAAAAGTTTCTGTTTTTTTAGCAAGAACAAATCAACTATCACCCAACATGATCCCAAAGGCTTTGCTTGACACAAATACTAATTAAAACAAAAAACACAATCATAACAGTAGCATAATTGTGCAAACACTCAAGAACAGAAAGGAAAAGATGAAAATAAATTTTATTCATTGGGTTGCCTCCCAACAAGCGCTATCATTTTACGCCCCTAGCAAGGCATAACGCAAGGTTTCAAGTATTGTCATCTTTAGTTTTTGCAACTTCTGTAAGGGCCTTTTCAAACCCGGGAGGCTCTTTACGCTTCCCAATATTTTTAGGAAAATAGACCATCTTTAGATCCAAAGTATCTAAACGCTTATTGCAAAGAGTAATCAAGGTATTCATTCGATTGAGATTCCCACTGATATGTGATAATCCCCAAGTGCAAGGAATCATCGTAGCAATTTCCAAAGGTGGAAGTGATAAGTATGGAGTGTCGAACCCACAAGGAGCTAAAGGTACGATCAATATTCTCTCAAGTCCTATTTGCCACTGATACGACTCTATGTACACCGAACTTTTGCTTCCGTCTAGAAACGAGAAATAAAACTACGTTGTGGGTATGAAGAGGATAGATTTGCATGATATTGGAGAACTAAAATATAAAAGTAGGTGATGCTATAATAAATTTGGAATATATTACTATAAATAGCGAGTGTGGAATAATGATGGGTCGGTATGCGGAATTGTCCTAGGAAATTGTTAACAAGATCGGTAATCGCCATTGCAATTTTATATGAGGGAGAGGCATAAGCTAACATACTTTCTCTCCTTGGATCATATGCACTTATGATTGGAACTCTAGCAAGCATCTGCAACTACTAAAGATCATTAAGGTAAAACCCAACCATACCATTAAAGTATCAAGTCCCCTTTATCCCATACGCGACAACCCCCTTACTCGGGTTTATGCTTCTGTCACTCAAGCAACCCACTATAAGTGAATCATGAACATATTGCAACACCCTACAGCGGGAATCCTTCACGTGTGCGTGGCACCGGAAGGCACCATAGGATAGAACCAAAATAAAACATACAACTCAAACCAATCTAGATCATCAATCAACCCAAAAGATAAAGGAAATCTACTCAATGGATTATAATATGTGGCATAAAGCACCATGTTCAATTACGGGATTACAGTGGTGTGCGGGAGAGGACCATGTAAAAGAGATGAGGATGGCGATGAATATGGTGATGTTGATGAAGACGATCACCGCGGCGATGGTTCCCCCGATGGCACTTCGGTGCCACCGAGGGAGAGGTGGAGAGGTTCTCGCCCTTGTGCTTCCTCCATGGCCTCCCCCTAGATGGGGAGAGGTTCTCCCTCTAGTCCTTGGCGTCCATGGCGATAATGGCCCCCTCCGGGATCCTCTTCCATGGCCTGTAGTGATGATGGCCCCCTCCGACTGGGTGCCAGAGAGGGCCTAGATTGATTTTTCGTGGGTATAGAGGCTTGCGACAGCCAAACTCCCGATCTAGGTTTTGTTCTGGGGTTTTTGGGATTTATAAGAAGTGTTGGCATTAGGGACAAGTCAAGGGGGCCCATGAGGCGACGACAAGGACGGGGGGCGCACCCTAGGGGGGTGGGGGCGCCCCCACCCTTGTGGTTACCCCGGGACTCCTCTCTAGTATCTTTTAGGTCCATTGTTTTTTACATTTTCCAAAAATATTCTTCTTAAATTTTCAGCCCATTCCGAGAACTTTTATTTTTGCACAAAAAACAACACCACAATAGTTCTGCTAAAAACAACATCAGTCCGGGTTAGTTCTAATCAAATCATACCAAAACCATATAAAATTGTTATAAACATGGCATGAATACTTCATAAATTTTAGATAGGTCAGAGATGTATCAGCATCACCAAGCTTATTTCCTACTCGTCCTCAAGTAGGTAAATGATAAAAGAAATAATTTATGAAGTGTGAATGCTAGCCTAGTGTATAAGTTTGATCAATGATAGTTCCAAACACTTTTTCTAGCATCATTATATATCATAAACAGTAGCTCATCTGATAAAACTTCTCATGATCAAGTAGCAAGCTATTCACAAGTTAAAGTATAGACCATAAAGTGTCTTAAAAACTAACAGACCATGTTCTTAGTATCAAACAATTGCAATTCATCTTATTTTCAGGAAGGGTCTATGTAAGAGCTTTGATTTAGCAAATCCCACATACTCAACTATCATATAGTCTTCCATGATTGCTAACACTCAAAGCATATTTTTAGAACAAATAGCATCTGTCAAACACAAAGAAAGATAGGGGCTTAATGTTTCGCCTCCCAACTTATTTGTCATACAGATAATTGTAAACAATAATAATTCAAGATCAAATATATTTGAATGGCCATATATGCTTGGATCTTTCCCCACCACATGATGCTTGCCAACTAAAGAATAATTGAGGTTGAAATAGGAAGGGATACTATTGACTCTTGCATAAATGTAAATACATGAAAGTAAAAGATAGGCCCTTCTAGAGGGAAGCAGAGGTTGTCATGCGCTTTTAAATGTTGGATGTGCAAACCCTTAATGCAAATGAACATCATGTTGTATTGCCCTTTGTGATAGCAACCTTTATTATGCAGTGCGTCACTTTTATTTCTTTACCACCACAAGTTCGTACAATGCTTATTTTCCTTTACAATAAAAGATCATACATATTTAGGAGCAATTTTTTATTGCTTTTTGCACCGATGACAACTTACTTGAAGGGTCTTATTCAATCCATAGGTAGATATGGTGGACACTCATGGCATGAAATTGGGTTTAAGGGTTTTGGATGCACAAGTAGTATCTCTACTTAGTACAAAAATTTGGCTAGCAAAAGATCCTAGGCAAGCACCACATGTTAGAGGATCCATAAAAGTTTGGCTAGCAAAAGATCCAAACATAACTCATCACGTTGTCTTCCTTGTCCAACTTCAACTAATTTTCTCAATTCTGAATATAATTAATGGGGCTCACAATCATAGAAGATGTCTAAGATAGTATATTTATATGTGAAATCTCTCTTCCGTCAATATTCTTTCATGAGTTGTTCAAGTGACCAATGCTGACCACCTATACATCTTTTAAGTGAAGTAATTACTCCCCATGGGATAAGCATATGAAGCATATATAATTTTAGATCTATGATATTCAATTCATTCAACCATTTACTCATAGGATATAAGTGAAGCACGTGAGTAAATGACAAACTACTCCAGAAAGATATAAGTGAAGAACACTAAGTAGTCAAATAGTTATCTAGCCATGGGAGGACTCTCTCTCATTCAAGATTTCAAAACCAATGATTTTATTCAAACAACAACTAAAATGAAAATACGCTCCAAGCTAAACATATATCATGTGACAAATAAAAATATAGCTTCGAGTAAGGTATACCAATGGTTTTGAAGACGAAAGAGGGGATGCCTTCCGGGGCATCCCCAAGCTTAGGCGCTTGAGTCTTCCTTGATTATTACCTTGGGGTGCCTTGGGCATCCCCAAGCTTATGGTCTTTCCACTCCGTATTCTCCTCATATTGATATCTCGCCCAAAACTTGAGAACTTTAATCACACAAAACTTAACAAAACTTCATGAGATGGGTTAGTATGATAAAGAGTAAATCATTCACTTTGGTACTGCCAAAGACAAGATTCATAATTGTTCTCACACAATGCATACTGTACCATATCATTTCTAAAATTTATATTGAGCAATATAAGCGATTGAAACTAGAAAACAAGCAAACTATGTATTGAAAATAGAATCTGCCAGAAACAGAATAGTCTGTAATGATCTGAACAACAACCATACTTATGCTACTCCCACAATTCTAAAAAATTAGGACAACCTACGAAATTTCTACATAAATCTTGTGTAAAAAATTCAGAATAAAATCACGCTTCTGTTATTTTCTTAAAATTCTGGCAATAAGCGCAAAATTTTCTATTTTTCAGCAAGATCAAATCAACTATCGCCGTAAGCCATCCCAAAGGTCTTACTTGGCACTTTATTGAAAAAAGTTATAAAACATTATCACTACAGTAGCTTAATCATGTGAACACACAAAAACAGTAAGGATATGTAACATCCCAAATTTTCAATTTGGAATCTTATACATAGATCATTCATGCATACCATATTTTATTCCATTTCGTTTCGCGATCCTCGAAACCCTCAGAGAGAGTTGGGGATTTCTCTGTTTTCATATTTGGGTTTTACCAAATATCAAAACGAGGATTTTTTGTTTTAATTATTTTTCTCTCCGAAAATATTTCATGTTAAAATATATGAGAAGAGATAATATGACTTCTCCAAAATAAGTGACATATTGGAGGGAAAATATTAAAATCAAACATTTGATTTCTTCCGGAGTCTATCGCTATTTTATTTGAATTAGAAAAATTGCATGTTTTTCACAGTTGCATTTTAGGACCAAGAAATGTTCATCCTGTTCTAAATATTTTATTTAGATGGAGAAATTTTTGTTTTGGCATTTTTAGATTTTTATTTTATTTTCAAGGATTTTTTTAGTTTCGGCGGAATTATTAAAAAAAAGGCACAGCGCCCGACTGGGCCGAAGCCCAGCCGAGCCGGCCCGCTTCCCCGCCGCCGTCTCCGAGCGGGAGACCGCGCCGCCGCCACCGCCGAACCGGAGTCTAGACGGGACTCCGTTTCCCCCGTGCCTTGCCCCCTCCTCCAAGTCGCCGCCCCCATCTCTTATATGCTGCCCCCCCCCCTAGAGCCCCGAGCCACCCCGCCGCCGCACGCCGCCAACCCCGCCGCCGCAAGCCTCGCAGCCGCCCTGCGCTGCCCCACCGCTCGCCGGAGCCACCCACCGCGCCGGACCTCGCCGGAGGTATAGCGTCGTTCGGTTTTTTTAGAAACCCTAGTTTTTTTGGATAGATCGGTTCGCCGGTTTTTTCGGTTTAGTTACTTTGTCGACGTTCGTCTGTATGTTCGTTTTAATGAACAAAGTTCACTCGTTAGCCGCAGACAACAAACACTCGTTTGTTAGCCTGTTCGTCAGTTTTCTTTTTCTCGGATTTTCCGTGATTATTTTCAATCGCGATTTCTGATTCGATTTTCGTTTTATTTTACCTTTTCGCTCATTTGTCGGAATCAGGCGATTCAAGCGCCTAGATCTTCGTGTCGAAACCCTCTTTCCGTTTAATCAACTTGAACAAGCTTTTTGCTACTGTAAAATTTGACCTTAGTCCAGATTAGCAAATGGATCTTGTTTCTTTTGCAGTTTGAGTTTCGTTGCTCTGTTCGATTTGATTCTTTTCGCAAACCGGAGTTCTTAAGTTGAACTTTCTGGTTAGATCTTCTTGTTTGAGATTTACCCATGTTTCTTTGCTTGTTTGCTTATGTATGCTATTGTTTGTTCGCGATAGAACACCCAGAGTGCGAAGCGTGTTACTACGAATCCCTAGGTTTTGCGGATCATCAGCAAGGCAAGTAACACTTTGATCATACCTCTTTATCACCCAGTTTGTATGCATTAGTTCCAATCCTCAAACATTGCGTGATTAGGATGTGATTAACATGTGGGTTGGGAAGTAGTTGATGAGGTAGAACCTATTGCCCTGTTATATTCAAACCATTGGGAGTTACTTCTACGAATTGCTTATATTGCTATGCTATGCTCGTAGACGTGGTTTGGGTGAGTGAAATCCATGACAGATGTGAGATTGTTAATTAATGGTTCAACTTAAGGTGGCAACTTGAATGCACATCTGGGTGGATTGTTTGTTGGGCACATGGAGAATCCAGTGTTTTCCTAGGATATCCCGGAGTATCCGTGTGATAATCCTATGGTCCGCCACCCAGGCTCAAAGGGAACTGAGATTCATGCTAGAAACTTCCGTGTGCAGCCACAAGCTATTATGGGCTCTAGCATAGTTGAGTAAGTTGTGTGAAGCTCCCGAAGAGGTGGATCAGCAGGTAGAGGGATGTAGGTTGGTATGGTCTGCCCAGAGTAAGGGGTTAATGCTTTTGAAAGACTGTGTCTCGGTCATCCGTTTCTCAAACACCCTGTAGTGCGAGAAATCCAACGGAGGAGATCGAGTCTTGTGGGGAAAAGTGCGCAAACCTCTGCAGAGTGTATAAACTAATCATGGTTAGCCGTGTCCCCAGTTATGGACATCTTGAGTATCTAGTACTTGGAGTATCCTAAGTATCTCATCGCTCTAAAATAATATTGTTGGGTTGTTGATTACTCTAATTGGGATTGAGTTGGAGGAACCTTCTCAATGATGTTTCAACTACCATGATAGTTAAATAAAATCTATTCCTTTGTCGTAGGGAAAAATTGGCTTTTCGCAAAACTGTAACCATAGAGCTTTCCACAAGCCAAATATGCATGTAGTGTTAGTATTATTCTGTTCTACTCTACTGTGTTACTTTGCCAGCATATTCCATGTGATGACCCGTTTTCGGGCTGCAACATATTATGTTGCAGACTTTTCAGACGAGGAGTAAGGTTCGTTAGGTCGTTGTCATGCAGCTCAGCTATGCCGTTGGAGTTGATGGACTCACTTTATCTTCCAAGCCTTCCGCTGTTATCATATTAGATGGCCTTAAGCCATATTTATTGTAATAAGTTCTCTTTTGAGACATTCAATGTAATAAGTGTGTGATTGCTACTCTGTTATAAATCCTCGAGTACTGTGTGTGTCAGCATTACCGATCCAGGGATGACACTGAAGCACAGAGACTTGACCGTTTGAGGTCAGGTCGCTACAGGATAAATATTGGGTTGTCCCCCAACAAGTACTTTTCTTTAATTCCTTTTTAGCTAGGCATGTGATTATAATGATACTCTTCCAAGCCCAATTCCGGTGATAGTATTATTCATACTCCAAAAGATATAAGTGAAGTTCATGTATCATTCTACAATTAATATAGATTTACCAACATCCAAGCTCAAAATATATAAGTGAAGCACACGAAGCATTCTATAAAGCCATGCTCAAAAGATTTAAGTGAAGCACAAAGAGCATTCTATAAGGACATACTCAAAAGATTTAAGTGAAGCACAAAGAGCATTCTATAAGGACATACTCAAAAGATTTAAGTGAAGCACATGAAGCATTCTATAAATCAATGAAGGACTATCTCATACTAGCATCGTACATAAAGGAAAAGAAAGGAAAAAAACTCAAAAGACACATATCATGTGAACAAAACAAAAACCGAGCTATACCGATAATTGTTGGGGAATAAAGATGGGTTGCCAACCGGGGCATCCCCAAGATTATATGCTTGAGTATCATTGAAATATTTACTTGGGGTGCCTTGGTCATCCCAAAGCTTGAACTCCTGCCTCTCCTTATTCTTCTCATATCGGTAACTCCTCGTTCTTCGAACACTTCATCCACACAAAACTTAACAAAAAACTTTGTGCGATCTGTTAGTATAATAAAGAAAATCACTACCTTTAGGTACTACTCATTCCAATTTCATATTAGCATTATGTCTACTATATTACAACTTCACCATGGTTCATACCCCCCGATACTACCCATAGATTCATCAAAATAAGTGAACAACACATAGAAAATAGAATCTGTCAAGAACAGGACAGTCTGTAGCAATCTAGAACTTTCATATACTTTTGTAACTCCAAAAATTCTTAAAAAAATAGGAAATCTAAACAATTTGCAGATAAGTAATGTGTAAAAATTTCAATATTTTATCATGCTCCATTGAAATATGTAAACTCAAACACTACAGCCAAAGTTTCTGTTTTTCGGCTGCGCACACCAAACAAGCAATTTAAACATTCGAAAGTCAAAGCTTGGCACATTATTTTTATAATACAATGGATATATACAAGGGGATACTTATTTTTGAGAAACTTCCATGAAAAATTATACATTATTTCCATGAGCATGAACACAAGTGTTCAAGGTCGACCCTCACTTCTCCAATGCATAGCCTTCCAATCACTTATCTTTTTGAAAAAGTTTTTAGGCATAAGAGGCAAGTAATTTTTTTGGTATTTTCATTTTGTAATTTTTGTCTGTTTCACCCACAACTAAAGAAAAACAAAATCTACTTAGTGAACAAAGCAAACAAGCATACACGAAAATATCAACCCCACGCTATTGCTCCCCGACAACAGCGCCAGAAAAGAATATGTTTCAGATGTTCATTGTATTTTTGTAATTCAACCAAATGCTTATGAAAATCACTCAACTTATCCAAAATTTGAGCTCCTTCTTGAGTAAAGGAAATCCCCTCTTAAATAGATGGGATTCCTAGAATCCCCTCTAGGATCTCATAAGCGGTATTAGCATGAAGCTCAATGAAATTTCCTTTGGCGACAAAATCCAAAAGTTGTCTATGATGCAAGGCCAAACCTGTATAAAAATTCCGAAGCAAAATTTTTGCATCCCCTTTTAGATTGCAAATGCGATAGAATTCCATAAGCCTATACCAAGCATCTTTCAAATTTTCTCCATGTCTCTTTTGAAGTATAAAACTTCAAAATCCGGTGACAAAGGAGGAGGAGTCATGCTGGCCATAGCAACAAGATCACAAGAATAAAGATAGATCTGACAAGAAAACGGCGAACGAAAAAGAGGGAGAATAAAATGGAAAATGTTTGTGAAGTGAGGGAGAGGAAAACAAGAGGCAAATGCCAAATAATGTAAATTGCAAGGAGATGAGATTTGTGATTAGGAACCTGGTAGATGTTGATGATGTCTCCCCGACAACAGCGCCCGAAATTCCTTTTGATGCGGCTTGAACTACGTCGGTATTTACCCAAAGAAGAAGGGATGATGCATCACAGCTACGGTAGGTATTTCCCTTAGTGATGAGACCAAGGTTATCAAACCAGTAGGAGAACCACGCAACACCACGTAAATGCCTCCTGCACACAAATAACAAATACTTGCAACCCAACGTAAGAGAGGGGTTGTCAATCCCTCACGGGTAAAAAAGGTAGGTAAAATTGTTGTAGATTAGATAAATAGATCTCGTGGGAACGTGAGATAAAATAAATGATAATAAATTGCAGCAAGGTATTTGTATTTTTGTATTAATAGATTTGAAAATAAAATCAAATAAAAATAGATTGCGAAGGTAAATATAATAAAGAAGAGACCCGGGGGCGTAGATTTCATTAGTGGCTTCTCTCAAGAAAAATAGCATATGGCGGGTAAACAAATTACTGTTGGGCAATTGATAGAACTTCAAATAATCATGACGATATCCAGGCAATGATAATTATATAGGCATCACGTCTAGGATTAGCGGGTCAACTCCTGCCTGCATCTACTACTATTACTCCACACATCGACCGCTATCCAGCATGCATCTAGTGTATTAAGTTCATGGAGAAACAGAGTAATGCTATAAGAATGATGACATGATGTAGACAAGATTATATTTATCTATAAATAGACCCCATCTTTTTATCCTTAAGAGCAATGCTACATACGTGTCAGTTCCCCTTCTGTCACTAGGATCAAGCACCGTAAGATCGAACCCATCACAAATCACCTCTTCGCATGGCAAGAAAAATCGATCTAGTTGGCCTAACTAAACCAAAGATTCGAAAAATAAATACGAGTCTATAAGAAATCATGCATATAAGATATCAAAATACTCAAATAATTTTCATGGATAAAAACATAGATCTGATCATAAACTCAAAATTCATCGAATCCCAACAAAGACACCGCAAAAAGAGTTACATCGAATAGATCTCCAAGAGACTATTGTATTCGGAATCAAAAGAGAGAGAGAGAGAGGGAGAGAGAGAGGAAGCCCTCTAGCTACTAACTACGAACCCATAGGTCTAGAATGAACTACTCACTCATCATCGGAGAGGCACAAATGAGGATGATGAACCCCTCCGTGATGGTATCTAGATTGGATCTGGTGGTTCTGGAACTTGCGGCGGCTGGAATTGATTTTCGTCGACTCCCCTAGGGTTTTTGGATATTGGGGTATTTATAGAGCAAAGAGGCGGTGCCGGAGGCCAACGAGGTGGGCACAACCGACCTTAGTGCACTTGGGCCCCTAGGCGCACCCTGGTTGGTTGTGCTCCCCTCGGAGCCCCCTCTGGTACTTCTTTGGCCCAACAGGTGTCTTCTGGTCCAGAAAAAATCTCCAAAATGTTTCGACTCTGTTTGGTATTGATTTTCTGCAAAGTAAAAAAAAGCAAAAAACAACAACTGGCACTGGGCACTATGTCAATAGGTTAGTCCCAAAAAATGATATAAATTTGCTATAAAATGATTGTAAAATATCCAAGAATGGAACAATCAAAAATTATAGATATGTTGGAGACGTATGAGAGATGTATCAGCATCCCCAAGCTTAACTCCTGCTCCTCCTCGAGTAGGTAAATGATAAAAACAAAATTTTGGATGTGGAATGCTGCCTAACATATTCATCATATATTATTTTGTTTTGTAGCATGCACATTTGGACTTTTAAATGATTCAAAGAATAGTGATGTGAAGCATCCCATGGTCATCCCCATGGATACTACCCAAGCACCAAGTGGACCCATGATAGGAGCTCGCGCATGTGCTATTCAATCCGAGGTGACATCTCTCCTACTTGAGCTCCCCTACATACACTACAAAAAATACACTTTCGTGATGATACGTGTTTGTCACAGTAGGTCACGTTTTCTATCATGCATGTACATCCATGATGATTATATGACAGAATCAAGATAGTCATACATGTGCTGTCGTAGAAGTGTTCCATGACATTACCAAAATTATCATCACGGAAGTGTCCACTTCCATGACGATAAATCACGCATCATAGAAGTGCTTTCGTCAAGGGTAACCGCCACGTGGCATCCACCGTAACGGGTCACCGTTAAGCTATGGGTTTAGGTTTGGATCCGATAACCCGTTAATAGCCAGGATTGATACGTCTCCAACGTATCTACTTTTCCAAACACTTTTGCCCTTGTTTTGGACTCTAACTTGCATGATTTGAATGGAACTAACCCAGACTGACGTTGTTTTCAGTAGAATTACCATGGTGTTAATTATGTGCAGGAGCAAACATTCTCGGAATGACCTGAAACTTCACGGAGCCACTTTTCAGAAAATAAGAAAAATACCCGCCAAAGATGAAGGCCAGGGGGCCGACCACCTTGCCAAGAGGGTGGGGGGCGCGCCTGCCCCCCTAGGGCGTGCCCCCTACCTCGTGGGCCCCCTGTTGCCTCTCCGACTCCAACTGCACCTCCATATATTGAGTTTCGGGGAGAAAAAAAATCAGGGAGAAGAAATCATCGCGTTTTATGATACGGAGCCGCCGCCAAACCCTAAAACCTCCTGGGAGGGCTGATCTGGAGTCCGTTCGGGGCTCCGGAGAGGGGAATCCGTCACCATCGTCATCATCAACCATCCTCCATCACCAATTTCATGATGCTCACCGACATGCGTGAGTAATTCCATCGTAGGCTTGCTGGACGGTGATGGGTTGGATGGGATCTATCATGTAATCGAGTTAGTTTTGTTAGGTTTAATCCCTAGTGTCCACTATGTTCTGAGATTGATGTTGCTATGACTTTGCTATGCTTAATGCTTGTCACTAGGGCCCGAGTGCCATGATTTCAGATCTGAACCTATTATGTTTTGATCAATATATGAGTGTTCTTGATACTATCTTGCAAGTCTATAGTCACCTATTATGTGTTATGATTCGTTAACCCCGAAGTGACAATAATCGGGATACTTACAGATGATGACCGTAGTTTGAGGAGTTCATGTATTCACTATGTGTTAATGCTTTGTTCCGGTTCTCTATTAAAAGGAGGCCTTACTATCCCTTAGTTTCTGTAAGGACCCCGCTGCCACGGGAGGGTAGGACAAAAGATGTCATGCAAGTTCTTTTCCATAAGCATGTATGACTATATTCGGAATACATGCCTACATTATGTCAATGAACTGGAGCTAGTTCTGTGTCACCCTAGGTTATGACTGTTACATGATGAACCACATCCGGCATAATTCTCCATCATCGATCCATTGCCTACGAGCTTTCCATATATTGTTCTCTGCTTATTTACTTTTCCGTTGCTATTGCTATCATCACTACAAAATACCAAAAACATTACTTTTACTATTGTTACCTTTTGCTACCGTTACCTCTACTATCATATTACTTTGCTACTGAACACTTTGCTGTACATATTAAGTTTCCAGGTGTGGTTGAATTGACAACTCAGCTGCTAATACTTGAGAATATTCTTTGGCTCCCCTTGTGTCGAATCAATAAATTTGGGTTGAATACTCTACCCTCGAAAACTGTTGTGATCCCCTATACTTGAGGGTTATCAAGACTATTTTCTGGCGCCGTTGCCGGGGAGCATAGCTCTATTCTTTGAGTCACTTGGGATATATATCTGCTTATCATTATGAAGAACTTGAGAGATCCAAAAACCAAGATCTATCCCTCAACTACGAGGGGAGGTAAGGAACTGCCATCTAGCTCTGCACTTGATTCACCTTCTGTTATGAGTAAGTTTGCGACACCTACACCTGCTTCTGCTATTCGTTCTGATATGTCGCATGTTATTGATGATGACACTTCTGCTATGCATGATACTTATGATGAAACTACCTCTATGCCTGATACTACTGTGCCACTTAGTGATTTTCTTGATGAACAACTTGCTAGGGCTAGAGAGATTGAAAATATTGAATCTGATGATACTGATGAAAGTGATGATGAAGAATCACTTGTTATTCCTAAGGGTTATGTCTTTGATCAAGAAGCTTCTTTAGCTATTTTAGCGTGCCAAAATAGAACTGAACTCAAAAGATTATTAGCTAAATGGAGTAAGCAATCTTTAAATGCTAGAATGAAACCTGACCCTGCTTTTGCTACTTCACCTATCTTTGTTACTGATAAGGATTATGAATTCTTTGTCGATCCTAATATAATTACTTTGGTTGAATCTGATCCTTTTCATGGTTATGAATCTGAAACTGTTGTGGCACATCTTACTAAATTGAATGATATAGCCACCCTGTTCACTAAAGATGAGAGAACTCGTTACTTTTATATCCTTAAAATATTTCCGTTCTCATTAAAGGGTGATGCTAAGATGTGGTTTGATTCTCTTGATCCTGGTTGTGTGCGTAGTCCCCAGGATATGATTTATTACTTCTCTGCTAAATATTTCCCTGCTCATAAGAAACAAGCTGCTTTAAGGGATATATATAATTTTGTGCAAATTGAAGAAGAGAGTCTCCCACAAGCTTGGGGGAGGCTTCTCCAATTACTTAATGCTTTGCCTGATCATCCTCTTAAGAAAAATGAAATACTTGATATCTTTTATAATGGACTAACCGATGCCTCCAGAGATTACCTGGATAGTTGTGCTGGTTCTGTTTTCAGGGAAAGAACACCAGATGAAGCTGAAATTCTATTGAATAATATGTTGACAAATGAAAATAATTGGACACCTCCGGAGCCAATTCCTGAGCCTATTCCTAAACCAACTCCGAAGAAGAGGGGTATTCTATTTCTCAGTCCTGAAGATATGCAAGAGGCAAAGAAATCTATGAAAGAAAAAGGTATTAAAGCTGAAGATGTTAAGAATTTACCTCCTATTGAAGAAATACATGGTCTTAATTTACCGCCTGTTGAAGAACATATAATCTTAATCCTTTACCTATTGAAGAAACTCATGGTCTTGATAACCCGACATAGGTAGTAAAGGTAAATTCTCTCTATAGATATGATAAAGCTGTAATCCCATTTATTAAATTTGCTAGCCCATGCTTAGATGAGTTTGATAAATTTATGGCTAAGCAAGAAGACTTTAATGCTTATTTTGGTAGACAATTGAAATACAATTCAAATATGCTTGAACACTTGGGTGATTATATGGCTAATGTTGAAGGTGAACTTAAACTTATTAGTAAACATGCTTCTATGGTTACCACTCAAGTGGAACAAGTACTTAAAGATCAAAATGATTTGCTTAATGAATTGAATAATAAGGATAATGATTATGCTATTAGAGTGGCTACTAGAACTGGTAGAATGACTCAGGAACCTTTGTATCCTGAAGGCCACCCTAAGAGAATTGAGCAAGATTCTCAGAGAAATAATATAGATGCACCTAGTTCTTCTAAAAGGAAGAAAAAGAAAAATGATAGGACTTTGCATGCTTCTAGTGATCTTATTGTTGAAACACCTGAGAATCCAAATGATATTTCTATTTCTGATGCTAAAACACAATCTGGTAATGAACCTGAAACTAATGATAATGTTAATGATAATGTTCATAATGATGCTCAACCTAGTAATGACAATGATATAGAAATTCAACCTGTTGTTGATCTTGATAACCCACAATCAAAGAATCAATATTATGATAAAAAAGACTTTGTTGCTAGGAAACACGGTAAAGAAAGAGAGCCATGGGTTCAGAAACCCATGCCTTTTCCTCCCAAACCATCCAAGAAAAAGGATGATGAGGATTTTGAGGGCTTTGCTGGAATGATTAGACCTATCTTTTTGCGTATGCGATTAACTGATATACTCAAAACCAATCCTTATGCTAAGTACATGAATGATATAATTACAAACAAGAGAAAGATACCGGAAGCTGAAATTTCCACCATGCTTGCTAATTATACTTTTAAGGGTGGAATACCAAAGAAACTTGGAGATCCAGGAGTACCCACTATACCATGCTCCATTAAAAGAAACTATGTTAAAACTGCTTTATGTGATCTTGGAGCCGGTGTTAGTGTTATGCATCTCTCTTTATATCGTAGACTTGATTTGAATAAGTTGACACCTACTGAAATATCTTTGCAAATGGCTGATAAATCAACTGCTATACCTGTCGGTATTTGTGAGGATGTGCCTGTTGTAGTTGCAAACGTTACTATTTTAACGGACTTTGTTATTCTTGATATTCCCGAGGACGATAGTATGTCTATTATTCTTGGAAGACCCTTTTTGAATACTGCAGGGGCTGTTATTGATTGCACTAAAGGCAATGTCACTTTTCATGTTAATGGCAATGAGCATACGGTACACTTTCCGAGGAAACAACCTCAAGTTCATAGTATCAACTCTATTGGAAAAATTCCATCGATTATATTTGGAGGTTTTGAATTTCCTCTTCCTACTGTCAAGAAGAAATATGATATTCTTATTATTGGGGATGTGCATATCCCCGTTGAGGTAACATAGTGTTATTCGAAATTTCTCCGGTTCCATGTTATTCGGAATGAGTTCGTTAACAAGACTTGATCAACCTTGTTAGTGGATTCCTTTTGATGATCATGAGATGGATGAAACTAGAAGGCACAACCTTCTGTACCCCACTTTTACTTTCTGTTATTTATATTAAATAAAATAAAAATAAATATTTTTCTGTCTGTTATCTGATTATCCGTGCAATATAAAAATACCTCGAAAATAAAAGTTCTCCAAATGCCCTGAAATTTAAATATGATTTTTTCTAGAATATTTGAGGATTTATGGAACTGAGAACACACCAGGGGGTCAACCACCTGCCCACGAGGGTGGAGGGCGCGCCCACCCCTCTAGGGCGCGCCCCCTGCCTCGTGGGCCCACGGTGGCCCTCCTCCACTTATTCCTGCACCCACACACTTCATCTTCCTCCCACAAACACGAGTAACCAGCTCAAGCACGAGTTCTAGCTCATCTTGCTGCCATTTTCGATCTCCTTGCTCAAAGCACCTCTCACAAAACTGCTTGGGGAGATTGTTCCTTGGTATGTGACTCCTCCATTGGTCCAATTAGTTTTTGTTCTAGTGCTTTATTCATTGCAAATTTTGTTGCTTAGGTGACCCTGTTCTTGAGCTTGCATGTCAAATTTATATGGTCAAAAGTAGTTTTGATGCATGATATAGGCCCTAGGCACTTGTAGGAGTAGTTGCTATCAATATTATTGAGTTTGGTTTACTTTTATTTTGAAGTTACTAAAAAATTTCAGAATTTTTCAGAGGAAGAAATATGCTTAGGAAAATGTTCCAAGGTGGTTCTTCAAGGAAGCAAGGACCCAGGCTTGCAATGCGTGATGCTGATGAAGAGCCACCAATAGACGCTCCAGTGCGTCCTTGTGAATGGCCTTCTGAGAACTTTATGGATCGAGCGGGAATTAAGGAAGAATTTAACGCATATTTGCGTAACGCTGATCTTGTGAGCTTCGAGGAAGAGAAGTGCAGCCAGTATCACTATCTCACCAGTACCTTTGTGAGGAGGTTTGAATTTTCAACTTCACGTAATTCTCCAACTGTCCCGTTTGATCTTTATGATAAATCTTACACTATGGACTTAGAGGATTTTACCACTGCATGCAAACTTCCACAATGGGGTAGTATAAGGGATCTTCGCAAATCTGAATTTAGAGATTTTCTTGCTAGAATAACTGTGAGAGAATCCAGAGATATTAGACAAGCTACCATAGGGAGCATTCACTTTCCTGCTATACATTATTTTGCTCTCTTCATAGGTAGATGCATTAATGGTAAAGATGAGGCATGTCACATGTGTGTCCCTGATCTTAGTATTCTTAGGAGTGCTATGTTAGGAGACAAATCATATAATTTGGGAGCCATTATGGCACGTTGGTTGCATCTTAATAGACTTAATGGAGATTTCTTTGGTGGAATTTATGCAACCTGCATCGCTAATTTTCTTGGTATAGCCATACGCGAAGATGATATCGAATTACCTCCTGCTTATCTAGATTTTAATGCTATGGTTCACCACCAGTTTGTCAAGAGGAATGAATCACCTCTCCAGTATCGACTAATCTTTTACAGACACCATGCTGCCCGTATTACTCTCCCTGCTCCTGCCTTCTTTGATTATTAGGCAAGAGGAGGATATACTATTACCAGAGAGGAGGCAGATGAGTACAAGAGGAGAGAGGAGGTCGCTCGTCGCCATGCTGCAGCTCAGCAGGCGATAGCCACTACATCGCAGTACGACCCCAGCTACTATTATGGATATCCGCCAGGCCAGCCGTGGCCATAGACCAACTTAGGCCGAAAGCCTAAGCTTGGGGGAGTACGTATTTCCCACCGACATTACATTTATGCTCACACACTCATTGCTAGATGTCGGTGCTCATACTTTTTCATTGTATCATCCATGCTAGTTTATTTTCCCTTTTGTGCTTTCTTCTTGTGTGTTTAATAAACCTTAAGAAAAACAAAAAAAATTAGTTGTAGCTTTTAATTAATTTACTTTCCATGCTTGTAGTAGTAATTAAAAAGAAAACCCAAAAAGATTTCCTGTTCTTCTTTTGCTTCTTGGGAACTTTCCCGTGTAAATAGTTTTATTTCTTTTCTTTTCTTTGGGGGTCGATAGGAGAAGACCATAATTAAATTGTTGAAGTGGCTCTTATATGCATTATTGTTGATCTGACAAAAGAGCCCATATTGCCTTGTCTTCTCCTGTTTATTGAATGCCTGTAGATTCTAGTTTAGTCCAATGCACGCGCACTATTACGATTATTCACATCGTTCGGTCGTGCAAGTGAAAGGCAATTATGATGTTATATGATGGACTGGCTGAGATGAGAAAAGCTGGTATGAACTCGACCTCTTTTGTTTTTGTAAATATGATTAGTTCATCGTTCCTGATTCAACCTATTATGAATAAACATGTTTGCAATGACAACTAGAGATCATAGTTTCTTATACCATGCTTGATTAGCTATGAGTTATAATGGTTTACCTTGCGTGCCAACATGCTATTGAAATGGTTATGATGTGGTATGATAGGGTGGTATCCTCCTCTGAATGATTTAAGTGACTTGACTTGGCGCATGTTCACGCATGTAGTTGAAACAAAATCAACATAGCCTTCACGATATTTATGTTCATGGTGGATTATATCCTACTCATGCTTGCATTCGGTGTTGATTAATTTTAATGCATGTTCATGACTGTTGTCGCTCTCTAGCTGGTCGCTTCCCAGTCTTTTGCTAGCCTTCACCTGTACTAAGCGGGAATACTGCTTGTGCATCCAAATCCCTTAAACCCCAAAGTTATTCCACATGAGTCCACTATACCTACCTATATACGGTATCTACCTGCCGTTCCAAGTAAATTTGTATGTGCCAAACTCTAAACCTTCAAATAAATATCTGTTTTGTATGCTCGAATAGCTCATGTATCAACTAGGGTTGTCTGTATCTTCCATGTTAGGCGGGTTATTCTCAAGAGGAGTGGACTCCGCTCCTCACTCACGAGATAAATGGCTGGTCACCGGGATGCCCAGTCCCATGCTTTATGCAAACTAAATCAAAATAATTGCAAACAAAACTCCCCCTGGGACTCTTGTTAGTTGGAGGCACTCGTTGTTTCGAGCAAGCCATGGATTGATGCTTGTTGGTGGAAGGGGGAGTATAAACTTTACCATTCTGTTTGGGAACCGCCTATAATGTGTGTAGCATGGAAGATATCGCCATCTCTTGGTTGTTATGTTGACAATGAAAGTATACCGCTCAAAATATTATTCACCTCTGTTTCAAAACCGAGCTCTGGCACCTCTACAAATCCCTGCTTCCCTCTGCGAAGGGCCTATCTATTTACTTTTATGCTGAGTCATCATCCTCTTATTAAAAAGCACCAGTTGGAGAGCACCGCTGTCATTTGCATTCATTACTGTTAGTTTACATTGAGTATGACTTGACTGGATCTCTTTTACCATGAATTACAATGTCTAGTCAGTCCTTGGTCTTTAAAGGTGCTCTGCATTTATATTTTGCGGTCTCAGAAAGGGCTAGCGAGATACCATCTTGTTATAGCATATTATGATTGTTTTGAGAAAGTGTTGGCATCCGAGATTTATTATTATGCTCGCTAGTTGATTATGCTATTGATATGAGTAAACTTGAGACCTATGCGTTATTGTGAATGTGGTTAGTTATAATCTTTGCTGAAAACTTGAATGCTGGCTTTACATATTTACAACAACAAGAGCAAACAGAGTTTGTAAAAGTTTTTCTTTATCACTTTCAGTTTGTCAACTGAATTGCTTGAGGACAAGCAAAGGTTTAAGCTTGGGGGAGTTGATACGTCTCCAACGTATCTACTTTTCCAAACACTTTTGCCCTTGTTTTGGACTCTAACTTGCATGATTTGAATGGAACTAACCCGGACTGACGCTGTTTTCAGCAGAATTACCATGGTGTTATTTATGTGCAGGAGCAAACGTTCTCAGAATGACCTGAAACTTCACGGAGCCACTTTTCAGAAAATAAGAAAAATACCTGCCAAAGATGAAGGCCAGGGGGCCCACCACCTTGCCACGAGGGTGGGGGGCGCGCCCCCTACCTCGTGGGCCCCCTGTTGCCTCTCCGACTCCAACTCCACCTCCATATATTGAGTTTCAGGGAGAAAAAAATCAGAGAGAAGAAATCATCGCGTTTTACGATACGGAGCCGCCGCCAAGCCCTAAAACCTCTCGGGAGGGCTGATCTGGAGTCCGTTCGGGGCTCCGGAGAGGGGAATCCGTCGCCATCGTCATCATCAACCATCCTCCATCACCAATTTCATGATGCTCACCGCCGTGCGTGAGTAATTCCATCGTAGGCTTGCTGGACGGTGATGGGTTGGATGGGATCTATCATGTAATCGATTTAGTTTTGTTGGGGTTTGATCCCTAGTGTCCACTATGTTCTGAGATTGATGTTGCTATGACTTTGCTATGCTTAATGCTTGTCACTAGGGCCCGAGTGCCATGATTTCAGATCTGAACCTATTATGTTTTCATCAATATATGAGTGTTCTTGATCCTATCTTGCAAGTCTATAGTCACCTATTATGTGTTATGATCCGTTAACCCCGAAGTGACAATAATCGGGATACTTACCGGTGATGACCGTAGTTTGAGGAGTTCATGTATTCACTATGTGTTAATGCTTTGTTCCGGTTCTCTATTAAAAGGAGGCCTTAATATCCCTTAGTTTCCGTAAGGACCCCGCTGCCACGGGAGGGTAGGACAAAAGATGTCATGCAAGTTCTTTTCCATAAGCACGTATGACTATATTCGGAATACATGCCTACATTATATCAATGAACTGGAGCTAGTTCTGTGTCACCCTAGGTTATGACTGTTACATGATGAACCGCATCCGGCATAATTCTCCATCACTGATCCATTGCCTACGAGCTTTCCATATATTGTTCTTCGCTTATTTACTTTCCGTTGCTATTGCTATCATCACTACAAAATACCAAAAACATTACTTTTACTATTGTTACCTTTTGCTACCGTTACCACTACTATCATATTACTTTGCTACTAAATACTTTGTTACAGATATTAAGTTTCCAGGTGTGGTTGGCTTGACAACTCAGCTGCTAATACTTGACAATATTCTTTGGCTCCCCTTGTGTTGAATCAATAAATTTGGGTTGAACACTCTACCCTCGAAAACTGTTGCGATCCCCTATACTTGTGGGTTATCACAGACCAATGGGGATTTTCCACGTGTAAAATTCTCAATGGCCAGAGGAACCATGTGTTGGCTTACCGTTGGGACAGATGTCAACACGTGGCACGGCCCAACAGAGGGCCATTCCGGTGAAAAGGCCGGCCCGTTTGACTTGGTCAAAAGGTAGCGGGCCGGCCCACGGAAAGCGTGTTAACGGCTTGTTCGCATATAGCCCATTTACAGTCCGCTAACTCACGGCCCGTTACGACCTTTCCAAATTAGGCCTAGTAGCGTCATCTGGGCCGGCCAATATGATTCCAGCCTACTGTAACTTCCGGCCCATGTATGGCCCATGACATCTTTTGGCCCATACAAAGCCCTTTGTAACTTTGGGCCCATTAAAGGCCCGAGATGAAACTGGCCCAAAATGAACAGTGTATCGCTTTATACACATTAACAGTCCATTATTCCGTTGGCTATTTCCAGCCCGTGTTAACTTTCGGCCTTCTGAGGGCCCATTTATTCTTGGGCTCATTTCCAAAATCCGGTTACTTACGGTCCGTTACTGGCGTGTTTGCTCGAAATTCACTGAAACGGAAATAAATCGACATTTCGGCAAAACTTAAAAGGTCATGCCAAAATTATATATATATGACTTTGAATCATGCATTATTTATTTTATAACCCTTTTGCTAGTTATACCGAGCAGTCGGTCATGAAGGTGAGTGGATGGAAGGTGGAGCGGTACATGCAATCTGAGGTGATGGCCATGTATGCAAATAATCGAACTAGGATTAGATGTTCATGTGCAAGATGCAAGGAAGGACTCCTTTTGGACCCTTTTTATCATGGCACTTTGAAGGTGCACCCGCTGATGAATGGTTTCATGGATGGCTATACTCAGTGGATAAGTGAAGAAGATGATGATGATGAGGACGTCCACATGGCAGGGAATAATGACATGGGGCTAGACGAAGAGATGACCGATCGAAAAGAAGATGATGGCGCCGGACATGTTGGCGGGGAAGAGTCCGTAAATGACGACGGCAGCGGAGAAGATTCCGGACACGGCGAAGAAGAGTCCGGACATGTCGAAAAGAGGCAGCGGTCACGCCACAGTCTTCGATGCTACTAAGTGCAGTCGTGCAGGACCCTCATGTTCGAGACCTCCTTCGCAAGAGTACGACTAGCGAGAGAGCAGCTTCTAGAGAGGAGGCCGAGCTGGAGCAACTTGAAGTAGACTCGAGGACTCCATTTTATGACGGTTGCGATTGTCGGTGTAAAAACCGGCGGATCTCGGGTAGGGGGTCCCGAACTATGCGTCTAGGATCGATGGTAACAGGAGATGGGGGAAACGATGTTTACCCAGGTTTGGGCCCTCTCTATGGAGGTAATACCCTACTTCCTGCTTGATTGATCTTCATGAATATGAGTATTACAAGAGTTGATCTACCACGAGATCCTATGGCTAAACCCTAGAAGTCTAGTCTATGTGGGTATGGTAATGAGTATATGCGTTGTCCTTTCCGCACTACCCCCTTCGGTTTATATAGACATCGAGGGGATCTAGGGTTTACATGGAGTCGGTTACATAAGAAGGAATCTTCGGTCGCCAAGCTTGCCTTCCACGCCAAGTAGAGTCCAATCCGGACACGGTGCAGTCTTCAGTCTTCATGTCTTCACAGCCCATCAGTCCAGACCATATATAACAGGCCGGATGTTCGAGGACCCCTTAGTCCAGGACTCCCTCAGTAGCCCCTGAACCTGGCTTCAATGACGAGGAGTCTTGCACGCAGATTTGTCTTCGCCATTGCAAGGCGGGTTCCCCTTTATCCGAACTCCAAGATAGTATTGAGATGCGACAATAGTATCCAGACCTGCCATATACCACACACAACCACAGAGAGAGTATATATATTTTCACACGAGTTCCGTCTGCTGACAGCTCTTCACAACATGACATTACGTCTGTTCGGTCACAACCTTGAACCGCTCTTTGTCTTCCACTCCACATTTTGACACGCGGTTGCTATTGGCACATCCTGTCAAAGCAGAGATTGTGTCCCCTTATCGCAGGATTCTCGTCAATGTGGGCATGGGTAACCCAATCATGTCATTTATATAGCCCTTGGGAATAGGCGAGTTTTTAGGACGAGTGGGGAGGCGCTTGATATTCGCGGCCTTTATAAAGGGATAAGGACACTCTCCCTTTACCCTCACCCTTCTTCATCTTCAGTCCTTTCGTCCTCAAGCTCTAGCGCCCAAGTTTTAGCTTTCCCTCGTTCGAGAAAGCACTCCGGTCATGTCCGGATCTGGAGCTGGAGGCAAGTGGATGGCCTCCTCCGTTGAGGAGAAGGACATCACGGATATCCGGGAGGCCAGCTACTTAGCAGGGAAGAAAATAGATAGCGTATTCGGGTTCGTCTCATTTTTCTGGTCAACTTTCATGTAGAAAACTTTTTCATCGGAGCTACGGTTTATTTTCTATGATTATCCAAAGTTTTGAAAGATTTCTGCAATTATCGGAATTATCTTAAATTCGAAAAATAAAAGTGCTGATTCTTTTTATACCTAGACTACGCTAGCCAGAGTAGCAAGAGTCAAAGACAAGTGGGGCCTGGGTCAAAGTCAACACAGTCAAACTGACTGGTCAACAAGGTCAGTGGGACCCAGCTGTCATAGTCACATGGGCAACTTAAAAGAATTAACTAATTTAGTTAGGGGGTGGGTCCTGCTGTCATAGACAGAACCTGAATTAGATTCATTTAATTCAGTTAATTAAGCAAAGTGGCCCTCACGTCATACTCTACTAGTTGAACTAGCTAGGCAATTAGACTAATCTAACTTAGTACAGTATATTAGACACGGCCAACCCCATGTGTGCACACACGCATAGCACGGGAGCCACGGGCCATGGCTACGGCCAGTCGGCCACTACCCAGGTGAGCGCGAGCGCTACCAGGGGAGGGCGCCGGCTCATGTGGGTGTGGGTGTGGACGCGCGTGCGCGGCGCGGCTGGGGTGCACGCAGGCGGGTACGACGTCGGGTGCGGGCGGCAGCGGCGCATCAGCAGTAGCACGGCAGAAGGAGCGTAGCAAGTACCAGTGGTAGCAGGCAGCAGCATCAACAGAGCAGCGATAAGAGCATCAGCAGGGCAGCGGGCAACAGGCTTCAAGAGGCAGCAGCAGTACAAGAGCGGGGCACGGCGGCAAGCGCAGGTCGGCCCAGGGGAGTAGCGACGCGGTTGCGTGTGGGTCGCAGCTGGGGCGCGGCCACGCGTAGGAGCAGGCACGTACGCGTACACTGGGGCTCGAACGCGGCAATGGAAGAGGACAACCAATCTCGGGGACGAGGGCAAACGACAACAAATAAAAGGATGGGTAGGGGATTTGGCGTGGCTCACCGAGAGGAGGGGCGGAGATGTGCTCGGGACTGCCAGGGTGGCACACTTGTGCAAATCGACGATGAGGCAGCTGTAGATTCCGGCGAGGGGGACGGGCATGGGCGGCGATGCAGGGGGTTTCAGCCTCGATCTCGTGGCGCCGAGGACGGAGAGGACGCCTACATAGCTTAAAGAACTTGAATCGAGGGCGTCACAGCTGACAGGGAAGGATCTGGCGTACAAGCATGACCTGGATCACATCCACGAGCTTGATCTTCCGGGTTATCATATTCTGGAGGCAAGTTTGGAGCCCCGTGATCTCTTCCAAAGATCCCCAGGTCAGGCCCTTCTCTTGCCAGGTGGTAAGCCGCATCAGGGCTCCAGATCAGAATTCGGGAGCCGCCTCCCAGTTGGCGTCACGTGGCTCGGTGATGTAGAACCACCCCGATTGCCATCCCTTCACCGTCTCTACAAAGGAGCCTTCGAGCCAGGTGATATTGGGCATTTTGCCCACCATGGAACCTCCGCACTCGGCCTGTTAGCCGCGCACCACCTTGGGCTTTACATTAAAAGTCTTCAGCCATAGGCCAAAGTGAGGTGGGATGCGGAGAAAGGCTTCGCACACAACTATAAATGCTGAGATATTGAGGATAAAGTTGGGAGCCAGATCATGGAAGTCTAACCCATAGTAAAACAACGATCAACGGACAAATGGATGAAGAGGGAATCCCAACCCGCGGACGAAGTGTGTGAGAAACACGACCCTCTCATGGGGCTCGGGGGTACGGACGATTTGCACTTTTGCAGGGAGTCAGTGAGAAATCTCCTTGGCTAAGTAGCCGGCACGATTGGGTTCAAGGCAAAATGATATGATGAGGAAGATCGACGTAGGCTTAGCTCATCATCAAAAATTGTGCTCCGGGAAGGACCAGGCAGCACAGTTAAAATTTAGCACGGTAATGATATAGCCTATCAGGCTAGGAATGACTTGAAGGATTATTAAACTCGTAAGGAACACAAGTTCCTTAGAGTTATAGAATCGGAGTGTGGAATTTATTCAACTATCGGTGTTCTCGAGTGACTAATAACTCAGAACCCGGGGAAATCTGAAATCGATGAGAAGCAATACCAGATGAAGACTCGTAGGAAGCAACACGGTTCTTTGTTAATCTCAAGATATCAGAGGGTAATACTCGATGGAAGATCAAAATAGAGATTGCGAAGATGCATTTATCTACAGAAGACAAGTTCTTTAACTTGTGTGAGAAATGGAATCAAAGGGGAACAATCATGGTCAGAACCACGGTTGCAAAAGATCAAATCCTAGATATAAGATGATCTTATACCAAGGGGATAATTAATTTTAAGAGAATTTTCCATGATAAGATCTACATCGTGTCCATGGGCATGAACACAAAGTTCAAGGTCGACTCCCACTTCTTCAATGCAAATCATTTCATTTACTTCTCGCTTTCGATGAAGTTGTAGTGTTGAAATGTTATCTGAGAAAACACCAGAAGAGTATGACTCGTGAAAACTCTCGGGTGCACATGGATTAAGGAAGGCATAGGTTCAACCCATAGGGGCATCTTGGGAACATATACCACAAACTCCACGAGTAAAATAACACAAGCTTGAAGGTAGAGCATGGTTGAGAAGACAGAGGATACAATTTACCAAAGGCATTATGTATCCGAGGAAAGGCTCAAAAGGTTATTCAATATGAAGGACGTTGTCGGATAAAATCCAACAAAGGATCTGGCTGTCCACATAGGATTTGATGTGAGTATCTGTACTCAACCAGAAGAAGAAAGAAGGCAAAGACTTCGGATTATAGAAACATCTGAGTAATTTGATGCTTAAATGCAAAAAATCATGATTTAAAAAATAGAAGATCAGAAGCAGACGCTCTGATCAAAAGATAAGTAAGTTGAATAGCCTTAGGGATACAATCAACGGTAATTTGATTGGTCGAGAAACAGCTCTTGGTCAAATGACGTCCAAGCCGAAAGGATAAATTCTATGATCCGACTGAGGATTGCAAGCATCCGCAACATATTGAATCAACCGACTCAAAAGGATAGTGGCAAAGGATGCCAATAAGATTACTAGACTTATGGGATTATCCGTAATGTAAGCAAGTAAGAATTTTAAGAACAACAGGCTATTGAGGATTATCGAAAGATCGAATAGTATTTCAAAGACTTTTTTGAAAGTTAAGAACAACTGGGGAAAAACAAACCCTCGATATGTGTGAGGATTAATTTGTAGGTGTATTCAGGCGACAAGGAACTGCAAGGCAGTAGGCACAAAGGATTCTCGGAACAACGACAAGTATTTCGTGGTATCTTGTAATAACCAGACCAACGGGAGAATGATTGTATGAATGACAAGTGTACGTGTTCATCCATAGGGGTTTATCGATGGAAGGGAATTGCAAAAGCGATGGGCACAAGGGTCTCGGCAAAACATCAAAAAGTATCTTCGGAATCTTCTGGTGAAGCAGGCGATCATCGGTAATGTCGGGGCTCTCCGGGAGAAAGTGGGTATGAGAACCTAATGTCAGAGTTAGCAAATTAATTTAACCCGAATAGAAGAGAGATCAGAGTCCCAGAGTATAGACGAGGAGTAAAAGATCCTAATACGACCCAATGGTGACTTCGGCCCGTAAGAGACACAGCCATGTTAGTAAAAGTTTTTTTTCAGTGACTAGACTCAACTTCGGCCAAGGAGTTGGAAAGGGGGCTACCTACAGGCAGTCAGCTCTGATACCAACTTGTGACGCCCTCGATTCAATCGTACACTAATCATACACGCAAATGTGTACGACCAAGATCAAGGACTCACGAGAAGATATCACAACACAACTCTAGACACAAATTAAAATAATACAAGCTTTATATTACAAGCCATGGGCCTCGAGGGCTCAAATACATAAGCTCGAAAACACAAGAGTCAGCGGAAGCAACAATATCTGAGTACAGACATAAGTTAGACAAGTTTGCCTTAAGAAGGCTAGCACAAAAGCAACAACGATTGAAAAGGCAAGGCCTCCTGCCTGGGAGCCTCCTAACTACTCCTAGTCATCAGCGATCTTCACGTAGTAGAAGGCATCCTCCGGGTAGTAGTAGTCATCAGTGGCGTCGTCTGGCTCCTGGGATCCGTCATCTAGTCGCAACAATCGGGTATGGGGAAAAAGAAGTAGCAAAGCAACCGTGAGTACTCATCCAAAGTACTCGCAAGACTTACATCAGATCTAAACTAAGTATGCATCTGTATCAAAGGAATGGGTTGTATATGTGGACTAAACTGCAGAATGCGAGAAGGGAAGAGGAAAGCCTAGCCTATCGAAGACTAGTATCTTCTGGAAAACACCATCTTGCAACAACAGGAGGGGGTAGAGTAGCATAAAGTACAGTAGCAGTAATGTTATCAACCTCGGCCAGAGATCCTTTCTCGACTCCCTGCGAGAAAGCAATCCCAGAGCCATACTATCCAAGTGCCAACACATTCCAAATCTCATCACCATCCAGTGCTCATCACAAGTATCCAGTTCTAGTTCTATCGATCGGGATACAACTCCAAGTGTCTGTTACCGTAGGACAGGCTATCGATAGATGTTTTCTTCCATACAGGGGTGCACCAACTTACCCACCACGCTCGATTAACTCCGGCCGGACACACTTTCCTGGGTCATGCCCGGCCTCGGCCAAACAATACGCCGCAACCCGACCTAGGCTTAATAGAGAGGTCAGCACGCCGGACTAAACCTATGCCCCCAGGGGTCATGGGCCATCTCCTCGAAAACTCCTACACGTTGCGAACGCGGTCGGTGAGCAGACCTAGCTACCTCCTTCAACAAAGCAGGAGCTTACGCAGTCCAACCCGGCGTGCGCCGCTCAGTCGCTGACGTTTATTAAGCTTCGGCTGATGCATACGACGCAGAACGCCCATACTATGCCCACGTGATGGTTAGTGCTATCAGGCCAGAGGCCCCTCGGATCAAATATCCAAATCGTAGTGGATTAGGAACGCACAGTGACGAGCAGAGACTCACGATCGATGTGACCACGTCGCCCCGTCTTGAGTACTAGCGGCAAGGGCTAAGAATGCCCGGCCACGCCTCATAAGTATCTCGCGGGCACCTTCCAGGTCAACCCGACTCCACATCACTCGCTATTAAGCTCGCGCGGGTACCCCTCAGGGTCGACCCGTCTTTAGTAATATGGTTCAGTGTAAAGTCATAGTAACCATAGTAACTGTGTGTCTAGCACCAAAGGGAAAACCCGAGGAATCACCCCCGGTGAATTCCGCTCGATGTTGTCATCAAGGTGAACGTAAGAGGATCCACCCTCGAGGTTCACGTTTGATGGGTTGCACGACAGAGCCATAACGGAAGTGGTTAAGGAGGAAATCACCCTCGATGACCTCGACCGTATAGCTACACTACGGAGATCTCATCAGGAGTGATGTAAGAGGTTCCACCCTCGGTACTCGATGGTAACTCTGCAGAGTCGTACAACTAGGGGGGGTGATGTGCGGTGTCGGGGCCTGGACGTCGATCACATTGTTCGAGTCATAGAACATAAAGTGAGGCAACTGGGACAAGGTGGGGTCATTGATGGATCTCTAACCAACCTATACTAAGCAGTTTAGGATAAGCAGGTAAGGTATGAAAGCAGGTAACAACAACAGGCTATGCACCAGAGTAGGATCATACAGAAAGCAGTAGCAGTTCTAATGCAAGCATGAGAGGGAAAGAAATGGGCGATATCGGAATGCTCAAGGGGGGTTTGCTTGCCTGGAAGCTCTGCTGTAAAGGAAGAAGGGTCGTAGGAGACGTAGTCGATCAAAAGGGCATCGGCAGCGGTCTCGGGGTCTACCGAAAAGAAGTAAAGGAGGGGGAACATAATAAATAACAAAGCATCAAAGCATGACAGATCAAAAACTTTGCGTTGGGGGTGACCTAACGCGATGCTACACGTTGCAGACGAAGTGAGAAAATAACTGGAACATTTTCCCGGTTTTGGACATCTGTCAGACAGATGAACCGGAGGGAAAGGTTCCATGTTTGCAGTAATGGAGACATCTCACAGGTATTTGGATAGCGTATTCGGGTTCGTCTCATTTTTCTGGTCAACTTTCATGTAGAAAACTTTTTCATCGGAGCTACGATTTATTTTCTATGATTATCCAAAGTTTTCAAAGATTTCTGCAATTATCGGAATTATCTTAAATTCGAAAAATAAAAGTGCTGATTCTTTTTATACCTAGACTGCGCTAGCCAGAGTAGCAAGAGTCAAAGACAAGTGGGGCGTGGGTCAAAGTCAACACAGTCAAACTGACTGGTCAACAAGGTCAGTGGGACCCAGCTGTCATAGTCACATGGGCAACTTAAAAGAATTAACTAATTTAGTTAGGGGGTGGGTCCTGCTGTCATAGACAGAACCTGAATTAGATTCATTTAATTCGGTTAATTAAGCAAAGTGGCCCTCACGTCATACTCTACTAGTTGAACTAGCTAGGCAATTAGACTAATCTAACTTAGTACAGTATATTAGACAGGGCCAACCCCATGTGTGCACACACGCATAGCACGGGAGCCACGGGCCATGGCTACGGCCAGTTGGCCACTGCCCAGGCGAGCGCGAGCGCTACCAGGGGAGGGCGCCGGCTCATGTGGGTGTGGGTGTGGACGCGCGTGCGCGGCGCGGCTGGGGTGCACGCAGGCGGGTACGACGTCAGGTGCGGGCGGCAGCGGCGCAGCAGCAGTAGCACGACAAAAGGAGCGTAGCAAGTACCAGTGGTAGCAGGCAGCAGCATCAACAGAGCAGTGATAAGAGCATCAGCAGGGCAGCGGGCAACAGGCTTCAAGAGGCAGCAGCAGTACAAGAGCGGGGCACGGCGGCGAGCGCAGGTCGGCCCAGGGGAGTAGCGACGCGGTTGCTCGCAGGTCGCAGCCGGGGCGCGACCAGGTGTAGTAGCAGGCACGTACGCGTACACTGGGGCTCGAACGCGGCCATGGAAGAGGACAACCAATCTCGGGGACGACGGCAAACGACAACGAATAAAAGGATGTGTAGGGGATTTGGCGTGGCTCACCGAGAGGAGGGGCGGAAATGTGCTCGAGACTGCCAAGGTGGCACAGTTGTGCAAATCGACGATGAGGCAGCTATAGATTCCGGCGAGGGGGACGGGCATGGGCGGCGATGCAGGGGGTTTCGGCCTCGATCTCGTGGCGCCGAGGACGGAGAGGACGCCTACAGAGCTTATGGACACGCCGTCTTGGCGAGATGCGGCCAACAGCCACAAAAACGACGAGGCGGCGGCGACCATGTCTCTGGCACGAGCTGTTGGGATGAAAGCGGCACAAGGGAGAAGGGAGGGAGGAGCTAGGGTTGTCCGCGGGGTCGAGGGCAGGTCTTGTAGGTCGCCGGGGTGCGGCAGATGGCCGGCACGTGGCCATCCGCGTCCACGAGCGGCTGCACGGCGTCCGCCGTGCCCTCTGTGAACAGAGGAAGGAGATAGTGCGGTTGGGCTGACGGGACCTCCTAGCCACATGGGCCTAGTGCATGTAGTTTAGGTTTGCTTTCTCCTTTTAAAAAAACTCTCTCAGTTGCTAATTGTTTTGGTACAAAATGACTTTTGTAAATATGGTATTTAGGTCAACAAATACCATGCAATATTTGGCACTGCTATAAAATGGTAGGAGTAATATTTGAAGTCATTTGATTTTTGAATAATACAAATGGATTAAAGTGGTTGTTTTGGGCACTTATTTAGATAGGTTAGGGTAAATAATACTTCAAATAATATTGGTTTCGACATGAGAAATACTTAGAGATTATTTGCAACCCAAAGAACAATTTTGTTGGACAATATGAAGAAATATAAAATTGACTCTCAATTTAAATTTGAATTTGAGTTTGATTTTGAGCAAGTGGCACTTAAGCTTGAGGAACATGATGACTTGGCAAGATTAGAGGGGAGATTATTGTAGCATGATTCTCGGGATGTTACAAATCTTCTCCACTATAAGAAATCTCGTCCCGAGATTTAAGAGGTGGAGTAAGGAAAAAAATTACAAAATCTAATGGATCTTCTCATTCCTATTTGCTCTTCTCGAAGAAGTTGATACCTTTGATTGATGTCTTCATTTCTCTGCATCGATGTATCATGTTGATGTTGTCGTTCTTCCTTTAGGATCTTCGCCGAACTTACGAAAGGATAATTGGGGAAAAACTCTATAAGGACGGGTTGTAACAGGATTGAGCATCGGACAGTTAACTCATGGGAAGAAGCATACGTATCTCTCGAATTGAAACTTAAGAAGATATCGAGAGCAAAGTAAGAAGGTACCATGAGAAGTTTCAAGCGGTTAGGTGATCGTTCGATGTCTGAAGCAACGTGCGGCGAAAGAGGTCTAGAGCAACGAGATTGACTATTGCGTCTGATACCAGATTTGATGATCTCTTGGAAGGTGGATTGTGAATTACATATGAAGCCAAGCATGAGGAATAACTTTTAGAAACAAGGGTGTACAGGAGAGTCAGATTTCGATCCTGTGGAACTGTGGGTTATGGGCCCACCATGCGGGTTAAGAGTAGGAAGAGTGGTGACATCTCATACGGTCATGGTAGCAAGGCATGTCAGAGGATAGCATGTCGCTTATGTCGGCAACAACGTCGGTACCAAGGGCGAGGGACGAAGAGAACCATATTCCTGCTCGTAAAAATGAGGCGGACCAATAGGCAAAGTTCTCATCCATCGGTGGTTACCAGAATGTTTTCAACGGTAGTAATAGGGTCTCTTACTGATAGAGTTATACACCGAGGTGTCTACATAAGCAGAGAATTATTTCTGCTTAGATCATATAGATCACAAGAAAGGTTAAACAAGACAATGGAAAGGAAGATGTAATTATCAGATTAAACAGAACAATGGAAAGGAAAATGTGTTTAAACACATATTTCAGGGGTATACCCTTCCCAAGGACAAGCAGAGCATGATATCCATGATAGGATAGAAGTATAAAACCATTTAGGTAAGGGGAAAGGAATTTCATGACATTACCCATACAACGGTGTTTGGATAATTGATAAAGAAAATTTAGTATCGTGCTTCAAATGTTCTTATTGAAGATCGGATTACCACAGACATGCTTCGACATAGCATTGACATGGTTTTCAAGCAAAGGTCAGGCTTTGGTTACACAAAGGATCCATTGGAAACAACTTAGAAAATAAGCCATACAATTTCAGCAAGGAAAAGATGAGGGTGTGGCCGACGGGCTCAGCAACAATCCATCGACATGTCAAAAAGGATGTATTACCAAGATTATATGAACAAGTTTGTGTTCGGGAAGGCAAGAATGTTGTCGATGATAACACAAGTCATTGAGGGGCAAGGATTGTATTTCTCATCATGAATTCGATTGATATCCTGGAAGAGCTCATAATGTTGATGATGATCACGACACATTTGTCGAGAGATTTTATGAAGATGTAATCGATCGGCGATGACATCAAGTCAAAGGAATGATGAAGCGAAAGGTTATTGGAACAAAGGGTACGACACAAACTCGAAATCGAGCTTGATGTTCAAGGCAAAATGATATGATGAGGAAGATCGACGTTGGCTTAGCTCATCATCAAAAATTGTGCTCCGGGAAGGACCAGGTAGCACAGTTAAAATTTAGCACGGTAATGATATAGCCTATCAGGCTAGGAATGACTTGAAGGATTATTAAACTCGTAAGCAACAAAAATTACTTAGAGTTATAGAATCAGAGTGTGGAATTTATTCAACTATCGGTGTTCTCGAGTGACTAATAACTCAGAACCCGGGGAAATCTGAAATCGATGAGAAGCAATACCAGATGAAGACTCGTAGGAAGCAACACGGTTCTTTGTTATTCTCGAGATATCAGAGGGTAATACTCGATGGAAGATCAAAATAGAGATTGCGAAGATGCATTTATCTACAGAAGACAAGTTCTTTAACTTGTCTGAGAAATGGAATCAAAGGGGAACAATCATGGTCAGAACCACGGTTGCAAAAGATCAAATCCTAGATAAAAGATGATCTTATACCAAGGGGATAATTAATTTTAAGAGAATTTTCCATGATAAGATCTACATCGTGTCCATGGGCATGAACACAAAGTTCAAGGTCGACTCCCACTTCTTCAAGGCATATCATTTCATTTACTTCTCGCTTTCAATGAAGTTGTAGTGTTGAAATGTTATCTGAGAAAACACCAGAAGAGTATGACTCGTGAAAACTCTCGGGTGCACATGGATTAAGGAAGGCATAGGTTCAACCCATAGGGGCATCTTGGGAACATATACCACAAACTCCACGAGTAAAATAACACAAGCTTGAAGGCAGAGCATGATTGAGAAGGCAGAGGGTACAATTTACCAAAGGCATTATGTATCCGAGGAAAGGCTCAAAAGGTTATTGAATATGAAGGACGTTCTCGGATAAAATCCAACAAAGGATCTGGCTCTCCACATAGGATTTGATGTGAGTATCGATACTCAACCAGAAGAAGAAAGAAGGCAAAGACTTCGGATTATAGAAACATCTGAGTAATTCGATGCTTAAATGCAAAAAATCATGATTTAAAAAATAGAAGATCAGAAGCAGACGCTATGATCAAAAGATAAGTAAGTTGAATAGCCTTAGGGATACAATCGACGGTAATTTGATTGGTCGAGAAACAGCTCTTGGTCAAATGACGTCCAAGCCGAAAGGATAAATTCTATGATCCGATTGAGGATTGCGAGCATCCGCAACATATTGAATCAACGGACTCAAAAGGATAGTGACAAAGGATGCCAATAAGATTACTAGACTTATGGGATTATCCGTAATGTAAGCAAGTAAGAATTTTAAGAACAACATGCTGTTGAGGATTATTGAAAGATCAAATAGTATTTCAAAGACTTTTTTGAAAGATAAGAACAACTGGGGAAAAACAAATCCTCGATATGTGTGAGGATTAATTTGTAGGTGTATTCAGGCGACAAGGAACTGCAAGGCAGTAGGCACAAAGGATTCTCGGAACAACGACAAGTATTTCGTGGTATCTTGTAATAACCAGACGAACGGGAGAATGATTGTATGAATGACAAGTGTACATGGTCATCCATAGGGGTTTATCGATGGAAGGGAATTGCGAAAGCGATGGGCACAAGGGTCTCGGCAAAATATCGAAAAGTATCTTCGGAATGTTCTGGTGAAGCAGACGATCATCGGTAATGTCGGGGCTCTCCGGGAGGAAGTGGGTACGAGAACCTAATGTCAGAGTTAGCAAATTAAGTTAACCTGAATAGAAGAGAGATCAGAGTACCAGAGTATAGACGAGGAGTAAAAGATCCTAATACCACCCAATGGCGACTTCGGCCCGTAAGAGACACAACCATGTTAGTAAAAGTTTTTTTTCAGTGACTAGACTCAACTTCGGCCAAGGAGTTGGAAAGGGGGCTACCTACAGGCAGTCAGCTCTGATACCAACTTGTGACGCCCTCGATTCAATCATACACTAATCATACACGCAAATGTGTACGACCAAGATCAAGGACTCACGAGAAGATATCACAACACAACTCTAGACACAAATTAAAATAATACAAGCTTTATATTACAAGCCAGGGGCCTCAAGGGCTCGAATACATAAGCTCGAAAACACAAGAGTCAGCGGAAGCAACAATATCTGAGTACAGACATAAGTTAGACAAGTTTGCCTTAAGAAGGCTAGCACAAAAGCAACAATGATCGGAAAGGCAAGGCCTCCTGCCTGGGAGCCTCCTAACTAGTCCTAGTCATCGCCGGTCTTCACGTAGTAGAAGGCGTCCTCCGGGTAGTAGTAGTCATCAGTGGCGTCGTATGGCTCCTGGGATCCGTCATCTGGTCGCAACAATCGGGTATGGGGAAAGAGAAGTAGCAAAGCAACCGTGAGTACTCATCCAAAGTACTCGCAAGACTTACATCAGATCTAAAATAAGTATGCATCTGTATCAAAGGAATGGGTTGTATCTGTGGACTAAACTGCAGAATGCCAGAAGGGAAGGGGAAAGCCTAGCCTATCGAAGACTAGCATCTTCTGGAAAACACCATCTTGCAGCAACAGGAGGGGGTAGAGTAGCATAAAGTAAAGTAGCAGTAATGTTATCAACCTCGGCCAGAGATCCTTTCTCGACTCCCTGCGAGAAAGCAATCCCAGAGCCATACTATCCAAGTGCCAACACATTCCAAATCTCATCACCATCCAGTGCTCATCACAAGTATCCAGTTCTAGTTGTATTGATCGGGATACAACTCCAAGTGTCTGTTACCGTATGACAGGCTATCGATAGATGTTTTGTTCCCTGCAGGGGTGCACCAACTTACCCACCACACTCGATTAACTCCGGCCGGACACACTTTCCTGGGTCATGCCCGGCCTCGGCCAAACAATACGCCGCAACCCGACCTAGACTTAATAGAGAGGTCAGCACACCGGACTAAACCTATGCCCCCAGGGGTCATGGGCCATCTCCCCGGAAACTCCTGCACGTTGCGAACACGGTGGGTGAGCAGACCTAGCTACCTCCTTCAACAAAGCAGGAGCTTACGCAGTCCAACCCGGCGCGCGCCGCTCAGTCGCTAACGTTTATTAAGCTTCGGCTGATGCATACGACGCAGAATGCCCATACTATGCCCACGTGATGGTTAGTGCTATCAGGCCAGAGGCCCCTCGGATCAAATATCCAAATCATAGTGGATTAGGAACGCGCGGTAACGAGCAGAGACTCACGGTCGATGTGACCTCGTCGCCCCGTCTCGAGTACTTGCGGCAAGGGCTAAGAATGCCCGGCCATGCCTCGTAAGTATCTCGCGAGCACCTTCCAGGTCAACCCGACTCCACATCACTCGCTATTAAGCTTGCGCGGGTACCCCTCAGGGTCGACCCGTCTTTAGTAACATGAGTGTAAAGTCATAGTAACCATAGTAATTGTGTGTCTAACACCAAAGGGAAAACCCGAGGAATCACCCCCGGTGAATTCCACTCGATGTTGTCATCAAGGTGAACGTAAGAGGATCCACCCTCGAGGTTCACGTTTGATGGGTTGCAAGATAGAGCCGTAACGGAAGTGGTTAAGGAGGAAATCACCCTCGATGACCTCGACCGTATAGCTACACTACGGAGATCTCATCAGGAGTGATGTAAGAGGTTCCACCCTCGGCACTCAATGGTAACTCTGCAGAGTCGTACAACTAGGGGGGTGATGTGCTGTGTCGGGGCCTGGACGTCGATCACGTTGTTCGAGTCATCGAACATAAAGCGAGGCAACTGGGACAAGGTGGGGTCACTGATGGATCTCTAACCAACCTATACTAAGTAGTTTAGGATAAGAAAGTAAGGTATGAAAGCATGTAACAACAACAGGCTATGCATCAGAGTAGGATAATACAGAAAGCAGTAGAAGTTCTAATGCAAGTATGAGAGGGAAAGAAATGGGCGATATCGGAATGCTCAAGGGGGGCTTGCTTGCCTGGAAGCTCTGCTGTAAAGGAAGAAGGGTCGTCGGAGACGTACTCGATCATAGGGGCATCGGCAGCGGTTTCGGGGTCTACCGAAAAGAAGTAAAGGAGGGGGAACATAATAAATAACAAAGCAACAAAGCATGACAAAGCAAAAACATTGCGTTGGGGGTGACCTAACGCGATGCTACATGTTGCAGACGAAGTGAGAAAATAACTGGAACGTTTTCCCAGTTTCGGACATCTGTCAGACAGATGAACCGGAGGGAAAGGTTCCGTGTTTGCAGTGATGGAGACATCTGATAGGTATTTGGATAGCGTATTCGGGTTCGTCTCATTTTTCTGGTAAACTTTGATGTAGAAAACTTTTTCATCGGAGCTACGGTTTATTTTCTATGATTATCCAAAGGTTTCAAAGATTTCTGCAATTATCGGAACTATCTTAAATTCGAAAAATAAAAGTGCTGATTCCTTTTATACCTAGACTGTGCTAGCCAGAGTAGCAAGAGTCAAAGACAAGTGGGGCCTGGGTCAAAGTCAACACAGTCAAACTGACTGGTCAACAAGGTCAGTGGGACCCAGCTGTCATAGTCACATGGGCAACTTAAAAAAATTAACTAATTTAGTTAGGGGGGTGGGTCCTGCTGTCATAGACAGAACCTGAATTAGATTCATTTAATTTGGTTAATTAAGCAAAGTGGCCCTCACGTCATACTCTACTAATTGAACTAGCTAGGCAATTAGACTAATCTAACTTAGTACAGTATATTAGACAGGGCCAACCCCATGTGTGCACACACGCACAGCACAGGAGCCACGGGCCATGGCTACGGCCAGTCGGCCACTACCCAGGCGAGCGCGGGCGCTACCAGGGGATGGCGCCGGCTCATGTGGGTGTGGGTGTGGACGCGCGTGCACAACACGGCTGGGGTGCATGCAGGCAGGTACGGCGTCGGGTGCGGGCGGCAGCGGCGCATCAGCAGTAGCACGGCAGAAGGAGCGTAGCAAGTACCAGTTGTAGCAGGCAACATCATCAACAGAGCAGTGATAAGAGCATCAGCAGAGCAGCGGGCAATAGGCTTCAAGCGGCAGCAGCAGTACAAGAGCGGGGCACGGCGGCGAGCGCAGGTCGGCCCAGGGGAGTAGCGACGCGGTTGCGCGCGGGTCGCAGCCGGGGTGCGGCCACGCGTAGGAGTAGGCACGTACGCGTACACTGGGGCGGCCAAGGAAGAGGACAAGCAATCTCGGGGGACGACGGCAAACGACAACGAATAAAAGGATGTGTAGGGGATTTGGCGAGGCTCACCGAGAGGAGGGGCGGAGACGTGCTCGGGACTGCCAGGGTGGCGCAGTTGTGCAAATCGACGAAGGCAGCTGTAGATTCCGGCGAGGGGGACGGGCATGGGCGGCGATGCAGGTGGTTTCGGCCTCGATCTCGTGGCGCCGAGGACGGAGAGGACGCCTACAGAGCTTATGGACACGCCGTCTTGGCGAGATGCGGCCAACAGCCACAAAAACGATGAGGCGGCGGCGACCACATCTCTGGCACGAGCTGTTGGGATGAAAGCGGCGCGAGGGAGAAGGGAGGGAGGAGTTAGGGTTGTCCGCGGGGTCGAGGGCAGGTCTTGTAGGTCGCCGGGGTGCGCCGGATGGCCGGCACATGGCCATCTGCGGCCACGAGCGGCTGCATGGCGTCCGCCGTGCCCTCCGTGAACAGAGGAAGGAGATAGTGCGGTTGGGCTGACGGGACCTCCTAGCCACATGGGCCTAGTGCATGTAGTTTAGGTTTTCTTTCTCCTTTTAAAAAAAAAAACTCTCTCGGTTGCTAATTGTTTTGGTACAAAATGACTTTTGTAAAATATGGTATTTAGCTCAACAAATACCATGCAATATTTGGCACTACTATAAAATGGCAGGAGTAATATTTGAAGTCATTTGATTTTTGATTAATACAAATGGATTAAAGTGGTTGTTTTGGACACTTATTTAGATAGGTTAGGGTAAATTAATACTTCAAATAATATTGGTTTCGACATGAGAAATACTTAGAGATTATTTGCAACCAAAAGAACAATTTTGTTGGACAGTATGAAGAAATAGAAAATTGACTTTCAATTTAAATTTGAATTTGAGTTTGATTTTGAGCAAGTGGCAGTTAAGCTTGAGGAACATGATGACTTGGCAAGATTAGAGGGGGATTATTGTAGCATGATTCTCGGGATGTTACAAATCTCCTCCACTATAAGAAATCTCGTCCCGAGATTTAAGAGGTGGAGTAAGGAAAAAAATTACGAAAATCTAATGGATCTTCTCATTCCTATTTGCTCTTCTCGAAGTAGTTGATACCTTTCATTGATGTCTTCATTTCTCTGCATCGATGTATCATGCTGATATTGCCGTTCTTCCTTTAGGATCTTCGCTGAACTTACAAAAGGATAATAGGGGATAAACTCTATAAGGACGGGTTGTAACAGGATTGAGCATCGGACAGTTAACTCATGGGAAGAAGCATAAGTATCTCTCGAATTGAAACTTAAGAAGATATCGAGAGCAAAGTAAGAAGGTACCATGAGAAGTTTCAAGCGGTTAGGCAATCGTTCGATGTCTGAAGCAACGTGCGGCGAAAGAGGTCTAGAGCAACGAGATTGAGTATTGCGTCTCATACCAGATTTGATGATCTCTTGGAAGGTGCATTGTGAATTACATATGAAGCCAAGCATGAGGAATAACTTTTAGAAACAAGGGTGTACAGGAGAGTCGGGTTTCGATCCTGTGGAACTGTGGGTTATGGGCCCACCATGCGGGTTAAGAGTAGGAAGAGTGGTGACATCTCATACGATCATGGTTGCAAGGCATGTCAGAGGATAGCATGTCGCTTATGTCGGCAACAACGTCGGTACCAAGGGCGAGGGACAAAGAGAACCATATTCCTGCTCGTAAAAATGAGGCGGACCAATAGGCAAAGTTCTCGTCCATTGGTGGTTACCAGAATGTTTTCAACAGTAGTAATAGGGTCTCTTACTGATAGAGTTATACACCGAGGTGTCTACATAAGCAGGGAATTATTTCTGCTTAGATCATATAGATCACAAGAAAGGTTAAACAAGACAATGGAAAGGAAGATGCAATTATCAGATTAAACAGAACAATGGAAAGGAAAATGTGTTTAAACACATATTTCAGGGGTATACCCTTCCCAAGGACAAGCAGAGCATGATATCCATGACAGGATAGAAGTACAAAACCATTTAGGTAAGGGGAAAGGAATTTCATGACATTACCCATACAACAGTGTTTGGATAATTGATAAAGAAAATTTAGTATCATGCTTCAAATGTTCTTATTGAAGATCAGATTACCACAGACAAGCTTCGAGATAGCATTGACATGGTTTTCAAGCAAAGGTCAGACTTTGGATACACAAAGGATCCATTGGAAACAACTTAGAAAATAAGTCATACAATTTCAGCAAGGAAAAGATGAGAGTGTGGCCGACGAGCTCAGCAACAATCCATCGACATGTCAAAAAGGATGTATTTCCAAAATTATATGAACAAGTTTGTGTTGGGGAAGACAAGAATGTTGTCGATGATAACACAAATCATCGAGGGGAAAGGATTGTATTTCTCATCATGAATTCGATTGATATCCTGGAAGAGCTCAGAATGTTGATGATGATCATGATACATTTGTCGAGAGATTTCATGAAGATGTAATCGATCAGCGATGACATTAAGTCAAAGGAATGATGAAGCAAAAGGTTATTGGAACCACGGGTACGACACAAACTCAAAATCAAGCTTGCTGTTCATGGCAAAATGATATGATGAGGAAGATCGACGTAGCCATAGCTCATCATCAAAAATTGTGCTCCGGGAAGGACCAGGTAGCACAGTTAAAATTTAGCACGGTAATGATATAGCCTATCAGGCTAGGAATGACTTGAAGGATTATTAAACTCGTAAGCAACAAAAAATACTTAGAGTTATAGAATCGGAGTGTGGAATTTATTCAACTATCGGTGTTCTCGAGTGACTAATAACTCAGAACCCGGGGAAATCTGAAATCGATGAGAAGCAATACCAGATGAAGACTCGTAGGAAGCAACACGGTTATTTGTTAATCTCGAGATATCAGAGGGTAATACTCGATGGAAGATCAAAATAGAGATTGTGAAGCTGCATTTATCTACAGAAGACAAGTTCTTTAACTTGTCTGAGAAATGGGATCAAAGGGTAACAATCATGGTCAGAACCACGGTTGCAAAAGATCAAATCCTAGATAAAAGATGATCTTATACCAAGGGGATAATTAATTTTAAGAGAATTTTCCATGATAAGATCTACACCGTGTCCATGGGCATGAACACAAAGTTCAAGGTCGACTCCCACTTCTTCAATGCATATCATTTCATTTACTTCTCGCTTTCAATGAAGTTGTAGTGTTGAAATGTTATCTGGGAAAACACCAGAAGAGTATGACTCGTGAAAACTCTCGGGTGCACATGCATTAAGGAAGGCATAGGTTCAACCCATAGGGGCATCTTGGGAACATATACCACAAACTCCACGAGTAAAATAACACAAGCTTGAAGGCAGAGCATGGTTGAGAAGGCAGAGGATACAATTTACCAAAGGCATTATGTATCCGAGGAAAGGCTCAAAAGGTTATTGAATATGAAGGACGTTGTCGGATAAAATCCAACAAAGGATCTGGCTCTCCACATAGGATTTGATGTGAGTATCGATACTCAACCAGAAGAAGAAAGAAGGCAAAGGCTTCGGATTATAGAAACATCTGAGTAATTCGATGCTTAAATGCAAAAAATCATGATTTAAAAAATAGAAGATCAGAAGCAGACGCTATGATCAAAAGATAAGTAAGTTGAATAGCCTTAGGGATACAATCGACGGTAATTTGATTGGTCGAGAAACAGCTCTTGGTCAAATGACATCCAAGCCGAAAGGATGAATTCTATGATCCGATTGAGGATTGCGAGCATCCGCAACATATTGAATCAACAGACTCAAAAGGATAGTGACAAAGGATGCCAATAAGATTACTAGACTTATGGGATTATCCGTAATGTAAGCAAGTAAGAATTTTAAGAACAACATGCTGTTGAGGATTATCGAAAGATCGAATAGTATTTCAAAGACTTTTTTGAAAGATAAGAACAACTGGGGAAAGACAAATCCACGACGCACGAAGATATTTGGAGGGTGCTCTTCAAGGGCAGCGAGACACCTCCACCCTTGACCAAAGATCGCAGGCTCAACTTTAAGCACCAGGCTAATTCGGTAAGCCATCAAGGTATAATCTTTAAGGACACACTTCGAGGAAGGATACTAAGCCTTCTTACCAATTTATTTTTCAGTCCTGGGTCGACCTAGCGAGACGGATTAATAGTCCGACGCCGCTGCCTGAAGGCGAGGGAACCCCGCTCCTTATGAGATGCTATTTCTAGCGCCTTACGACGTGCCGGAGAAGAAGGTCAAAACCACAGCCAAGGGGACCAGGAGTGGGCTTCGCTGAAGGAACACCTTGGTCGTCTCATCTAACGATGAGACAGACCCCTCAGCCGCTGACGATGGAGACGAGGAGGGAGGTGACTCCCCTCCTGCGAGGGGGGGGGAGAAAAGGGAGGCCTCCGCGAGTTTGGAGGTGGAGACGCCCAAGAGGGGGAGAGGCTCCCACGCGGATAACTCTGTGTGGGATGTTGATAGCAGCCCGGAGCGACCTCGCCGGACCAAGCCACGGGTCGCCTCGTAAGTACTAGAATCTGAAAACGTCTGGCCTTTCTTGTTTGTAGTATTGATGTGACTTAAACTTTGTCATAGCAGTCCGACACGCGATGACTCCTCGCGATCCTCGACAAAGGAATCATTGGACTCAAAGGAGATGGCTAACATGTCTCTGCCGCGTACTCATTCCATCTCTCCCAAGGGTGATGAAGAGTGGTGTCGCAAAAGACCTTCCCCAACCAGGGGGAGGTTCCGGAGACCGCCGGGGCGGCACCCAGGACGATTCCTCGGTCGCCGAACACATGGGGGAAAAATCCCTTATGGGGACTGATGACGGGGGCCGAGTTCCCCTTGTCTTGAGCAGGACACTACTCCGGAGACCCACGCGGCTCCAGAGTCCGGCGAACGGCATTCCCCGAAAGAAGGGAGTGTGCTAGTCCCACCGGTGACCTCTGTCCAACCAGAGGCACCGAACAATCTACTGGAGGCGTTACGAGGTGTGTCTATTGTGGATGAACACCATGCCCTTATGGGCACGGTAATAGAGAAGGTTCAGTTCATCAAAAATGGACTGACTGAAGCCTGCACTAGCCTTCTATCAGGCTTTGAGGTTAGTAATGCAGTTGTAGGAAGAATGTCACAGTATAGACAGTAGCCCCTGATGCTCTATTTGGTGTTCGGTAGGAAAGAGCCAAACAGAGGATCGAGAAAAAATATCGCAGGAGTCTAACATAAGTTGTCTTTTGTGAATAAGCAGGTATCGCTGCAGGCTGCCACTGCTCATGCTGCGGAGGTTTCCGAACTGAAGCGGAAACTAAAGCGGGCCGAGGAGGAACTTGGCCTCGTGAAAAAGCAGCTGGAGGATAGCCAAGGTATGCAGTGACTGCGGGTATATTTTAAGAAAAAATGAATAGCCCGTCCGGACTAAAGTGTCATAATCTTTATTAGGGGCCACGATCGAGGTAGCCGCCCTCAAGAAGGCATTAGCCGAGGCCGAGGATAAAGCGGCCAAGGAACGGGCCTCGTGCGAGAAGCACGAGGCCCGGGTTGACGAGGCGCAGCAGCAGCTCCAAGGCGTGATCTAGAGATTTGAGTCCTTGGAGCGCTATTGTAAGGTGCGAGAGTCCGAACTGGAGAAGGCTCGTCAGAGCGCACAGGACGCTCGAGCCGAAGCCTAGAACGCCCTCCAGGAGATTCAGGCGGCCAAGAACATTGCGGCGGGTGAGTCTTTCGCCATGCAAAGCAAGTATGTAAAAGAAACATTCCTTGTACTTATCCAGATTTGGGTTTTCCAGGGGCGTTTACGGATCTGCCGCGCAGTATATCAGATGTTGACGATCATTATAGAGCCGAAGAGGGGATGTCTACGGAGAAGTTGTTCTGGTCCCAATATCTTGGACCCGAACATCCGGTGCCCTTCAGCGACCAGCTGAAGCAGTTGGTCGAGCTGCACAAGTCGGCAGAGCTAGCCATGAAGGACCTAATAGTCTAGCTGTGGCCTGCCGAGCCTATACCTAGCAGCTACTTCGGACTTGTTCAGCGGCTTGTAAGTGCCTATCCGCTGCTCGAAACCGTGAATCGGTCGGTCTGTATTGAAGGTGCTTGTATGGCGTTTGCCCACGTCAAGACGCATTGGGCGAAGTTAGATGCCAAGAAGCTAATGACCGAGGGGCCGCCGGAGGGCAAGGAGCATCGTCAGCCCAAGCACTATTTTGATGGTGTCCCGGAGGGGTCCTGCCTTGAGGCGGAGCAATGTTCAAAGGATATCATATTCCCATGAGAACATGTGTATTACCTTGCCCTGTAATATGGAACGATGGTGTAATGTAATATAGTGCTTATGATTTAAATTTACCTCCCGTGCGGCCGTTTATTAACTCTGAGGGTTGACCAGTCGTCAGCTTCTGCCCCCACGTAGATAGTACGGGGGTGTTCGGGATAAATCTAAACACTCTTTACTCCACATTCTGGTCTTAAAGGAGGTGTTTAGCGCAATGAACAAGGCAATCAGACTATGCGGCCTTTACCGCCCTCACTTAGCCATAGGAGTTTGACAAATAGGAAAGTTGGCGAAGCCCCTAGTATTCGGAAGACCGAACTAGGGGCGCTATGCACGCCTACTCGGGGAACCGATTCTTTGCAAGAAGCGGAAAAAATCTCCAACGATTTGAAACCTCTTGAACAGCTGACCGGCTCTCGCCGCATCATGATAGTCAGTTTTCGGCTTTCTCTACTGAGGTGCTTGTCCAGAAGAACTGGGACACAATCGTAGTAGTTTTCCCTTTACTTCCCTAGCCGATATAGCGGAACGTAAGGTAGTAAGCACAGGAGCTGGGCAACCCAACTATTGACCAAAGAAATGATTCGGAGCCGATGCATATAATGCTATAAGTTTGGGGTGCCGAACTATACTATAAAAGTGTTCGGACTTTTTATTGCCGTGGTGTTGGGTGTAATGAAGCCCCTGGTGTAGTAATACGTACCATGGTGTACGTTTGCAGTGGGTAATTAATACCGAGGTGAGTAAACGGAAAAAATGAAATAATAGGCTAACGCTACCATGTATTCACCATCAAGGCGTGCTTTGTACAAGCGATGCGATAAGCATGTAGGGCTATTTAACATGCCGCAACCAAGGGCGAGCTACGTGCGGGTATGAAAAGCAAGTATGGCGATCGTTTAATAGAGACCACCTAGGGATTCCCTTGTAAGCCTGAGCTCCTTGCCTCCTTGGTGTGTTCTGCAAGCGGGTTGTCCGTATAGACCTTCAAAAGAGAAGAAAAACCCACAGAAAAGAAAAAGTAAAAGCGTGCGAATCCCAGGGTCGGTCGAGCCGTACAGTGGATCGCAAACAAGTTATGCCTCCGTCAATTCCCATGGGGTTTTGAGTGCGTAATTTATATACGCGTGGTATTAGTGCCATTGCCTCCTCGAGGCTAGGACGGAGGCCAGATTGCTAATTCGGCTCCTGACGAGCCGAGCTGTCCTGCTGCAGTGTGGTCCGGACCCTCTTTATGATGTCCAGGAGCTCGGCATCCAGATTATAATGCTGCTTGAGAAGGCCGCTCTGTACTTCTGCTGCTAGGGTGGCAGTGTGTGATACGTCTCCAACGTATCGATAATCTTTGATTGTTCCATTCTATTATATTATCAACCTTGGATGTTTTATATGCATTTATATGCTATTTTATATGATTTTTGGGACTAACCTATTAACCTAGAGCCCAGTGCCAGTTTCTATTTTTTCCTTGTTTTAGAGTATTGTAGAAAAGGAAAATAAAACGGAGTCCAATTGACCTGAAATTTCACGGAACTTATTTTTGGAAGGAAAGCAACCCGGGAGACTTGGAGTCCACGTAAGGGAAGCAATGAGGAAGCCACGAGGCAGGAGGGTGCGCCCACCTCCCCTAGGCGCGCCCTCCACCCTCTTGGGCCCCTCGTGGGCCCCTCGTGGCTCCCCTGATGTACTTCTTCCGCCTATATATCTCCATATACCCTAAAATGATCGGGGAGCACAATAGATCGGAAGTTCCGCCGCCAAAAGCCTCCGTAACCACTAAAAACCAATCTAGACTCGTTCCGGCACCCTACCGGAGGGCGAATCCCTCTCCGGTGGCCATCTTCATCATCCTGGTGCTCTCCATGATGAGGAGGGAGTAGTCCCCCCTCAGGGCTGAGGGTATGTACCAGTAGCCATGTGTTTGATCTCTCTCTCTCTCTCTCTCTCTCTCGTGTTCTTGATTTGGCACGATCTTGATGTATCGCGAGCTTTGCTATTATAGTTGGATCTTATGATGGTTCTCCCCCTCTACTCTCTTGTAGTGGATTGAGTTTCCCCTTTGAAGTTATCTTATCGGATTGAGTCTTTAAAGATTTGAGAACACTTGATGTATGTCTTGCCGTGCGTATCTGTGGTGACAATGGGATATCATGTGATTCACTTGATGTATGTTTTGGTGATCAACTTGCGGGTTCCGCCCATGAACCTATGCATAGGGGTTGGCACATGTTTTCGTCATGATTCTCCGGTAGGAACTTTCGGGCACTCTTTGAGGTTGTATGTGTTGGTTGAATAGATGAATCTGAGATTGTGTGATGCATATCGTATAATCATACCACGGATACTTGAGGTGGCATTGGAGTATCTAGGTGACATTAGGGTTTTGGTTGATTTGTGTCTTAAGGTGTTATTCTAGTACGAACTCTAGGGCTGTTTGTGACACTTATAGGAATAGCCCAATGGATTGATTGGAAAGAATAACTTTGAGGTGGTTTCGTACCCTACCATAATCTCTTCATTTGTTCTCCTCTATTAGTGACTTTGGAGTGACTCTTTGTTGCATGTTGAGGGATAGTTATATGATCCAATTATGTTATTATTGTTGAGAGAACTTGCACCAGTGAAAGTATGAACCCTAGGCCTTGTTTCCTAGCATTGCAATATCGTTTGTGCTCACTTTTATCATTAGTTACCTTGCTGTTTTTATATTTTCAGATTACAAAAACCTTTATCTACCATCCATATACCACTTTTATCACCATCTCTTCGCCGAACTAGTGCACCTATACAATTTACCATTGTATTGGGTGTGTTGGGGACACAAGAGACTCTTTGTTATTTTGTTGCAGGGTTGCTTGAGAGAGACCATCTTCATCCTACGCCTCCTACGGATTGATAAACCTTAGGTCATCCACTTGAGGGAAATTTTCTACTGTTCTACAAACCTCTGCACTTGGAGGCCCAACAACATCTACAAGAAGAAGGTTGTGTAGTAGACATCAAGCTCTTTTCTCGCGCTGTTGCCGGGGAGGTGAGTTTTTGAAGGTATATCTTTAGATCTTGCAATCGAGTCTTTTAGTTTCTTGTTTTATCACTAGCTTAGTTTATAAAAGAAAATTACAAAAAAATGGAATTGAGTCTACCTCATACGCTTCATCTTTTTAATATCTTTCGTGAGTATGATGTAAAGGAAAATTGTGCCAAAGTGTTAGAAGAAGAATTCATTAAAATGTTTGGCACTAAATCTTTGAATGATGAGCATGATTGCAACGTTGTTAGTATGAACTCCTTGAATATCCATGGTACTAATGATGATTGCACTAGTTATGATGAAAATGTCTCCTATAAACATGTCAATTTTTGTGGAGTGCATTGGGTTTGTAAGTACACACCAAATAGGGAAGATAGATATTGCAAGAGGCATAAGTACTTAGAAACTAAATTGTTGCAAGAAAGGCTAGATGATTGTGCTGAAAATTTAAATTTTCTTAGCCGTACTTGTGAACTTTGCAATGAACATGATCATGTCAGTACCCAATGCAAATTGTTTCATAATCATATCGTATCCAAAAATTGTGATGACTTAATTTCCCTTGCACATCATAATGAACTTAGTTTGCTCTTGGGTTATGAAGAAATGAAACGTATAACTAAGGATATTCCAGAATTTGCCCTTGATAGAGTTCTTCATTTTGATCTAGAGGAAATTTATATGTATTGTGCGGTGAATTGTATTGAAAATCCTTATATTGCCAACTACATAAAGAAAAGAAAACAAATAGAAGATGAAGAGAATACTAATGAAAGGGAAAAGACTTCCCAATAACCTCCTATTATTTCTTATGATGAATCAGGTAACGAGGAGGAGCCACCTATTCAACCAATCTCATTAATAAGGAGCTCCAAAAAGAGGATTGAACCCACACATGGTGTGGTGAAGAAGAAGAAAAGAAAAAGGAAGAGAGGTAAAAAGATATCTCTCCCAAATAATGCCGCTCCTATTACTATTGTGCCTCATGAAAATATAATTGTGGAAGATAATGATACTTCTTATGATCTTGAAAATCTCTTTGGCACTTGCTTGGAAGAATATGATAATTGCTATACTATTGGTGCTATCCATACTATTAATTATGAGAGTGATTATGCTTATGATATGAAAAAGGCCCAAGCTTGGGGATGATATGTTTGATGAAGATGATGTTTTTGAGAATATATTTGCTGCAATTAATGTTTTTCGCAAGCTTGGGGATGCTACGTTTAATGAAGATGATATTTTTAGTCTCCCAAGTTTTGATATGCAAATTTATAATGATGATAGCATGCCTCCTACCTATGATGATTATTGTGATGATACTTATGCTATTAAAAGTAGTGATTATATTTATAAAACTTGTCATGATTATGATTACCCATTTTCTGAACATTACTCTTTTAATGTGGAAACAATTTATAGTATTCGAGTCTCTTATGATACTCCCACTATTCCGAATGAGAAGAATTTTGCTTATGTGGAGAATATTAAAAATTCTATGCTCGTAGATCATGAAAAGAATGCTTTATGTGATGGTTATATTGTTGAATTCATTCATGTTTCTACTGAAAATTATTATGAGGGAGGAATATATGCTTGTAGGAATTGCAATAATATCAAGTTTCCTCTCTATGTGCTTAAAGTTTTGAAGTTATGCTTGTTTTGCCTTCCTATGCTAGTTGATTATTGTTCCCATAAGTTGTTTGCTCACAAAATCCCTATGCATAGGAAGTGGGTTATACTTAAATGTGCTAGTCATATTCTTCATGATGCTCTCTTTATGTTACAATTCTTATCTTTTATGTGAGCATCATCGAAATCATCATGCCTAGCTAGGGGCGTCAAATGATAGCGCTTGTTGGGAGGCAACCCAACTTTATTTTTGTTACTTGATTTTTGATCCTGTTTATTAATAAATAATTTATCTAGCCTCTGTTATTATTGAGTTTTTATGTTTTAATTAGTGTTTGTGCCAAGTAGAACCTTTGGGAAGACTTGGGGAAAGTCTTTGCGATCATGCTGTAAAAAACAGAAACTTTAGCGCTCACTAGATTTGCTGCCATTTTTTATTGGACAGTTCTATTGAGTTAATTCTTTTTGAATATGATTAATAGACAAATTAATCAGGTCCACCAATTTATTTGAGAATTTTATGAGTTCCATAAGTATACGTTTGATCCAGATTACTACAGACTGTTCTGTTTTTGACAGATTCTGTTTTAGATGTGTTGTTTGCTTATTTTGATGAACCTATGAGTAGTATCGGAGGGTATGAACCATAGATAAGTTGGAATACAGTAGATATTACACCAATATGAATTTAGAATGAGTTTGCAACAGTACCTAAGTGGTGATTTATTTTCTTATACTAACGGAGCTTACGAGTTTTCTGTTAAGTTTTGTGCTGTGAAGTTTTCAAGTTTTGGGTAAAGATTCGATGGACTATGGAATAAGGAGTGGCAAGAGCCTAAGCTTGGGGATGCCCAAGGAACCCCAAGGTAATATTCAAGGACAACCAAGAGCCTAAGCTTGGGGATGCCCCAGAAGGCATCCCCTCTTTCGTCTTCGTTCATCGGTAACTTTACTTGGAGCTATATTTTTATTCACCACATGATATGTGTTTTTCTTGGAGCGTCAGCTTATTTTGTTAGGATTTGCTTGCTGTTTGAATAAAATACCAAGATCTGAAATTATTAAATGTTAGAGAGTCTTCACATAGTTGCATAATTATTCGACTACTCATTGATCTTCACTTATATCCTTCAGAGTAGTTTGTCATTTGCTCTAGTGCTTCACTTATATCTTTTTAGAGCACGGTGGTGGTTTTATTTTATAGAAATAGATGAAATCTCATGCATCACTTATATTATTTTGAGGGTCCTAAACAGAATGGTAATTTTCTTTGGTTATGAATTTAGTCCTAATATGATGGGCATCCAAGAGGGATATAATAAAAACTTTCATATGAAGTGCATTGAATACTAACAGAAGTTTGATACTTGATGATTGTTTTGAGATATGGAGATGGTGATATTAGAGTCATGCTAGTTGAGTAGTTGTGAATTTGAGGAATAGTTGTGTTGAAGTTTGTGATTCCCGTAGCATGCACGTATGGTGAACCGTTATGTGATGAAGTCGGAGCATGATTTATTTATTGATTGTCTTCCTTATGAGTTGCGGTCGGGGACGAGCGATGGTCTTTTCCCACCAATCTATCCCCCTAGGAGCATGCGCGTAGTACTTTGTTTCTATAACTAATATTTTTTTGCAATAAGTATGTGAGTTTTTTATGACTAATGTTGAGTCCATGGATTATACACACTCTCACCCTTCCACCATCGCTAGCCTCTCTAATACCGCGCACCTTTCGCTGGTATCATACACCCACCATATACCTTCCTCAAAACAGCCACCATACCTACCTATTATGGCATTTCCATAGCCATTCCGAGATATATTGCCATGCAACTTTCCACCATTCCGTTTATTATGACACGCTCCATCATAATTGAGTTCATTGAAAACGATTTTATAAAGGGCATTTTGAGTTCATTGAAAAAGATTTTATAGTTGGGCCTAGTTGCATTGTTTTGGTGCTAGGGTTTTGATCATCCCCCATTTCAAGTTTAACAAAATTTGAACATGATGCATGGATGCAATGCCACTAATTACAAGCATTAATCTAGGGCTATGACACTTGTAAAGAATTAAATGCAACTCTGAAGATTGGGAACTCGATGAAGGTAAAGAGTTAGGTATTAAGCTTAAGTTTGATTGTGTTAAATATTTTATGAATACCGATGCTTTTCAAAAGTTTAGCACTAAATATGGACTTGATTCTGAGATAGTAGCCTCTTTCTGTGAATCTTTTGCTACTCATGTTGATATCCCTAAAGAGAAGTGGTTTAAATATCATACCCCTATTAAAGAAGAAACTAAAGAACCGGTAGTAGCTAAAGAAGAAAATCATCGACCATGTTGATCCAGTTGTTCCTACTGCTTACATCGAGAAACCACCTTTCATGTTAAGATAAAAGAACATACTAAGGTTTCAACTGTGGTCTGTAGAAGTAATATCAAAGCACCTAAACCTCCTGAGCAAATCAAAGTGGAACCTAGTGTTGCTATGGTTAAGGATCTCTTGGTCGATAATATTGATGGGCATGTTATTTACTTCATTGGTGAAGCTGCTAGAATTGCCAAACCCGATGGGAAAGATAAACATAGACCCGTTGTTGGCATGCTTGTTGTCTTAGTTAAAATAGGAGATCACTGTTATCATGGTTTATGCGACCTAGGTGCTAGCGTGAGTACTATTCATTATATAGCACCCACTCAAATAGAAGACATAGATGTTACTATTAAACTTGCTAATAGAGACACCATCACACCACTTGGGATTGTTATAGATGTTGAAGTCTTGTGTGGGAAAATAAAATACCCTACTGATTTTCTTGTTCTTGGTTCCCTAGAGGATGACTTTTGTCCCATTATCTTTGGTAGACCTTTCTTGAGCACCGTTAATGCTAAAATAGATTGTGAGAAACAAACTGTCGGTGTTAGCTTTGGTGATGAGTCTCATGAGTTTAATTTTTCCATGTTTAATAGAAAACCTCGTAAAAAAGAATTGCCTAGTAAGTTTGAAATTATTGGTCTTGCTTCTATTGTTGTACCCCCTACTGATCCTTTAGAACAATATCTACTAGACCATGAAAATGATTTGCATATGCACAAAAGAAATGAAATAGATAGAATCTTGTTTGAACAACAACCTCTGCTTAAGCACAATTTGCCTTTTGAAACTCTAGGAGGTCCTCCTCCACCTAATGGTGATCCTATTTTTGAATTAAAACAGTTACCTGGCACTTTGAAATATGCTTATATCGATGAGAAAAAGATGTATCTTGTTATTATTAGTGTTAACCTTTCAGAACATGAAGAAGAAAGATTATTGAAAGTTCTAAGGAAGCACCGAGCTACTATTGGATATACTCTTGATGATCTTAAGGGCATTAGTCTCACTCTATGTGAGCACAAGATTAATATGGAACCTAATGCTAAACTCGTTGTTGATCACCAACGTTGGTTAAATCCTAACATGAAAGAAGTGGTAAGAATGGAAATATTAAAACTTCTGGAAGCAGGTATAATCTATCCTATGGATGAAAGTAGATGGGTAAGTCCTGTCTATTGTGTCCCTAAGAATGGAGGTATTACTGTTGGTCCTAATGATAAGAATGAACTTATTCCACAAATAATTGTTATAGGCTATAGAATGGTAATTGATTTTAGAAAATTAAACAAAACAACTAGAAAAGATCATTATCCTCTACCCTTTATTGATCAAATGCTAGAAAGATTATCTAAGCACACACATTTTTTCTTCCTTGATGGATATTCTGGTTTTTCACAAATACCCGTTTCTCAACCTGATCAAGAAAATACCACTTTTACTTGTCCTTTTGGAACTTATGCTTATAAATTTATGCCTTTTGGTTTATGCAATACACCTCCTACCTTTCAAAGATGTATGACTACTATATTCTCTGACTTTTGTGAAAAGATTGTTGAGGTTTTCATGGATGACTTTTTTGTTTATGGGAAGTATTTTTATGATTGTTTAAGCAATCTTGATTGAGTTTTGCAGAGATGTGAGCAATTAAATCTTGTATTGAATTGGGACAAGTTCCACTTTATGGTTAACGAAGGTATTTTTTTGGGCCATAAAATTTTTGAAAGAGGTATTGAGGTGAACAAAGCTAAGGTTCATGCAATTGAGAAAATGCCATGTCCTAAAGATATCAAAGGTATTCGTAGTTTCCTCGGTCATGCTGGTTTCTATAGGATATTTATCAAAGACTTTTCTAAAATTTCTAGGCCTCTTACAAATCTTTTGCAAAATGATATTCCATTTGTTTTTTATGATGATTGTTTGGAAGCCTTTGAAACACTCAAGAAAGCCTTAATTTCTGCACCTATTGTTCAACCACCTGATTGGAACTTGCCTTTTGAAATTATGTGTGATGCTAGTGATTATGTTGTTGGTGCTATTCTAGGACAAAGAGTTGATAAGAAACTGAATGTTATTCACTATGCAAGTAAAACTCTAGACAGTGCACAAAGAAATTGTTCTACTACTAAAAAAGAATTTCTAGCAGTAGTGTTTGCTTGCAATAAATTTAGATCCCATATTGTAGACTCAAAAGTAATTGTTCACACTGATCATGCTGCAATAAAGTATCTTATGGAAAAGAAAGATGCCAATTCAAAGGGTTCTCTTGCTACAAGAATTTGATTTTAATATCACTGATTGAAAAGGAGCGGAGAACCTCGTAGCTGATAACCTGTCTAGGTTGGAGAATGTTCTTGATGACCCACTACCTATTGATGATAGTTTTCCTGATGAACAATTAGCTGCAATAAATGTTTCTAATAGTACACCTTGGTATGCTGACTATGCTAATTATATTGTTGCTAAATACATACCCCCTAGCTTTACATACCAACAAAATAAAAAATTCTTCTATGATTTAAGAAATTACTTTTGGGATGTCCCACATCTTTATAAAGAAGGAGTAGATGGTATTATTAGACGTTGTTTACCTGAGCATGAATAGGAACACATCCTACAAAAATGTCACTCCGAAGCTTATGGAGGACATCATGCGGGAGATAGAACTGCTCACAAGGTATTGCAATCTGTGTTTTATTGGCCTAATCTCTTCAAGGATGCTCGTAAGTTCATCCTATCCTGTGATGAATGTTAAAGAATAGGTAATATCGGTAAGCATCAAGAAATGCCTATGAATTATTCACTTGTTGTTGAACCAATTGATGTTTGGGGATTTGATTACATGGGACCTTTTCCTTCCTCTAATGGGTATACTCATATTTTGGTTGCTGTTGATTATGTTACTAAGTGGGTAGAAGCTATTCCAACTAGTAGTGCTGATCACAACACCTCTATTAAAATGCTTAAAGACGTTATTTTCCCAAGGTTGGGTGTCCCAAGATATTTAATGACTGATGGTGGTTCACACTTTATTCATGGTCCTTTCCGTAAAATGCTTGCCAAGTATGATGTTAACCATAGAATTGCATCACCCTATCATCCTCAATCTAGTGGTCAAGTTGAACTTAGCAATAGAGAAATAAAACTAATTTTACAAAAGACTGTCAATAGATCCTGAAAGAATTGGTCTAAGAAATTAGATGATACACTTTGGGCTTATAGAACATCATATAAAAATCCTATGGGTATGTCTCCTTATAAAATGGTTTATGGAAAAGCTTGTCATCTGCCTCTTGAGTTAGAACATAAAGCTTATTGGGCAATTAAAGAACTCAACTATGATTTCAAACTTGCTGGTGAGAAGAGGTTATTTGATATTAGCTCATTAGATGAATGGAGAACCCAAGCTTATGAAAATGCCAAGTTATTTAAAGAAAAAGTTAAAAGATGGCATGATAAAAGAATCCAAAAGAATGAGTTCAAAGTTGGAGAATATGTTCTTTTGTACAACTCTTGTTTCAAATTCTTTGTAGGAAAGTCCTCTCCAAATGGGAAGGACCCTATGTTATCGAGGAGGTTTATCGATGTGGAGCTATCAAAATAATAATGCCGAAGGTACTAACCCGAAGGTTGTTAGTGGGCAACGAATAAAACATTATATCTCAGGTACGCCCATTAATGTTGAAAGCAATATTATCCAAACTATGACACCAGAAGAACACATAAAACAAACCTTCCAGAACACTCCAGAATCATGAAAAAGAGGAGGTACATGATACAGTAAGTAAACATACTCCAAATAACCTGCAAAATAATTTCTATCTGTTTTGGAATATAACAAAAATTAGGAAAATAAAAAACAACCAGGAAGGCACCCCTGGTGGGCACAACACACCAGGGCGCGCCTAGGTTGCCAGGCGCGCCCAGGTGGGTTGTGCCCACCTCGGGTACCTCCCGGATTCCATTTTTCTTCCGTTTGCTTGTTTCCCAAGATAAAAAATCTTTATATACCCCCTGAACCTATTGGCCACTGTATCACGGAGAAATCTTCTATTTTCTTTTCTTGTTGTTTTTCTGTTAGATCTGTCAGGCCAGGTACCATGGATTTTCCCTTGTCCAACCATGAATAAGGTGATGCTTGGTTGCCACAGGGGGAGCTAAGGGGAGAGGGAGTTGAGGAGGTTGCCATGGAGGAAGAGGATGCAAACTCTCCTGGAGTTCACTCTCCGGCTTTCGAGAGGGGCACATTGGCTGGCATCTCCACTCGTCCTAATCCTCATCAGACCATAACATCATCAAACAATCAAGAGGATCCTGAAGTTCAAGAAGAACTCCCACCAAGGAGACCTTTACACAGGTTACATCATAACAATTTTCACAATTTGATTCACAATTATGGGTTCGAAAATACTCCTCGTATGCATATACTGTCCAATTGGGACATATCCCGTCCAAGAGAAAGTTATGCAAGAACAAGTTCTTGGGGGCGGAGAATAAACATATTATGGCTGAAGTGGAGAAACACACTGAGTTACTTCATAAAGGCCTTCATGAGATTCATGGCTTGAAGGAGGCACTCAAGGATATATTTGGAGTTATCTCACCACTATCTCCTTCTTCATCATCAAAATAAAATTGAATATCAGGTATGGGCACTCCCCTTCGCTTGCGCCAAGCTTTGGGGAGGTGCCCCGATATCATATCACCTCCACTATCTTTTGCCTTTATTTACCTTAGTTTGATCCATAGTTATCTTTTTCTTTAGATGAATAAAAGTTTCGTTCGATCCTTTCTTTTTGAGAGTTTGCTTAGTGATCTATCTTTGTAATCATATGTGAGATATGTAATAAAGTTTAGTTGGAGTTTTGTTTTCTTTACTTTCATGTACAACAAAAAAGGAAAGGAAATAAATGAAAAGATCATATGCTAATCTTATGGTAAGTAATGACATCACATAAGGAAAAGTATAAGTAGAAAATTTTATTGGAGATTGAAAAACATAGCATTGGTCAAGGATGCAATTCATGAAAGAATTAATAAGGAAGATAAGATTCACATGCAAATACACTATCTTGGAAATCTTTTGTGATTGTGAGCCCCCGTCAAAATATTATATGCCAAAATTGTTGACGTTGGAAAAGGAAGAAAACGTAATGATTTATGTTTGTTCATATTCACATAGAAGTTATATTGTCATAGATCCTTCAACATGTGGTGTTTGCCCCCCATCTTTGCTAGCCAAAAATTCCGCACCAAGTAGAGATACTACTTGTCCATCCAAAAACCCTTAAACCCAAATCTTATTTCCAAGAGTCCACCATACCTACCTAAGGATTGAGTAAGATCCTTCAAGTAAGTTTTCATCGGTGCAATAAGGTGGTAAAAATTGCTTCTAAAAGTGTTAGATCATTTAGTGTAAGAGAAATTGAGTGTTGTACGAACCTGTGATGGCAAAGAATTAAAGCGACAGACTGCATAATAAAGGTTGCTACCATAAGGGGCAGTATAACATGACGTTCTTTTGCACTAAGGGATTAAGTATACAAACAAAAAGAGCATGGCAACCTCTGCTTTGCTCTGCGGAGGGCCTATCTTTTACTTTTATGTATTTACTTTCATGCAAGAGTCAAAGTCTTTCTCTCTACTCCTTTTTATTTTTCTCTTTTGGCAAGCATCATTTGGCGAGGAAAGATCTAGGCACATATATCCAGTTGGATATGGGTAGCATCAGTTATTATTGTTGACATCACCCTTGAGGTGAATACGTTGGGAGGTGAAATTATAAGCCCCTATCTTTATATGTGTACGGTTGAAACATTTTGATCATGTGTATGCGGTGAGTGTTAGCAATCATAGAAGACTATATGATGGTTGAGTATGTGGACTTGCCTAAAGGTTTCGATACGCGACCCTTCCTGAAAAGATGATGAAATGTAGTTGCAAAGTTGACTGAGAACATAGTTTGTTGGTTTCCAATAGAGTTTATGCTTTATACTTTGATGATTGTGATGAATTGTTACTTATTCATGAGAAGTCTATGATAAAAGTTCTATGTTGAAGTTTGTTGCTGTTATAAAAATTTACATGATGCTTCTGTGTTCGTATGTTGGTGCAACAAACCCTGGGTTTGTTGCCTAGACTGTGCACATGCACGGGAATGATATTGAAGCTCCAGCCCAAGTCAGGGTACAAGAAACCAGGAGGTTCGAAGGACCAACATTTAGATCGGAGGGACCAAGGACAAACCAAGGAATCAGGATATCGTCAAGAGAAGAAGCCTCCCTTGCCGGGCAGGCGAGCCTGGCAAGGGGCAAGGCCACCCAAGAAGCAGACATCCAGGGCGTCCCGGCAAGGCCTGCCGGGGCTCACGGAGGCAAAACCACCTCACCAACCACTCCACCATGACCCACGTCATCAATCAGTGCGGTGTCAAGCCGCAAAGTGATTAAGTGGCAGCGATTCACCACATGGCAGCCATTTCCTATAGAAGAAACCCACAGATGACACCCGTCCTACACGTGTCAAGAGAACAGGCGCGGAGCTGGTGAGATAGTCCAGCAAGCCTTGCCGGGCAACCCATGATGTGATGTTAGGCGGTGCTTTTAATGCGCCCTGTTAGCCCGCAGAGTTAGGTATGATAGCACTGTTTGCTATCTTATCAGTGCAGAATGACCACTTTGCCACTGTGGTTACCCCTTGATCTCTAAAAGGAGGCCCATGGCAATCGTAGAAAGGGTTAGAAGGTTGGATAACTCACACCCCCATATGCGCGTAGTCGTTGCTGCCCTAAGGTGGCCCCTGCCGGGCAAGTGTACTACGCTCACCACCACCTTTTCGACCATCAATCCACCAAAGCAGGAGTAGGGTTTTATGCCTCACGGTGGCCCGAACCTTGGTAAATCGCCCGCATGATCTCTGTCGTGATGTCCCACGCTGGTCTGCTCTTTGTGCAATGCATCGCCCCCCTGCCGAACCAGCAAGGGACCTCCTAGTCCAATAGGTGGCCATGGTTTCCCACGACATCTTTGGCGCGCCAGGTAGGGGGCTCGCTTGCGCGAACCTGAAGGCGTGCGCAGCGCGTCGTCTTTATCACCATCGTCATCTTTGACGACGCCATCGACCATGGCGCCTAAGAAGAAGCCTGGTCCCTCATCTCATCCATCCACCTTGAAGGCTCTGCCGCCCGCGGCTTCCAATGCTGCGGGGGGGGGGGGGGGGAGCATGCGAGGACGCGTATGCTACTTGGGAAGTGGTCGGAGCAGGCGGCACCATCACCACTTCCCCCGCGGCTGACGTCAGAGCAGGAGGTGTCGGAGGAGAGCAGCATCAACGACATGCCGACGTCCATGCTCCCCAAGGTATGGGTGAGGGGGCCACTCCATCTGTGTCCCTCTCCCCCGCCGACAGGCATAGCCACAGGCGCTCAGACCAGGGCGAACCGTCGCCCTCCGGCCGCCCCCATCACGGGTGAGGTCGCTGCGCGGGCACCTCCCCCTGGACAGGCTGACCAAGCCACTATGCTCTACGGACCTCGAGCGCCTTCGCCACACCACATCTAGGTGGTTGCCCTGCAGCAACACTAGGGGTGCAGCGTTACCGCCGTTGGCACCGCCAGGAGCCGAGCGACGGTACAATCGACTTCGTCAACATCCATGCCGGGTACGGCTTTGGAGGCCATGGCGCGAGCTCAGCTGCTGCTGAGGTTTCAGCCGGTAGCCGAGAAGATGGACGAATGGCGTGCCACCATCCGAACCCTGCTTGGTTTTGCCGAAGCTGGGGGCTCACGGTGAGCTAGTCCGCTGCAACCTCCCCAAATGACAGCAACAGTTTGTGCTGCTGACCGCACGGAAGGGGCCATCCCCATGGTGCAATCTCCGCCACAGCAGCCAGTACGAGCGCGGAAGAATGAAGACCCCGACGACGTATCGATGGCCTCTTTTGACCATCGAGCACATCCAGGCCAACGTTGAGCCTCGGAGGATAGGTGGAGAGGAGACGCGCGTGTCATCGAGCAATGCCGCGACGACCTCCGCCGAACCGATGGGTATGACGGCCTCAACTCGACGAACCTGCGGCAAGTCCGTTGGCCATCCGTTCGCACGTTCAAGCCAGAGATACCTGAGAAGTACGACAGGAGGCTGAACCCGACAGAGATCCTAAGCATCTACACCATCGTTGTTCAGGCTGTTGGGGGAAGAGATGAGAAGGTGTTTGCCAACTACTTCCCTTTGGCCCTCAAGTCCAATGTGAGGCCTTGGCTGATGCACCTACCGGAGAACTCCATTTCATCATGGGTTGACCTGTGCCATGGGTTCATTGGCTCTTTCACTGGCGGTCATCAAGAACTCGGCAGGCCCAGTGATTTGCAACTTCTCCAGTAGAAGGAAGGAGAAACCCGCCGTAAGTATTTACAGAGATCCGGCAAAGTTCATAGAAATATCCCAAATATCCATCCGGCAGTGGTAATAGCTGCCTTCTAGTCCAATGTGCGCAACCGTCGTATTCGTTCCAAGATGAACATACAGTTGCCCAAGACTGTGAAGGAGCTTTACACACTGGTGGATAATTGTGCTCAGATGGAAGAGGGAAGGAAGCTGCCCGGAGAGGAAGATTGCACCAATGTTGATTCAGAAGATGATGATGAGTCAACTAGTCCGAAGAAGAGCAAGAAGTGCAGTAAGAAGCGGAGAGATAAGGCAGTGATGACTGTTGAATGTTCTGGTACGCCTAGTACCGGCAAGAAGGCCAAAGCTGAGGCTCCCGACAAGGAAGCTGTCGCATGCACTAACTGTCGAGAAGCCGCTGCTGCTAAGAAAGCCGGGAAGGGTGATGGGCCGTACTGCAAGATTCATCGGACCAAGGGCCACGACCTTCAAGAGTGTTACCAAGTTGAAAAGCTTGTCAAGAAACAGAGAGCGGAGTATGAGTAGCGTGATAAGGAAAAGGGTCAGAATGTTACTGGCGGTAAGGGCCAAGGTGGTGAAGCAAACCGCCCTGGCAAACCCTTTCGGAACCAAGGAAAGCCCGCCAGGGGTCGAGAAAAGGAAACTCGTGATGATGAGAGTGATGGAGGGGATGAAGAGGAGACCCATGAGCAGTAGTTTCAGAAGGCCACGGACGCCCTGTGCATTAACGGAGGTGCATCCCTACACACTTCTCACCGCCAGCTCAAGCGGTGGGCGCGAGAAGTCAATGCCGGGGAGCCAGCACCAGAGGCCTGGAAGCCGCTCAAATGATCCCGTATGCCCATCATCTTCGACGAAGAGGACCATGCTGGCCGTACCACTGTGGGTGGATGTTTGCTGTTGTTGGTCTATCCAACAATCCGCAACCTCAAAGTCACAAAGATGCTGGTGGACGACGGGGCCGGGTTGAATTTGATTTCTCCGGCAGTCATCAACAAGCTTCAGATAGGATAAGAAGAGCTAGAGGTTACTAGCATGTTTCAAGGAGTTAATCCTGGCAGGAGCCATCCTAAGGGAAAGATCACGTTGCCTGTAACATTTCGGGGAGAACTGAACTACCAGACTGAGAGGATTGTGTTTGATGTAGTTGATCTCCCCCTGTCGTACAATGGGATTCTTGGATGCCCGGTTCTGGCTAAGTTCATGGCGGCATCCCACCATGCCTACAACACCTTTAAGATGCTTGCGCCACTGGGAGTCATCACTATCCCATTAGATGAGAAGGATGCAATTACTTGTGTGGACAATATGTACCGGGACACAGCCACGGCAGAGGCAGCGGCGACTCCCGCCAAGGAAAGTAAAGGAAAGAAAAGAGACTGTAGAGACTCCGGAAAAGAGTGTGGGAAGCATGCCCCCAGCAAGTGCACGACACCCGTTGATGATGTGCCGGAGTGTTCTAACAGTAAGAGATCCAAGGTTGTTGCACCCCAAGTGAAGAAGGTACCAGCAGGGCTAGCTGGTGTTGATGGTACATCAAACACGGTTCAGATTTTAGTTGCGTGTGTGATTCAGGGCACACGGTTAACCCGTTCGAACTGTTTGCGATGAGGCAGAACAACAGAAATGGGCAGCCATATCAATGTGTGTGCGATATACGGCATACAGTTCACTCCGATGAACTGTTTGCTCTTAGGGAGTTCCATAGAAACGGTTAGCCAGATCAAGGTGTGTGTGATATAGGACATACGGTTCACTCGGACGAACTGTTTTCGGTTAGTGAACACAACAGAAACGGTTCAACTTAACAAGATGTGTGTGATACATGGCAAACAGCCGACTCGGATGAACTGCTTGCGATGAGAAATTACAACACAAACGGTTAATAAAGTTAGTTCGTGTGCAATTCTTTGTGTACAAAAAACTTTGAAAAATGCAAACTAGTTGCTTGCGGTGGCTAGGAGTATTGCATACGATGTGTCTACGAGTACTCGTGTGCGATGATTAGTAAGTTACACATATGGCCGCAAGGGTGCTATGCTGATCATGGAGTTCGATAGACCATCATCGGAAGGCCGCCAGCTCAGACTTTTAGCTTATTTTTTATTATAATTGTATGCATATGTAGGTCGTGAGTGTTCTGGGCCTTGCTGCATGTGGCATTTTAAATTATCCTGAATACGTAAGACAATTATTAATAATTATTAACCGTTGCCATTGTAAATTTGCCTCAACTGCGAGCAGAGCGCGCGCAGGGATGCCAAAGCGGTGCGCGCCGCGGCCGCCTCAATGGCGAGCAAAACACGCGGACAAACGTGAGCAGAGCGCGCCGCGGCCGCCTCAATGGCGAGCAACCACGTGGTCAACCTTCTGCCATCAATATATTTTAACCTTGTTTCTCGTCACATTGCAGATTACAACACAATAAGTAATTGCAAATATGTTCACACCTATCAATCTAATATGTGTTCACACTTAGCACTAGGCTATAAAAACTGCCCACTCAAAAATTACTTCACAGTTCCTCTCCTCATTACCCAAAAAACTGGTCTTTCCTGTCAAGTCGTTCCGCCATGACCGGTAGGAGGGTTTAGGGTGGACATATAACCAGGCAGCAAAGACCAAGGTCGCAGATGCACTAGAGAGGTCCCTCCGCGAAGCCGCAGCCGCAGCAGAGATGTCCCGGCGTGTCGCAGAGCCCTCGAACGAGCTTTCACGGGCACACGAGGGCTCTCACAAGCGCATTCACGGCGGCGGCCATCACGACGAGACGACATTCCTAAAGTCATTCGCCGGCGACAACGACATTCTTGCTGGCGTCACAACGTAGCAGGAGCTGGTTGATGGCTTGATGAAGCTGCTCAAGATCAGTGATGCCTCGGCTGACAAGGTGACCGGCCTCGTCGAGCAACTCATTGGTGACAATGCGAAGCTCCTCAAGGCACTCACCGAGAAGGAGGAGGAGGCCGCCGATTGGAAGATGCTGCATGAGCAGAGCAGTGCCTCGGGGACGACGCAGACAGCTGTCGTCCAGGAACTGATCGGTGACTTGAGGAAGCTCCGGATCGAGCGCGAGCAGGCACTACAAAAAAAGACACATCCGTGACATTTTGGATTGAACAAAATTATTTTCTGTCATGCTTATGACACTTCGATGATGATAATTGTGACAAAACCCGGTATCATCATAAATGTGGTGGGCCACAACTTCTATGACAAAAAATCATGACAGAAAATGGGCTTTTCGTCCTGGGCGGGCCGGAGACGCAGCTGCATGACATTCTTTGGGCCGTGCATGACGGAAAAAAAACTATGGTAGAAGCAAGGGCGAGGAAAATATCAGGGAGTTCCCGATTAAGGTGGGTGGTCAAGGCCGAACGATGCATGGAGGTTTGCATGTTTCTCTCATACATGTACGCGCGTGTATGCGAGGCGTTGCGCTCTAACTGAACCCGAGCGTGGCGTTGGGCTCTAACTGACCCCGAGCGATTGCACTAGCTACGTTACTGAACCCCAATCGATCCCTTATTGTTAACTGAACCCGAGTGATTCCTTCGCTACTACTGCTAGCTGAAGCCGATCGATGCTGCCTCTTCATGAATAGTGAGCTTTGTTGGGGGTTTGGATGAACAGTTCCCGGTGGGTGGGGGGGGGGGTTGGTAGTAGAGGCCGTTGCCGCTGGATGAACAGGACCCCGATCGAGCCGGTTGGGGTGGATGAATAGGACCCCGTGGAGGGCTGGATGAACAGGACCCCGTGGAGGGCTGGATGAACAGTAGCCCATGGAGGGGTGGTTGAACAGGACCCCGTGGAGAGGGCTGGTTGAACAGTAGCTAGTGGAGGAGCGGTGGAGGCTGGATGAGCGGGAGCCCGTGGATGAACAGTCGCAGTTGGAGGCTAGAGGAGGTCGACGGTGCATGAACAGTAGCCCATGGAGGCTGGAGAAGGTCGACGGTGGAGATGAACATTATCCCGTGGAGTCCCGTTTTAGGGTACGCCACACCCCTCCCGATGAACAGGACCCCCGTTTCGACCGTAGCGCTCCAACACAAGCCCGTTTCCTCCGTTTTGCGGTACTTCACACCCCTCCCAATCAACAACACCCTGTTTCGACCATAGGAGGTCCAAGAGAAGTCCGTTTCCTCCGTTTTGCAGTATGCCAGACCCCTCCCGATGAACAGGATCCCGTTTCAATCGTGGCTGGTTGAACTCAAGGTCGTTTCCTCCATTCTGCGGTACGCCAGGCCTCGTTTCGATTGGATGTTCCATCCAAGACGGTTGGCTCCCAATGAACACGACAACACAGTTTCTCCATTCCGACCCAGCCATGTACATGAGCCATGGCCGTACATATGCGCGAGTAGGCATTCGAGACCCCGTCCATATGTACATACGTGGACGTATTTACTTTCTAGCACCCTGGCTGTATGTACGTGTACATGCTACGTGTGCGCCTATACTACGACACGTGCCCTTCCTTACACGACCACAGTTCATCGCTGCAGCCTGCAGGCAGACCGATCGTATGTACGTACACGTTCGCAATCAGAATGACAACGCTACGCACGCTTCGACCAGGTGGGTCCCGACTGTCAGGGACTTCCTTGCATGCGAAGATGTAGCTGGTGGGTCCCAGCAGTTAGGGGGAAACATTTTTTCATGAAATACGGTGGCCCGTCTGGTGGGTCCCTGCTATCAGGTGGAGGAATCATTATTTTCCGCGTAATAAGGAGGCACTTCCTTACTGCAGCCGCGGACCCAGCTGTCAGCCTCTCCACGTACAGTACTCTTCTAATGGAAGTCATTCATTGACGACATTGACCACGCAACACCGAGAGCACCAAGGTTGTGGATGATGGTGAGGCCTAGGAAGGGGACCACGTGGAGTCGGGGAAGAGACGGCAGTGGATGCCCACGCGAAGAGGAGTACAAGGGTTCACAGGTTCGGTTTCGGTGTGAGGCTGCCATCGCCGCGGAATAACAGGGGGTGTGGATGAGTAGAGGGATGGCTTGGCCAGCGGTGGGAGTAGTAGGGGGCGGTGAGGCCTCCGCGACATCACAGCCGGCCACGGGAGGCAGGAGCTCGCGGCACGACCCGCGCTGGTTTGGGCGGCTGGAGCAAGAAGACCAGAGGTTGAAGGAGCACTACGGCCGTTGGATGGACATCGTACGGTTAATGGAGCTAGAATCATTCATATGGACTAAGTTGACAAAGCCCTCGGTCCCCGTCAACTTAGTAGGCCCACAAGTAAGCCTCCCACTATGGTGCATCCCAGCTAGGAGGGGGATTATTCATTTTTTTGTGCGTAATAAGGAGGCAATTCCTTGCGTGCAAAGATATAGCTGGTGGGTCCGACCTGTCAGCGGGGGGAACATTTTTTTTTTCGCGAAATGCAGAGGCCCTTCCTATGGGTCCCAGCTTTCTGGTGGAGGAATCATTATTTTGCACGTAATAAGGAGGCATTTCCTTGTGTGCGGTCGTGGACCCAACTGTCGCCCTCTCCACGTACAGTCCACTTCCAATGGATGTCGTTCGTTGACCACATTGACGATGCCACACTAAGCACATCCAAGGTGGTGGACGATGGCGAGGCCCCGGATAGCAACGAGCCAGAGATGGGAAGATGGGGGAGTGGAGTCGCAGACGGAGAGGTGTACGAGGGTTAACTGGTTCTGGTGCGGTGTGGTTCGCCAGTCGGTGGAGAAGAACAAGAGGTGTGGAGGGGTGGAGGGATGGCCTGGCCAGTGGTGGGGTAGCGCTTTACAGCGAAGTGTACTAAGCAGGGCTCCTAGCAGCAGGAGGCAGGAGCTGGTGGTCCCGGCGGCACTGGAGGAAGAAGACGAGAGATTGAAGATGGATGCCAGTCATTGGATGTAAATCCAACGGCTAACGATGTCAGAATCATTTGTTGACTAAGTTGACAATGACTTGCGTTGGCTTCGACCTATTGGCCCATATTTCAGCCTCCAAAAATGTGGCACATATTCAACCCATTTTTTCAGAATTTATAGTCAATTTGATCTTTTTTTAGAATTACAGTCCAGTTGCTGGGCTGGGTGAACAAATAATGGAGCGTCCATGCAGCCCATTTATTTTTTCCCTAAAAAATTACACGCCATTTGCACTTTCTCGAAATACACGGTTTTGCGGGGATTATTCTAGTTATAATGTTGGGTTGGGCGCAGCAATGTTATCAAAAAATAAACAGGGGTTGAGCATTTTGTTATAAATATATTTAAATAATAAGTGATTTATTATTACATTGGTCCTTAAATCTTCCCAAGCTTCTGTACACAATCACCAGGATTTTCGTTGCCAAAAAAGTCCAGGATTTTATTGTTAAGAAATTATTTTTATAAGTTAATAAGTTGTGGGATATTGTTTTCTTACATATGTAAGTATCTATTAAATATATGATGACAATAACAATAATATATAATAACATATAAAATAATTTAAATATATATAATATAGTTAGAAGGGAAACATAAGTTGGACCAGGCATTCCTATTCTTATATAGAAAAATAGAATAGACCTCTTCGTTTTCTTCAAAAAAATATAAGTTGGGCTGCCGATGTTTCAGGAAAAATAAAACCTCGGATGGGAGGTCCATAGGGTGGTCGATACATGATGGCCCTCAAGAAAATACAAACCGGCATGTCATGGGCTGCGCATGTTAAAAAAGAAAGCCTAGACGGGGCAGCCCACAACCCAGTTGATACTTGCTGGCCTGGTGATAATAAATGATACCTGCCAGCTCCCCAGCTTCGTTGTAAATTTATCTCCTTTAGTTACTACGTTGAAGCACCTAAAAATGTAACTATGTTGACAAATCCGTGGGCCCTAACGTCAGTATAGCATTAGGAGGAACTATTTTTTCAATGAGGCACTTGCTTGCGTACATCCATAGACCTGGTGGGTCCCGACTATCCGCCTCTCCACGTACAGTCCTCTCCAGATTCCTCTCATTTGTTCAGCATGTTCACAACGGCAGACAGCGGCGCCTCGGCGAGCACACAAAGGCGCAGGACGATATCGGACCACCTAAGGCAGTGCCTTATTTGTATTGAAAGTCCTGAACTAGCCCAGTGGCCAAGTGACACTACCCGACCGCTGTTCGGTGATACGTCTCCAGCGTATCTATAATTTTTTTATTGTTCCATGCTATTATATTATCTGATTTGGATGTTTAATGGGCTTTAATATGCACTTTTATATTATTTTTGGGACTAACCTATTAACCGGAGGCCCAGTGCCAGTTTCTGTTTTTTTGCCTATTTCAGTGTTTCACAGAAAAGGAATATCAAACGGAATCCAAACGAAATGAAACCTTCATGAGGATCTTTCTTGGAACAAACGCAATCCAAGAGACTTGGAGTGGAAGTCAGAGATGCAATGAGGCGGCCACGAGGCAGGAGGGCGCGCCTAGGGGATAGGCACGCCCCCACCCTCGTGGGCCCCTCGTAGCTCCACCGACGTACTTCTTTCGCCTATATATGCTCTTATACCCTAAAAACATCCACGAGAGCCACGAAACCACTTTTCCACCGCCGCAACCTTCTGTACCCATGAGATCCCATCTGGGGACCTTTTCTGGCGATCTGTCGGTGGGGGAATCGATCACGGAGGGCTTCTATATCAACACCATAGCCTCTCCGATGATGTGTGAGTAGTTTACCACAGACCTTCGGGTCCATAGTTATTAGCTAGATGGCTTATTCTCCCTCTTTGGTTCTCAATACAAAGTTCTCCTCAATGTTCTTGGAGATCTATTCGATGTAATATTCTTTTGCGGTGTGTTTGCCGAGATCCGATGAATTGTGGATTTATGATCAAGTTTATCTATGAACAATATTGGGTTCTTCTCTGAATTATTATATGCATGATTTGATATCTTTGCAAGTCTCTTAGAATTATCGGTTTAGTTTGGCCTACTAGATTGACCTTTCTTGCAATGGGAGAAGTGCTTAGCTTTGGGTTCAATCTTGCGGTGTCCTTTCCCAGTGACAGTAGGGGCAGCAAGGTATGTAATGTATTGTTGCCATCGAGGATAAAAAGATGGGGTTTATATCATATTGCTTGAGTTTATCACTCTACATCATGTCATCCTGCCTAAAGCATTACTTTGTTCTTATGAACTTAATACTCTATATGCATGCTGGATAGCGGTCGATGTGTGGAGTAATAGTAGTAGATGCAGAATCATTTCGGTCTACTTAACACGGACGTGATGCCTATGTTCATGATCATGCCTAGATATTCTCATAACTACAAGCTTTTCTATCAATTGCTCGGCAGTAATTTGTTCACCCACCGTAATACATGCTATCATGAGAGAAGCCACTAGTGAAACCTCTAGCCCCCGTGTCTATTATATATCATATAAGTTTCCGATCTACAACTCTAGTTTACTATTTATTTTATTTCGCAATCTTTACTTTTCAATCTATACAAGAAAAATACCAAAAATATTTATCTTATTATATTTATTAGACCTCACTTTTTCAAGTGGCCATGAAGGGATTGACAACCCCTTTATCATGTTGGTTGCAAGATTCTTGATTGTTTGTGCAGGTACTACGCGACTTGCGTGTAATCTCCTACTGGATTGATACCATGGCTCTCAAAAACTGAGGGAAATACTTACGCTACTTTGCTGCATCACCCTTTCCTCTTCAAGGGAAAACCAACGCATTCTCAAGAGGTAGAAAGAAGGATTTCTGGTGTCGTTGCCAGGGAGATCTACACTCAAGTCAAGACATACCAAGTACCCCTCACAAACTCTTCTCCCTCACATTATATTATTTGCCATTTCCCTCTCGTTTTCCTCTCCCCCACTTCACCTTTTCCTTCTCTCGTCGTCCTCTTGTTTGCTTAAGCTTGCCTTTCTATTGCTATGGCCGAACCAAAAGGGGCTAAGGGTTTCCCGGGTTTTAATACCTTGGATAATCCCTCTATCATTTCTAAGCTCATAAATAATGATGCTATGGAAAGACCTACCGGGGTTATCAATGAAAGTTTAAATAATTTTGATGAAGATGACCCCGAAATTTTTCGTTATTTGCTTGATGAATCTTTGAAAGATCCTTGGGATAGGCTGTTAAGGATTCGAGCCAGCTATGTACCCCAATATCAAATTGAGATATACTTAAGAAGCTTTTATGTTGGCTTACCCTCTTCTTTCAAGCATGTTTTAGATTCTATTTTTGAAGAAGGTTTTCTTGAGGGGGATGCCATCGATACATATGAAAAGATGAAAGCTATATTTGGGCACCCCATGAGTGAAAAAGTTGAATCCACCTCTCTTTTGTGTTTTTATCGAAATGAAATTATCAAAGAGATGACGGCTAGCTTAGATGCAAATTTTCGTAGTGTGCTTAATATTTCTTCAACCATTAATGGCCACATGCTTTCACAAAATAGGAAGATAAGTCCTTTAGATAAGAAAGTCTCTCTTTTATCACCAAAAGGGAAAAGATGTCAATACCTAGATCTATTCTTGCTTTTATGCCTAGCTAGGGGCGTTAAACGATAACGCTTGTTGGGAGGCAACCCAATGTTAGTTTTGTTCCTAGGTTTTTGTTCCCGTTTAGTAATAAATAAATCATCTATCCTTTGTTATAATTGTGTTTTTATGTTTTAATTAGTGTTTGTGCCAGGTAAAGCCTTTAGGATCTTCTTGGGTGATTGTTGTTTGATCTTGCTGAAAAAAACAGAAAGTATGCACTCACGAGAATAATTTTCATTTTTTTACCAGAGAGCGATAAAATACCAATTCCATCTGCAGTATATCAATACACAAATTATTTAGGTCGTCCTAATTTTTCAGAATTTTTGGAGTTACAGAAGTATTCGAAACCTCTAGATTGCTATAGACTGTTCTGTTTTTGACAGATTCTGTTTTTCGTGTGTTGTTTGCTTATTTTTATGAATCTATGGCTAGTATCGGGGGGTATGAACCATAGAGAAGTTGGAATACAGTAGGCTTAACACCAATATAAATAAATAATGAGTTCATTACGGTACCTTAAAGTGGTGGTTTGTTTTCTTATACTAACGGAGCTCATGAGATTTTCTGTTGAGTTTTGTGTTGTGAAGTTTTTGGGTAAAGATTTGATGGATTTTTAAACAAGGATTAGAAATAGCCTAAGCTTGGGGATTCCCAAGGCACCCCAAGGTAAAATTCAAGGACAACCAAAATCCTAAGCTTGGGGATGCCCCGGAAGGCATCCCCTCTTTCGTTTTCATTTATCGGTAACTTTACTTGAGGCTATATTTTTATTCACCACATGATATGTGTTTTGCTTGCAGCGTATTGTATACTATGAGAAGTTTCACATAGAGTGAATTGAATACTATGAGAAGTTTGATACTTGATGATTTTTTTGAGATGTGAAGATGGTGATATTAGAGTCATGCTAGTTGAGTATTTGTGAATTTGAGAAATACTTGTGTTGAGGTTTGCAAGTCCCATAGCATGCATGTATGGTAACCGTTGTGTAACAAATTTGAAGCATGAGGTGTTTCTTTGATTGTCCTCCTTATGTGTGGCGGTCGAGGACGAGCGATGGTCTTTTCCTACCAATCTAACCCCCTAGGAGCATGCGCGTAGTGCGTGGTTTTTGATGACTTGTAGATTTTTGCAATAAGTATGTGAGTTCTTTATGACTAATGTTGAATCCATGGATTATACGCACTCTCACCGTTCCATCATTGCTAGCCTCTTCGGTACCATGCATTGCCCTTTCTCACCTCAAGAGTTGGTGCAAACTTCACCGGTGCACCCAAACCCCGTGATATGATACGCTCTATCACACATAAGCCTCCTTTTATCTTCCTCAAAACAGCCACCATACCTACCTATTATGGCATTTCCATAGCCATTCCGAGATATATTGCCATGCAACTTTCCACCGTTTCGTTTATTATGATACACTTCATCATTGTCATATTGCCTTGCATGATCATGTAGTTGACATCGTATTTGTGGAAAAAGCTACCGCTCATAATTTTTTATACATGTCACTCTTGAATCATTGCACATCCCGGTACACCGCCGGAAGCATTCATATAGAGTCATATTTTGTTCTAGTATCGAGTTGTAATTTTTGAGTTGTAAATAAATAGAAGTGTGATGATCATCATTATTAGAGCATTGTACCGTGTGAGGAAATAAAAGAGAGAGAGAGAGAGAGAGAGAGAGAGAGAGGCCAAAAAAGAGAAGGTCCCAAAAAATGAGAGAAAAAGAGAGAAGGGACAATGTTACTATCCTTTTTCCACACTTGTGCTTCAAAGTAGCACCATAATCTTCACGATAGAGAGTCTCTTATTTTGTCACTTTCATATACTAGTGGGAATTTTCATTATAGAACTTGGCTTGTATATTCCAACAATGGGCTTCCTCAAAATTCCCTAGGTCTTCGTGAGCAAGCAAGTTGGATGGACACCCACTTAGTTTCTTTTGTCGAGCTTTCATAGATTTATAGCTCTAGTGCATCCGTTGCATGGCAATCCCTAATCCTCGCATTGACATCAATTGATGGGCATCTCCATAGCCCATTGATTAGCCGCGTCGATGTGAGACTTTCTCCTTTTTTGTCTTCTCTACACAACCTCCATCATCATATTCTATTCCACCTATAGTGCTATGTCCATGTGATATGTCTCCATCGTATCTACTTTTGCAAACACTTTTGCCCTTGTTTTGGACTCTAACTTGCATGATTTGAATGGAACTAACCTGGACTGACGTTGTTTTCAGCAGAATTACCATGGTGTTATTTATGTGCAGAAACAAACGTTCTTGGAATGACCTGAAATTTCACGGAGTAACTTTTTGGAAAATATAAAAAATACCTGCAAAAGATGAAGGCTAGGGGGCCCACCACCTGTCCACGAGGGTGGGGGGCGCGCCCCCTACCTCGTGGGCCCCCTGGTGCCTCTCCGACTCCAACTCCAACTCCATATATTGTGTTTCGGGGAGAAAAAATCAAAGAGAAGAATTCATTGTGTTTTACGATACGGAGCCGCCGCCAAGCCCTAAAACCTCTCGGGAGGGCTGATCCGGAGTCCGTTCGGGGCTCCAAAGAGGGGAATCTGCCGCCATCGTCATCATCAACCATCCTCCATCACTAATTTCATGATGCTCACCGCCGTGCGTGAGTAATTCCGTCGTAGGCTTGCTGGACAGTGATGGGTTGGATGGGATCTATCATGTAATCGAGTTAGTTTTGTTAGGGTTTGATCCCTAGTATCCACTATGTTCTGAGATTGATGTTGCTATGACTTTGCTATGCTTAATGCTTGTCACTAGGGCCCGAGTGCCATGATTTCAGATCTGAACCTATTATGTTTTCATCAATATATGAGTGTTCTTGATCCTATCTTGCAAGTCTATAGCCACCTATTATGTGTTATGATCCGTTAACCCCGAAGTGACAATAATCGGGATACTTACCGGTGATGACCGTAGTTTGAGGAGTTCATGTATTCACTATGTGTTAATGCTTTGTTCCGGTACTCTATTAAAAGGAGGCCTTAATATCCCTTAGTTTCCGTAAGGACCCCTGAAAGCACAAATGCTCCCTAGGTGGTTTTGATAATTGATGACAACATATCTCTTGTTGGACTAATGTTTCTATCTAGCATGTTTCAGATAAGTTCAACAATGGAGTGGCATGGACTAAAGGTTGTGGGAACTCCTTCAAGATGCTAAGGACAAAGGATTGGCTAAAGCTTCAAGCTCAAGACTCTTCATTTTACATTTTAGTGATCCAAGATCACATTGAGTCCATAGGAAAAGCCAATACTATCAAGGAGGGATGAGGTGTTGCTTAATGAGCCTCTTGCTTCATGTGCTTAATGATATGCTCCAAAATCCTCAACTACTCTCCCACTTCCACATATGACCTAAAACCCAAAGCCAAACTCGGACCTACCGATTCTTCCTATCCGGCGCCACCGAGTTTCACTTGTCATTAGCCACTGCCAAACCCTAGCAATTCGGTTCTACCGGTAAGGATCTCGGTCTCACCGAGATGGGATTGCAAACTCTCTGTTACCTATTGCAATATTCTCGGTCCCACCGAGATATGCAATCGGTCCCACCGAGATTGCAATGTAAACTCAGTGTTTCCCCTTTGTAACTTTTCGGTCTCACCGAGTTACACTCGGTCTCACCGAAAGAGCAAATCGGTCCCACCGAGTTTGCCTAACCAACTCTCTGGTTAGCTAATTACCAAATTCGGTCTCACCGAGTTTGTGTAATCGGTCTCACCGAGATTACGTTATGCCCAAACCCTAACCGAATCGGTCCTACCGAGTTGCATGTCAGTCCCACCGAAATTCCTAACGGTCACTAGGTTTACTATTTTGGTCAGACCGAGTTTTCTGATTCGGTCCCACCAAGATTGGTAAATTGCGTGTAACGGTTGGATTTTGTGTGGAGGCTATATATACCCCTCCACCTCTTTCTCATTCAGTGAGAGAGCCATCAGAACACACACACCATTCCAACTCATATGTTCTGAGAGAGAACCACCTACTCATGTGTTAAGATCAAGACATTCCATTCCTACCATATGAATCTTGATCTCTAGCCTTCCCAAGTTGCTTTCCATCAAATATTTTTCCACCAAATCCAAATCCTATGAGAGAGAGTTGAGTGTTGGGGAGACTATCATCTGAAGCACAAGAGCAAGGAGTTCATTACCTACACACCATTTGTTACTTCTTGGAGAGTGGTGTCTCCTAGATTGGCTAGGTGTCACTTGGGAGCCTCCGACAAGATTGTGGAGTTGAACCAAGGAGTTTGTAAGGGCAAGGAGATCGCCTACTTCGTGAAGATCTACCGCTAGTGAGGCAAGTCCTTCGTGGGCGATGGCCATGGTGGGATAGACAAGGTTGCTTCTTCGTGGACCCTTTGTGGGTGGTTGCTTCTTCGTGGACCCTTCGTGGGTGGAGCCCTTCGTGGACTCGCGCAACCGTTGCCCTTGGGTGGAGCCTTGTGTGGACTCGCGCAACCGTTACCCTTCGTGGGTTGAAGTCTCCATCAACGTGGATGTAGGATAGCACCACCTATCCGAACCACGGGAAAAACTTCCGTCTCTCCAATTGCGTTTGATCTTTCCAAACCCTTCCCTTTACATTCTTGCAAGTTGCATGCTTTACATTCCGCTGCCCATATACTCTTTGCATGCTTGCTTAATATGTACTGTGTGTGTTGAAATTGTGCCTAAACTCCACTTAAACTCAAAAAGATTAAAAAATTGCAACTTTAGCACTAAGTGTCTAATCACCCCCCCTCTAGACACATCTACTTCTAGATCCTACAAGTGGTATCAGAGCTTTGGTCTCCATTGCCTTGGTTTAATCACCATTGGAGGAAGATGGATGTGTCTACTCTAGGGAGTCTTAGACATAGAGTGCCTATTCTTGATGGAAAGTATTTTCATGAGTGGAAAAATGAGATGCTTGTAATCTTCAATCAATATCACTTGAACAAGTATATTGCTAGCCCTTGTGCACCCCATATTGATCCCTTGCATCCTACCCTAGATGAAGATATTGACATGATTCGCAATCTTAGAACTATTGAGCTCATCATTAGAGGATTTCCCAAAGATTTGATTGCTAGTTTGCCTACTCAAAATTGCGCCTATACTATATGGAAATTTCTTGGGGAACGGTTTCCCAATCACTTCTTGAAAACTTTGGATGAAATTCTCCATAAATCTATTGCCTTGAGTAAGATGAACTCTAGTGATCCTAGTTTTGGCAAATGTCTTCTTGAACTTGCAAATCTTAAATATGCTAAAGGAGATGTTGGAATCATTAATGATATCATACTCAAAGCTATAAGAATTCATAAAAGTAACCACTTTGATCATTTATCTAATGAATTACCCTCTCTAGGAAATGATGAGTCACAAGATCATGATGAACATGAATATTATGATGATGATGATAGTGACTCCGATCTTGATAATGCAATGAGACATTTTGGTCTTATGGCAAATCTTCGGGGATATGAATCAGGAGGAAAGGAATGGGTCCTTGATAGTGGATGCACTGATCATATGACCGGAAATGAAGAGATGTTCCGTGAACTTGCTGAAAACAACGGCCCTCGAAAATACGTCACCTTTGGTGATAATTCAAAGGGTAAAGTGGTTGGCCTTGGTAAGGTGGCCATCTCACATGATAGTTCCATTCAAAATGTGATGCTCGTTGAATCTCTTGGCTACAACTTACTTTCAGTATCTAGACTTGCTGATTTCGGTTTGAATGTCCTATTTACTGAGGTAGATTGCCAAGTATTTCGTCGAGACAATCATAAAATGGTCTTTACGGGTATGCGTAGAGGTGATCTTTACATTGTCGATTTCTCTAAAAAGGCACAACCTAAAACTTGCTTTGTTGCTAAATCCTCAAAAGGCTGGTTGTGGCATAGATGACTAGGTCACGTTGGCATGAGAAACCTCGACAAGCTTATTAAAGGAAATCATATCCTAGGAGTTAACGATGTCATATTTGATAAGGATAGACTTTGCAGTGCTTGTCAAGCAAGTAAACAGGTTGGAGGAAGACATCTCGTGAAGAACATCATGACCACAAGGAGGCCACTCGAGCTGCTTCACATGGATCTTTTTGGTCCCAACGCCTACAAGAGTCTCGTTGGAAATTCTTTTGGTCTAGTTATAGTTGATGATTTTTCAAGATTTACGTGGGTGTTCTTTCTTAATGACAAGTCACAGGTCTAGAAGATCTTCAGAAACTTCGCTAGGAAAGCCCAAAATCAGTTTGATGTGAAGATCAAGAAGGTTCGGAGTGACAACGGAACGGAGTTCAAGAACGCAAATGTGGACACCTTTCTTGATGAAGAAGGGATTTCACACGAGTTCTCGGCTACATACACACCTCAACAAAATGGAGTTGTTGAGAGGAAGAACCGGACGCTCATCGAAATGGCAAGAACGATGCTTGATGAATACAAGACGCCAAAGCACTTTTGGGCAGAAGCGGTTGAGACAGCTTGTCACGCAACAAATCGCTTATATCTTCACAAGCTACTCGGCAAGACGGCATATGAGCTCCTCACCGGTAACAAGCCTCAAGTTGGATACTTTTGAGTATTCGGCTCAAAGTGCTACATTCTTGATAAGCATCGTCGTTCAAAATTTGCTCCTAAATCTCATGAAGGTTTTCTACTTGGTTATGGCTCAAACTCTCACACTTACCGTGTCTACAACAATTTCACCCAAAAGGTTGAAGAGACGGTAGATGTGAAGTTTGATGAATCTAATGGCTCGCAAGTAGAGCAATTGCCAATTGATGTAGGAGACAAAGACCCTTCGGAAGCAATTCAAGACTTGTCCATTGGGAAAATTCGTCCAACAGAGGTGAAGGAGAGTACCTCATCCATCCAAGTGGAAGCTTCTACTTCACAACAAGGTGAACCAAGAATCGACACGGAAGCATCCACAAGTGGGACACACCAAGATGAAGAAAACGAGAAAGTACGTCAAGATGAACATCAACAACCTCCTTCTCCACCACGACAAGAGAACGACGACGTCAACAATGAAGAAGTCCAAGAAGAAGAACAAGATGAAGAAGATGTTCAACGAAGACCCAAGCAAAAGCTCTCACGAGTTTGAGCAAGAATTGCCAAAGATCATCCAGTCGAGCAAATCCTCAATGATATACAAACCGGGAGAATCACTCGCTCAAGAACTCGTTTAGCTAACTTTTGTGAAAACTATTCATTCATCTCTAGCATTGAACCAATGAAGGTTGAAGAAGCATTGGAAGATCCGGATTGGATAAACGCTATGCATGAAGAGCTACATAATTTTGAGAGAAACCAAGTTTGGACATTGGTTGAGAAGCCCGACAACAACCACAACATCATTGGTACCAAATGGGTGTTTCGCAACAAGCAAGATGAAGATGGACAAGTGGTCCGCAACAAAGCACGTCTCGTCGCCCAAGGATACACACAAGTCGAAGGTATGTACTATGGTGAGACGTATGCTCCCGTTGCTAGACTTGAATCCATTCGCATCTTACTTGCCTATGCTAATCACCATAATATCACCTTGTACCAAATGGACATTAAAAGTGCTTTTCTAAATGGAGAAATAGAGGAGGAAGTTTATGTCAAACAACCTCCCGGCTTTGTCAATCCTAAGAAACCAAATCATGTTTACAAACTTCACAAAGCTCTTTATGGTCTTAAACAAGCTCCTAGAGCATGGTATAAATGCTTGACCAAGTTCCTTACTACAAGTGGTTTTGAAATTGGTAAAATTGATTCTACTCTTTTTACTAAAAGGGTTAATGGAGAACTATTTGTATGCCAAATTTATGTTGATGACATCATATTTGGTTCAACTAACCCTCTCTTTAGTGAAAAGTTTGGAAAGCTAATGTCAGAGAAGTTTGAGATGTCTATGATGAGTGAACTCAAATTCTTTCTCGGTTTGCAAATCAAGCAAACTAAGGAAGGTACATTTGTCTCTCAAACAAAGTACACCAAGGACTTATTCAAGAAGTTCAATATGCAAGAATGCAAAGTTATGTCTACACCCATGCCTACTAGTGGACATAATGATTTGACCAAAGATGGTGAACCTGTTGATCAAAAAGTTTATCGCTCTATGATTGGTTCATTGTTATACCTATGTGCTTCACGTCCCGATATAATGCTAAGTGTGTGCATGTGTGCACGATATCAAGCTGCTCCTAAAGATTGTCTTCTTAAGGCTGTGAAAAGGATAGTGAGATATTTAATCCATACACCAAATTTTGGCATTTGGTATCCTAAGAGGTCTTCCTTTGATCTTGTTGGCTATTCCGACTCGGATTATGCCGGAGACAAGGTTGATAGAAAGTCCACTTCGGGTACTTGTCAATTTCTTGGTAGATCTCTTGTGTCTTGGTCTTCCAAGAAACAAAACTCGGTATCCTTATCCACCGCCGAAGCGGAATACATTGCCGCTGGTTCATGTTGTGCTCAATTACTTTGGATGACCCAAACTCTTAAAGGTTATGGGATTTATGTGAAACATGTTCCACTGCTTTGTGACAATGAAAGTGCTATCAAAATTGGTCATAATCCTGTACAACATTCTCGAACTAAGCATATTGAAGTTCGTCATCATTTCATTCGAGATCATGTTGCTAAGGGTGACATCAATCTTAAGCATGTTCGCACCAATAAGCAATTAGCGGATATATTCACTAAACTGCTTGATGAGAAAGTGTTTTGCAGGCTGAGAGGAGAATTGAACATCATTGATGCTTCGAACTTGGAGTAGAAACTCCATGGGATCCATGCAAGACATGAGCTTATGACTAATCCATGATGTATCTCTTATGATAACTATCTTATGTCTTGGATATATTTGCACCTTGCATGTTGTCTAACCCATGTAGGTGCTTGGTTGAATCTAATTCCATGAGATTGCGACTCACTCACATCTTGAGCAATCTCTACATCACCAAGACTCTACACAATGGTGGTTAAAGACAAGGAAGCACGAAACCATTCAAACATATCCTTTGACAAATTCTATGTTAAGCCTCATGATTGTCATTTTTGGATACACAAGTGCTCTTCCTTGCAAGAACTAACCCATGTAGGTAGATGAACTCAAACTCCAAGTGGTGCTCCCAACTCTTGATGAACTACATCAATCTTGAGCACCCACACAAGTTCAACTACATGAACAAGAACCACATCACCACCCAAGGTATGTTATTCCATCTTAGAGAAGCTTTACTCCAAGACATGAGTCAAAGCAACTCAACAAGATGTGAATACATCAAGATGCTTAAACGAAAAATGGTAACCCCATTTTGAGCTTAAACGATGAGTATGACCTATGATCAAGTGTTCTCACTTGACTCCTAAGTCAATGTACTCTAACATAGGTGACTATGTCACCGCCCAATTCTAGATGAAGTTCTCTTGTGTTCTTTTCTGAGTTACTACATTTGTCCCTTGCATATTTGTTTCCTTCTTTTTCAAACAAAACAAAAACAAAAACTTCATCTAGAAACTTTCACTCTTTTCCTTTTTGTTCTTGTTCTGCATCAAATTCCTTGCAAATCCTTCAGCTAATTCATTGCAAATCTTTGTGAGATCTTACTTGACTAGTGAGCTGAGGTGACAAGTGTTTTTCTCTGTGTAAACTCGGTTTCACCGACTTGCAAATTTTGGTCCAACCGAATCTTCTCGGTACCACCGAAATATGCCACTCGGTGCCACCGACTTTGCAATCAGAAAAACAGTTTGCCACTTGTTCTACCTTTCCTGTGATCCAGCTCCACTCAATGAATCTTGTCCTCCACAAGCATCACAATTTTATCCTCTACTTTGTGCTGAATCTCAAGGACCAAACCTATTCGACGGATTCCAGGAAAAACCTTCTTGGAAATTGATGTCAAAGGGGGAGAGAGAGATCACATCAAAGCTTGTAGGAGAAAGAGATCACATCAGGGAGAGAAACAGTCTCAAGGACCAAACCTACAAGAGAGAAAGTAATAAGGGGGAGAGAAAGTCTCAAGGATCCCAGATGCTTGATGTTCAAGAGGAGAGATGCCACATGTCTTTTTGGGGGAAAGACATGTTCATATGAACTCATTTGAATTAAGTTCTATTCATATCCTTCAGCTCTGATTTTCTGTTTCCCATCTTCTCCCAATATCCCATGTAAGATTCAGGGGGAGCAAGACACCTAAGGGAAAAGAAATCAGCCAAATTCATTGCATATCTTTATTCTTGGGGACATGTTGAATCCAATGTGGTACCTGTACTCACTCTCTACATGTCATCCCAGTCTTGGTATTCTTGTGGTTTCTTTGGTTTGCTCTGCCTAGTGGACGTACCTGTGTTATCTAACCTTGTTTGCAGGTTCATTCCATCCTAAGCCAACTCGAGACCACAAGGTAAGTATATGCATCAAAATCATGAGTATGAGGAGTTCTTGCTTATGTACATACTGTTTGCAAGAAGGACTCATGAGCATGAAGGTATTTTCCTTGATAATCTTTTGCTCTGATGCATATGGCCAAGATACATGTAACACATTGTCTACTCTGTCATGATTATGCTCTCACATGCCTCTATATTTCATATTTACATGAGTGCATACATGTAGGGGAGTCTATGCTTGTTACATGTCCTTCCAAAACTTTACTTGTTGTTCTTTATATCTTTATCTAAAGCTTTGATGTATGTTGCCATCAATTACCAAAAAGGGGGAGATTGAAAGCACAAATGCTCCCTAGGTGGTTTGGATAATTGATGACAACATATCTCTTGTTGGACTAATGTTTCTATCTAGCATGTTTCAGATAAGTTCAACAACGGAGTGGCATGGACTAAAGGTTGTGGGAACTCCTTCAAGATGTTAAGGACAAAGGATTGGCTAAAGCTTCAAGCTCAAGACTCTTCATTTTACATTTTAGTGATCCAAGATCACATTGAGTCCATAGGAAAAGCCAATACTATCAAGGAGGGATGAGGTGTTGCTTAATGAGCCTTTTGCTTCATGTGCTTAATGATATGCTCCAAAATCCTCAACTACTCTCCCACTTCCACATATGACCTAAAACCCAAAGCCAAGCTCGGACCTACCGATTCTTCCTATCCGGCGCCACCGAGTTTCACTTGTCATTAGCCACTGCCAAACCCTAGCAATTCGGTTCTACCGATAAGGATCTCGGTCTCACCGAGATGGGATTGCAAACTCTCTGTTACCTATTGCAATATTCTCGGTCCCACCGAGATATGCAATTGGTCCCACCGAGATTGCAATGTAAACTCAGTGTTTCCCCTTTGTAACTTTTCGGTCTCACCGAGTTACACTCGGTCTCACCGAAAGAGCAAATCGGTCCCACCGAGTTTGCCTGACCAACTCTCTGGTTAGCTAATTACCAAATTCGGTCTCACCGAGTTTGTGTAATCGGTCTCACTGAGATTACGTTATGCCCAAACCCTAACCGAATCGGTCCTACCGAGTTGCATGTCAGTCCCACCGAAATTCCTAACGGTCACTAGGTTTACTATTTCGGTCAGACCGAGTTTTCTGATTCGGTCCCACCGAGATTGGTAAATTGTGTGTAACGGTTGGATTTTGTGTGGAGGCTATATATACCCCTCCACCTCTTTCTCATTCAGTGAGAGAGCCATCAAAACACACACACCATTCCAACTCATATGTTCTGAGAGAGAACCACCTACTCATGTGTTGAGATCAAGACATTCCATTCCTACCATATGAATCTTGATCTCTAGCCTTCCCAAGTTGCTTTCCACTCAAATCTTTTTCCACCAAATCCAAATCCTATGAGAGAGAGTTGAGTGTTGGTGAGACTATCATCTGAAGCACAAGAGCAAGGAGTTCATTACCTACACACCATTTGTTACTTCTTGGAGAGTGGTGTCTCCTAGATTGGCTAGGTGTCACTTGGGAGCCTCCGACAAGATTGTGGAGTTGAACCAAGGAGTTTGTAAGGGCAAGGAGATCGCCTACTTCGTGAAGATCTACCGCTAGTGAGGCAAGTCCTTCGTGGGCGATGGCCATGGTGGGATAGACAAGGTTGCTTCTTCGTGGACCCTTTGTGGGTGGTTGCTTCTTCGTGGACCCTTCGTGGGTGGAGCCCTTCGTGGACTCGTGCAACCGTTGCCCTTGGGTGGAGCCCTGTGTGGACTCGCGCAACCGTTACCCTTCGTGGGTTGAAGTCTCCATCAACGTGGATGTAGGATAGCACCACCTATCCGAACCACGGGAAAAACTTCCGTGTCTGCAATTGCGTTTGATCTTTCCAAACCCTTCCCTTTACATTCTTGCAAGTTGCATGCTTTACATTCCGCTGCCCATATACTCTTTGCATGCTTGCTTAATATGTACTATGCGTGTTGAAATTGTGCCTAAACTCCACTTAAACTCAAAAAGATTAAAAAATTGCAACTTTAGCACTAAGTGTCTAATCACCCCCCCTCTAGACACATCTACTTCTAGATCCTACAACCCCGCTGCCACGGGAGGGTAGGACAAAAGATGTCATGCAAGTTCTTTTCCATAACCACATATGACTATATTCGGAATACATGCCTACATTATATCAATGAACTGGATCTAGTTCTGTGTCACCCTAGGTTATGACTGTTACATGATGAACCGCATCCGGCATAATTCTCCATCACTGATCCATTGCCTACGAGCTTTCCATATATTGTTCTTCGCTTATTTACTTCCCCGTTGCTATTGCTATCTTCACTACAAAATACCAAAAATATTACTTTTACTACTGTTACCTTTTGCTACCGTTACCACTACTATCATATTACTTTGCTACTAAATACTTTGCTGCAGATATTAAGTTTCCAGGTGTGGTTGAATTAACAACTCAGCTGCTAATACTTGATAGTATTCTTTGGCTCCCCTTGTGTCGAATCAATAAATTTGGGTTGAATACTTTACCCTCGAAAACTGTTGCGATCCCCTATACTTGTGGGTTATCAAGACTATTTTCCAGCGCCGTTGCCGGGGAGCATAGCTCTATTCTTTGAGTCACTTGGGATATATATCTGCTTAACATTATGAAGAACTTGAGAGATCCAAAAACCAAGATCTATACCTCAACTACGAGGGGAGGTAAGGAACTGCCATCTAGCTCTGCACTTGATCCACCTTCTGTTTTGAGTAAGCTTGCGACACCTAAAACTGCTTCTGCTATTTGTTCTGATATGTCGCATGTTATTGATGATGCTACTTCTTCTATGCATGATACTTATGATGAAACTACTTCTATGCTTGATACTACTGTGCCACTTGGTGATTTTCTTGATGAACAACTTGCTAGGGCTAGAGAGATTGAAAATATTAAATCTGATAATACTGATGAAAGTGATGATAAAGAATCACTTGTTATTCCCGAGGGTTATGTTTTTGATCAAGAAGCTTCTTTAGCTATTTTAGCTTGCAAAGATAGATACGAACGTAAGAGGTTATTAGCTAAATGGAACAAGCAGTCTCTAAATGCTAGAATGAAACCTGACCCTGTTTTGCTACTTCACCTATCTGTGTTACTCATAAGGATTATGAATTCTCTGTCGATCCTGATATAATTACTTTGGTTGAATCTGATCCTTTTCATGGCTATGAATCTGAAACTGCTGTGGCACATCTTACTAAATTAAATGATATAGCCACCCTGTTCACTAATGATGAGAGAACTCGTTACTGTTATATCCTTAAAATATTTCCGTTCTCATTAAAGGGTGATGCTAAGATATGGTTTAATTCTCTTGATCCTGGTTGTGTGCGTAGTCCCCAGGATATGATTTATTACTTCTCTGCTAAATATTTCCCTGCTCATAAGAAACAAGCTGCTTTAAGGGATATATATAATTTTGTGCAAATTAAAGAAGAGAGTCTACCACAAGCTTGGGGGAGGCTTCTCCAATTACTTAATGCTTTGCCTGATCATCCTCTTAAGAAAAATGAAATACTTGATATCTTTTATAATGGACTAACCGATGCCTCCAGAGATTACCTGGATAGTTGTGTTGGTTCTGTTTTCAGGGAAAGAACACCGGATGAAGCTGAAATTCTATTGAATAATATGTTGACAAATGAAAATAATTGGACACCTCCGGAGCCAATTCCTAAGCCTATTCCTAAACCAACTCCGAAGAAGAGGGGTATTCTATTTCTCAGTCCTGAAGATATGCAAGAGGCAAAGAGATCTATGAAAGAAAAAGGTATTAAAGCTGAAGATGTTAAGAATTTACCTCCTATTGAAGAAATACATGGTCTTAATTTACCACCTATTGAAGAAACATATGATCTTAATCCTTTACCTATTGAAGAAACTCATGGTCTTGATAACCCGACACAGGTATTAAAGGTAAATTCTCTCTATAGATATGATAGAGCTGAAATCCCATTTACATAGATATGATAAAGATGAGTTTGATAAATTTATGATTAAGCAAGAATATTTTAATGCTTATTTTGGTAGACAATTGAAATACAATTCAAATATGCTTCAACACTTGGGTGATTATATGGCCAATGTCAAAGGTGAACTTAAACTTATTAGTAAAAATGCTTCTATGGTTACCACTCAAGTAGAACAAGTACTTAAAGCTCAAAATGATTTGCTCAATTAATTGAATAGTAAGAATAATGATAATGCAGTTAGAGTGGCTACTAGAACCGGTAGAATGACTCAGGAACCTTTGTATCCTGAAGGCCACCCTAAGAGAATTGAGCAAGATTCTCACAGAAATAATATAGATGCACCTAGTCCTTCCAAAAGGAAGAAAAAGAAAAATGATAGGACTTTGCATGCTTCTAGTGAACCTGTTACTGAAACACTTGAGAATCCAAATGATATTTCTATTTCTGATGCTGAAACTCAATCTGGTAATGAACCTGAAACTAGTAATAATGTTAATGATAATGTTCATGATGATGCTTAACCTAGTAATGATAATGATGTAGAAATTGAACCTGCTGTTGATCTTGATAACTCACAATTAAAGAATCAATGTTATGATAAGAAAGACTTTGTTGCTAGGAAACATGATAAAGAAAGAGAACCACGGGTTCAGAAAGCCATGCCTTTTCCTCCCAAACCATCCAAGAAAAAGGATGATGAGGATTTTGAGCGCTTTGCTGAAATGATTATACCTATCTTTTTGCGTATGCGATTAACTGATATGCTCAAAATGAATCCTTATGCTAAGTATATGAAAGATATTGTTACAAATAAAAGAAAGATACCAGAAGATGAAATTTCCACCATTCTTGCTAATTATACTTTTATGGGTGGAATACCAAAGAAACTTGGAGATCTAGGAGTACCCACTATACCATGCTCTATTAAAAGAAACTATGTTAAAACTGCTTTATGTGATCTTGGAGCCGGTGTTAGTGTTATGCCTCTCTCTTTATATCGTAGACTTGATTTGAATAAGTTGACACCTACTGAAATATCTTTGAAAATGGCTGATAAATCAACTGCTATACCTGTCGGCATTTGTGAGGATGTGCCTGTTGTAGTTGCAAACGTTACTATTTTAACGGACTTTGTTATTCTTGATATTCCTGAGGATGATAGTATGTCTATTATTCTTGGAAGACCCTTTTTGAATACTAAAGGGGCTGTTATTGATTGCACTAAAGGCATTGTCACTTTTCATGTCAATGGTAATGAGCGTACGGTACACTTCCTGAGGAAACAACCTCAAGTTCATAGTATCAACTCTATTGGAAAAATTCCATCGATTATATTTGGAGGTTTTGAATTTCCTCTTCCTACTATCAAGGTGAAATATGATATTCTTATTATTGGGGATGTGCATATCCCCGTTGAGGTAACATAGTGTTATTCGAAATTTCTCCGGTTCCATGTTATTCGGAATGAGTTCGTTAACAAGACTTGATCAACCTTGTTAGTGGATTCCTTTCGATGATCATGAGATGGATGAAATTAGAGAGCACAACCTTCTGTACCCCACTTTTACTTTCTGTTATTTATATGAAATAAAATAAAAATAAATATTTTTCTATCTATTATCTGATTATCTGTGCAATATAAAAATACCCCAAAAATAAAAGTTCTCCAAATGCCCTAAAATTTGAATATGATTTTTTCTAGAATATTTGAGAATATTTGGCACTGAGAACATAGCAGGGGGTCAACCACCTGCCCATGAGGGTGGAGGGCGTGCCCTACCCCCCTGGGCGTGCCCCCTGCCTCATGGGCCCACGCTGGCCCTCCTCCACTTATCCTTTCACCCACACACTCCTTCTTCCTCCCCCAAACATGAATATCCAGCTCAACCCCGAGCCCAAGCTCGTTTTGCTCCCATTTTCGATCTCCTTGCTCAAAGCACCTCTCACAAAACTGCTTGGGGAGATTGCTCCTTGGTATGTGACTCCTCCATTGGTCCAATTAGTTTTTGTTCTAGTGCTTTATTCATTGTAATTTTTTGCTGCTTGGTGACCCTGTTCTTGAGCTTGCATGTCAAATTTATTTGGTCAAAAGTAGTTTTGATGCATGATATAGGCCCTAGGCACTTGTAGGAGTAGTTGCTATCAATATTATTGAGTTCGGTTTACTTTTATTTTGAGGTTACTAAAAATTTCAGATTTTTTCAGAAAATGATGAAGAGACTTTTGAGGGGCTCATCGAGCCAATGCTCGAAGGAAAAGGCACTGAAGCCTAAGTATAATCTGCCTCGCACCGCGGAGGTTTAGGCGTGTGAATGGCCTTCCGATGATATCTTGAGAGCAGCCGGGATTTATGAAGATTTTCATGAATTGGCTAGGAATGGAGGCCTCACCGCTTTCCTCCACGACCAATGCGATCAGTATCTCTTACTCACAAATATCTTTGTGCAAAACTTCCATTTCCATTCTAGGAGCTCACCACCTATGGTGGAGTTTTATTTATATGATGAGCATAAGGAGATGTCACTTTATGATTTTTGTCGGGTTTGTTTGGTCCCTTTTGAGGGCAAGACAGAACAACCACATCGCCATGATGTGGACGGGTTTATTGATACTATCACTGTAGGGGAAACGAGGAAGGTTTCCGATGCACGAATCACTAGCATACATTTTCCTATTTTACATTATTTTGCATTATTTGCTAGTCGTTGTTTAATTGGTCGCGGAAACTATGGAAACCTTAGTATCCCTGATATTATCATTTTGCTCCACGGTTTATACGGTGATAACTCTATTAGTATGGGTGGCATTATTGCTAAACGGTTAAGTCTGAACCGTACCAAGGGCCCCATCTTTGGAGGCATCTATGCTTCACGCCTAGCTGCACATTTTAACATACCTATTAGGCATTATGAGAAGGAAGAAAAAGTGCTGCCTCGTGTTTATCTAGATTATAAAAGTATGGTGGCACATGATTTCATTATTAAGAATAGGGAAGGAGAGCTTAAATACAAATTGTTCTTTAATAAACATCATCCTGAGACTATTACCCTGCCTGCTCCTTCTTTGTGTGATTTATCTGCAGGCCAGTACCTTGTTCTGCTAAAGGCTATTCACGCCTACCGGAACCCTGCACCAGCCATGGAGCCAGAGACGGAACCACAAGTTGATCCTTCACGACAGTCTAATTACCAGTGGGGTCCAGAGATGATTGTCAGTCAGTGGCAATCGGAGTCTTCTTCTTCATCGCAGTACGACCGACTCCTGCCAGCATCTACTACTATTACTCCACACATCGACCGCTATCCAGCATGCATCTAGAGTATTAAGTTCAAGAGAACAGAGTAATGCTTTAAGGAAGATGACATGATGTAGAGGGGTAAACTCATGCAATATGATATAAACCCCATCTTTTTATCCTCGATGGCAACAATACAATATGTATCGGTTCCCTTTCTATCACTGGGATCGAACACCGCAAGATTGAACCCAAAGCTAAGCACTTCTCCCATTGCAAGAAAGATCAATCTAGTAGGCCAAACAAAACTGATAATTCGAAGAGACTTGCCAAGATAAACCAATCATACATAAAAGAATTCATATGAGAATCAAATATTGTTTATAGATAATTTGGATCATAAACCCACAATTCATCGGATCTCCACAAACAGACCACAAAAAAATATTACATCGAATAGATCTCCAAGAAAATCGAGGATAACTTTGTATTGAGATCCAAAACAAGAGAAGAAGCCATCTAGCTAATAACTATGGACCCGTAGGTCTGAAGTAAACTACTCACACATCATCGGATATGCCATGGAGTTGATGTAGAGGCCCTTCGTTGTTAATGCCCCCTCCGGTGGAACTCCGAAAAAGGCCCCGAGATGGGATCTCTCGAGTACAGAAGGTTGCGGCGGTGGAATTAGGTTTTCGTGGTGCTCCTGGATGTTTGGGGGGTACATGGAGATATATAGGAGGAAGAAGTACGTCGGTGGAGCAACGGCGGGCCCACGAGGGTGGAGAGCGCACCCAGGGGGTAGGCGCGCCCCCTGCCTCGTGCCTTCCTCCCTTGTTTCTTGACGGCCACTCCAAGTCTCCTGGATCACGTTTGTTTAGAAAATCACGTTCCCGAAGGTTTCATTCCATTTGGACTCTGTTTGATATTCCTTTTCTTCGAAACCCTAAAATAGGCAAAAAAACAGCAATTTGGGTAGGGCCTCCAGTTAGTAGGTTAGTCCCAAAAATGATATAAAAGTGTAAAATAGAGCCCATTAACATCCAAAATAGATAGTATAATAGCATGGAGCAATCAAAAATTATAGATACGTTGGAGACGTATCAAGAACCCCCAAGCTTAATTCCTCCTCGTCCTCGAGTAGGTAATGATAAAAGAAGAATTTTTGATGTGGTATGCTTTCTAACATATTTCTCAATGTAATTTTTCTTTATTGTGGCATGAATGTTCAGATCCATAAGATTCAACATAAAAGTTTAATATTGACATAAAAATAATAATACTTCAAGCATACTAACTAAGCAATTATGTCTTCTTAAAATAACATGGCCAAAGAAAGTTATCCCTACAAAATCATATAGTCTGGCTATTCTCTATCTTCACCGAACAAAATATTTAAATCATGCACAACCCCGATGACAAGCCAAGCAATTGTTTCATACTTTTGATGTTCTCAAACTTTTTCAATCTTCACACAATATATGAGCGTGAGCCATGGATATAGCACTATGGTGGAATAGAATGGTGGTTGTGGAGAAGACAAAAAGGAGAAGATAGTCTCACATCGACTAGGCATATCAACGGGCTATGGAGATGCCCATTAATAGATATCAATGTGAGTGAGTAGGGATTGCCATGCAACAGATGCACTAGAGCTATAAGTATATGAAAGCTCAACAAAAGAAACTAAGTGGGTTCATCCAACTTGCTTGCTCACGAAGACCTAGGGCATTTTGAGGAAGCCCGTCATTGGAATATACAAGCCAAGTTCTATAATGAAAAGTTCCCACTAGGTATATGAAAGTGATATCATAGGAGACTCCCTATCATGAAGATCATGGTGCTACTTTGAAGCACAAGTGTGGAAAAAGGATAGTAACATTGTTCCCTTCTCTCTTTTTCTCTCATTTTTTGGGCCTTCTCCTTTTTATGGCTTTTTTTTCATCCGGAGTCTCATCCCGACTTATGGGGGAACCATAGTCTCCATCATCCTTTCCTCACTTGGAACAATGCTCTAATAATGATGATCATCACACTTTATTTACTTATAACTCAAGAATTACAACTCTATACTTAGAACAAAATATGACTCTATGTGAGTGCCTCTGGCGGTGTACCGGGATGTGCAATGATGCATGAGTGACATGTATGAAAGAATTATGAATGGTGGCTTTGCCACAAATACGATGTCAACTACATGATCATGCAAGCAATAATGACAATGATGAAGCATGTCATAATAACGGAACGGTGGAAAGTTGCATGGCAATATATCTTGGAATGGCTATAGAAATGCCATAATAGGTAGGTATGGTGGCTGTTTTGTGGAAAGTATATGGTGGGTTTATGGTACCGGCGAAAGTTGCATGATACTAGAGAGGCTAGCAATGGTGGAAGGGTGAGAGTGCGTATAATACATGGACTCAACATTAGTCATAAAGAAGTCACATACTTATTGCAAAAATCTATTAGTTATCGAAACAAAGTATTACACGCATGCTCCTAGGGGGATAGATTGGTAGGAAAAGACCATCGCTCGTCCCCAACCGCCACTCATAAGGAAGACAATCAATAAATAAATCATGCTCCGACTTCATCATATAACGGTTCACCATACGTGCATGCTACGGGAATCACAAACTTCAACACACGTATTTCTCAAATTCACAACTACTCAACTAGCATGACTCTAATATCACCATCTCCATATCTCAAAACAATTATCAAGTATAAAATTTCTCATAGTATTCAATGCACTTATATGAATTTTTTTATTATTGCCATGTTTTTCTAAAGGACTCTCAAAATAATATAAGTGAAGCATGAAAGAACAATAGTTTCTATAAAACAAATCCACCACCGTGCTCTAAAGGATATAAGTGAAGCACTAGAGAAAAAACTATATAGCTCAAAAGATATAAGTGAAGCACATGGAGTATTCTAATAAATTTCAAATCATGTGAGTCTCTCTCAAAATGTGTGTACAGCAAGGATGATTGTGGTAAACTAAAAAGCAAAGACTCAAATCATACAAGACGCTCCAAGCAAAACACATATCATGTGGTGAATAAAAATATAGCTCCAAGTAAAGTTACCGATAAACAAAGACGAAAGAGGGGATGCCTTTCGGTGCATCCCCAAGCTTAGGCTTTTTGGTGTCCTTGGATTTTACCTTGGGGTACCATTGGCATCCCCAAGCTTAGGCTCTTGCCACTCTTTGTTCCATAATCCATCAATTCTTTACCCAAAACTTAAAAACTTCACAACACAAAACTCAAAATAGAAAGTCTCATGAGTTCCGTTAGCGAAAGAAAAGAAAACACCACTTTAAGGTACTGTAATGAACTCATGATTTATTTATATTGGTGTTAAACCTACTTTATTCCAACTTCTCTATGGTTTATAAACTCTTTTACTAGCCATAGATTCATCAAAATAAGCAAACAACACAAGAAAACAGAATCTGTCAAAAACAGAACAGTCTGTAGTAATCTGTAGCTAAAGCAAGTTCTGGAACCCCAACAATTCTACAATAAATTTCTGGACGTGAGGAATTTATCTATTAATCATCTTCAAAAAGAATTAACTAAATAGAACCTTCCAAATAAAAAGGCAGCAATTCTCGTGAGCGCTAAAGTTTCTGTTTTCTACAGCAAGATCAAAAAGACTTTCCCGAAGTCTTCCCAATGGTTCTACTTGGCACAAACACTAACTAAAGACAAAAAACACAACCAAAGCAGAGGCTAGGTAAATTATTTATTACTAAACAGGAGCAAAAAGCAAGGAATAAAAATAAAATTGGGTTTCCTCCCAACAAGCGCTATCGTTTAACGCCCCTAGCTAGGCATAAAAGCGAAGATAGATCTAGGTATTGCCATCTTTGGTAGCCAATTCTTCAATAAGACACCTATAATTCTTAGGCATTTCTTACTTTTTATTAATTATCAAACTCCTAGGCACAAAATTAAGAAAATCATTTGTAGCAAATGGTTCCTTAATGATAGCAAAAAGATTAGGATGAACACTTATTGATTTTAAATCCGCAGTTTCCTTACTAGAGGATTCACCCTTATTTTTAGGAACATAAACAAGCTTGGCAATTTTAGTAGGAGGATTTGGAGTATTTCTAACAGAATAAAAAGCGGATCCCAAGTTGGTGATAATTCCCTCAAGTTTATCGTTTCTAGTAGAATCTTGTTCTATTCTTTCTTTAACTATGGGTTCCTTTTCCTTAAAAAAATTCAAAGTAACTCCCACTTTAGATCCATATTGGGTAATTTGGTTGTGGATCTTTTTATCCAAATTCTCAATCAACTCTACAGTAGCAACTTTATTCTCAATAATTTCAAGCCTTTACATCACATGTTCCAAAGTTAACATAGTTCCATTAACCAAAAGAGGTGGTGGGCCAAACAAATCTATCATAGCATTATAAGAATCAAAAGTATGGCTACCCAAGAAATTTTCACCGGTAATGGTATGAATAATATATCTATTCCAAGGAGTGATGCCTACATAAAAATTGCGAAGAAGAACGGAAGTAGATTGCTTCCTAGTAGATTTATTTTGAGCATTGCAAATTCTGTACCAAGAATCTTTTAGATTTTCTCCCCCCCCCCTTTGTTTAAAATTAAGAACTTCATTCTCGGGAGACAAAGGAGTAGATAAAGGACTAGCCATAACGACAAGGCAAGCAATCCAATCAACAGGAAAACAAGAAATGGGCAAAAGAGGCAAATAGGGAAAGAGAAGGGGAACAGAAAGAGAGGGAGAGAGGAAAAGAGGGCGAATAAAACGGCAAAGTGTGAAGTGGGGGAGAGGAAAACGAGAGGCAAATGGCAAATAATGTAATGCGAGGGATAAGAGTTTGTGATGGGTACTTGGTATATTTTGACTTGGTAATGGCGCTCGAAATGACTCGTTGTGGGAGTAAAATCTTGACTTGACTTGGCACGAATCTCCCCGGCAACGGCGCAAGAAATCCTTCTTGCTACCTCTTGAGCACTGCGTTGGTTTTCCCTTGAAGAGGAAAGGGTAATGCAGTAAAGCAGCGTAAGTATTTCCCTCAGTTTTGAGAACCAAGGTATCAATCCAGTAGGAGATCACGCTCAAGTCCCACGCACCTACACAAACAAATAAGAACCTCGCAACCAACGCGATAAAGGGGTTGTCAAGCCTTTCTCGGTCACTTACGAGAGTGAGATCTGATAGATATGATACGATAATATTTTTGGTATTTTTATGACAAAAAGAAATAAAGATGCAATGTAAAATAATGGCAAAGGAAATAACTAAGTGTTGGAAGATTAATATGATGGAAGATATATCCGGGGGCCATAGGTTTCACTACTGGCTTCTCTCAAGAGCATAAGTATTACGGTGGGTAAACGAATTACTGTCGAGCAATAGATAGAAAAGTGAATACTTATGAGAATATCTATGTATGATCATGTATATAGGCATCACGTCCGAGACAAGTAGACCGACTCCTGCCTGCATCTACTACTATTACTCCACACATCGACCGCTATCCAACATGCATCTAGAGTATTAAGTTCAAGAGAACAGAGTAATGCTTTAAGGAAGATGACATGATGGAGAGGGATAAAATCATGCAATATGATATAAACCCCATCTTTTTATCCTCGATGGCAACAATACAATACGTATCGGTTCCCTTTCTATCACTGGGATCGAACACCGCAAGATTGAACCCAAAGCTAAGCACTTCTCCCATTGCAAGAAAGATCAATCTAGTAGGCCAAAGCAAACTGATAATTCGAAGAGACTTGCCAAGATAAACCAATCATACATAAAAGAATTCAGAGAAGAATCAAATATTGTTCATAGATAATCTAGATCATAAACCCACAATTCATTGGATCTCGACAAACACACCGCAAAAGAAGATTACATCGAATAGATCTCCAAGAAAATCGAGGAGAACTTTGTATTGAGATCCAAAGAGAGAGAATAAGCCATCTAGATAATAACTATGGACTAGTAGGTCTGAAGTAAACTACTCACACATCATCGGAGAGGCCATGGAGTTGATGTAGAGGCCCTCTGTTGTCAATGCCCCCTCCGGTGGAGCTCCGGAAAAGGCCCTGAGATGGGATCTCTCGAGTACACAAGGTTGTGGTGGTGGAATTAGGTTTTCGTGGTGCTCCGGGATGTTTGGGGGTACGTGGATATATATAGGAGGAAGAAGTACGTCGGTGGAGCAACGGAGGGCCCACGAGGGTGGAGGGCGCGCCCAAGGGGGTAGGCGCCCCCCTTCCTTGTGCCTTCCTCCCTTGTTTCTTGACGGCCACTTCGAGTCTCCTGGATCACGTTTGTTTAGAAAATCACGTTCCCGAAGGTTTCATTCCGTTTGGACTCCGTTTGATATTCCGTTTCTTCGAAACCCTAAAATAGGCAAAAAACAACAATTTGGGCTGGGCCTCCGGTTAGTAGATTAGTCCCAAAAATGATATAAAAGTGTAAAATAGAGCCCATTAACATCCAAAATAGATAATATAATAGCATGGAGCAATCAAAAATTATAGATACGTTGGAGACATATCACACATGCGCGCCTATACGACAACACATGGCCTTCCTTACACAACCACGGTTCATCGCTGCAGCCTGCAGACAGACCGATCGTATGTACGTACACGTTCGCGACCAGAATGACAACGCTATGTATGCTTCTACCACGTGTGTCCTGACTGTCAGGCACTTCCTTGTGTGCGAAGATGTAGCTGGTGGGTCCCAGCAGTCAGGGGGAAATGTTTTTTCACGAAATAGGGTGGCCTGTCCGATGGGTCCCTGCTGTCAGGTGGAGGAATCATTATTTTATGTGTAATAAGGAGGCACTTCCTTGCTACGGCCATGGACCCATCTGTCAACCTCTCCACGTACAGTACTCTTCCAATGGAAGTCGTTCGTTGACCACATCGACCACGTCGTGCCAAGAACACCAAGGCGGTGGACGACAGCGAGGCATAGGAAGGGGACGACGCGGAGTCGGGGAAGATGTGGCAGTGGATGCCCATGCGAAGAGGAGTATGAGGGTTCACTGGTTCGGCTTCGGTGTGACGCTGCCATCACTACAGAATAACAGGGGGTGTGGGTGAGTGGAGGGATGGCCTGGCCAGCGGTGGGAGTAGTAGCGGGCTGTGAGGCCTCCGAGGCATCACAGCCGCCCACGAGGGGTAGGAGCTCATGGCATGACCGGCGCTGGTTTGGGTGGCTGGAGCAAGAAGACCAGAGGTTGAAGAAGCACTATGGTCGTTGGATGGACATCGTACGGTTACTAGAGCTAGAATCGTTCATATTAACTAAGTTGACAAAGCCCTCCATCCCCGTCAACTTAGTAGGCCCACAAGTCGGCCTCCCACTATGGTTGGTCCTAGCTAGCAGGGGGAGTATTCATTTTTTTGTGCATAATAAGGAGGCAATTCCTTGCGTGCAAAGATATAGCTGGTGGGTCTGACCTGTCAGCGGGGGGAACATTGTTTTCGCGAAATACAGAGGCCCTTCCGATGGGTCCCAGCTGTCAGGTGGAGGAATCATTATTTTGCGCGTAATAAGGAGGCATTTCCTTGTGTGCGGCCGTGGACCTAACTATCAGCCTCTCCATGTACAGTCCACTTCCGATGGATGTCGTTCGTTGACCACGTTGACCACGCCACACCGAGCGCATCCAAGGTGGTGGACGACAGCGAGGCCCCGGATAGCAAAGAGCCGGATATGGGAAGATGCGGGAGTGGAGTCGGAGGCGAAGAGGTGTACGAGGGTTAACCGGTCCTGGTGCGGTGTGGTTCGGCAAACGGTGGAGAAGAACAGGAGGTGTGGAGGGGTGGAGGGCTGGCCTGGCCGGCGGTGGGGTAGTGCTTCATAGTGAAGCGTGCTAAGCAGAGCTGCTAGCAGCAGGAGGCTGGAGCAGGTGGTCCCGGCGGCGCTGGAGGAAGAAGACGAGAGATTGAAGATGGATTGATAACCCACAAGTATAGGGGATCACAACAGTTTTCAAGGGTAGAGTATTCAACCCAAATTTAAAGATTCGACCCAAGGTGAGCCAAAGAATATTTGAAGGTATTAGCAGCTGAGTTGTCAATTGAACCACACCTGGAGATTAATTATCTGCAGCAAGGTGATCAGTAGCAAAGTAGTTTGACAGTTTTGATAGTAGTGACAACAACAATAGTAACAGTAACAGTGATACCAGTAATTTTGTAGCAAGTGTAATAATGATGATAGCAGTAATAACTTAGCTGAGACAATATAATATAAATTCGTATGCATTGGATCGGTGACTTGTTGGATGATATTCATCATGAGACGGTTATAACCTAGGGCAATATGACACTAGCTCCAGTTCATCAATATAATGTAGGCATGTATTCTGTAAATAGTCATACGTGCTTTATTAAAAGAACTTGCATGACATCTTTTGTCCTACCCTCCCGTGGTAGTGGGGTCCATATTGGAAACTAAGGGATATTAAGGCCTCCTTTTAATAGAGAAATAGAACAAAGCATTAGCACATAGTGAATACATGAACTCCTCAAACTACGGTCATCACCGGGAGTGGGCCCGGTTGTTGTCACTCCGGGTTTGCCAGATCATAACACGTAGTAGGTGACTATAACTTGCAAGATCGGATCTGAAACATGGAGATAATGATGATAATATAAACGGTTCAGATCTGAGTTCATGGCCCCCGGGCCCAAAGTGACAAGCATTAAGCATAGCAAAGTCATAGCAACATCAATCTAGGAACATAGTGGATACTAGGGATCAAGCCCTAGCAAAAAGTAACTCGATTACATGATGAATCTCATCCAACTCCTCACCGACCAGCGAGCCTACGAAGGAATTACTCACTCCCGGTGGGGAGCATCATGGAATTGGCGATGGAGAAGGGTTGGTGATGACGAAGAACGAAAACCCCCCTCTCCGGAGCCCCAAACGGACTCCAGATCTGCCCTCCCAAGGAAGAACAGGCCTTGCGGCGGCTCCATTTCATGGATCACGATAATTCTTTCTCCCTGATTTTTTCTCTCGAAAAATAGGATTTTATAGCGTCGGTTTCAGGGTCTGTGCGGCTACCAGGTGGGGACAACCCACTTGGGCGCGCCAGGAGAGGAGGCACGCCCTGGTGGGTTGTGCCCACCCAGGTGCCCCTCTCCGGTAGGTCTTGGCTCCAGAAATTCTTAATATTGATATAAAAAAATCCTTGCAAAGTTTCATTCCATTCCGAGAACTTTTATTTCTGCACCAAAACAACACCATGGTAGTTCTGCTAAAAAGAACGTCAGTCCGGGGTTAGTTTCATTCAAATCATGCAAGTTAGAGTCCAAAAAAAGAGGAAAATCATTAGGAAAAGTAGATACATTGGAGACGTATCATGGATGCCGGTCGTTGGATGTAAATCCAATGCCTAACAATGTCAGAATCATTTATTGACTAAGTTGACAATGACTTGCGTTGGCTTCGACCTATTGGCCCACATTTCAGCCTCCAAAAATGTGGCACATATTCAACCCATTTTTTCAGAATTTATAGTCAATTGGCTCTCTTTTTTAGAATTATAGTCCATTTGTTGGGCTGGGTGAACATATAATGTAGCGTCCATGCGGCCCATTTTTTTTCCTAAAAAATTACAGGCCATTTGCACTTTCTCGAAATACACAATTTTGCTGGGCTGATTCTAATTATAATGTTGGGTTGGCGCATCAATGTTATCAAAAAATAAACAGGGGCTGAGCATTTGTTATATATATATTTAAATAATAAGTGATTTATTATTACATTGGTCCTTAAATCTTATCAAGGGTTTATACACAATCACCAGGATTTTCGTTGCCAAAAAAATTCAGGATTTTATTTTTAAGAAATTATTTTTATAAGTTAATAAGATGTGGGATATTGTTTTCTTACATACGTAAGTATCTGTTAAATATATGATGACAATAACAATAACATATAATTACATATAAAATGATTTAAATATATATAATATAATTAGAAGGGAAACATAAGTTAGACCACGCATTCCTATTCTTATATAGAAAAATAGAACAGACCTCTCTGTTTTCTTCAAAAAATACATAAGTTGGACTGCCGATGTTTCAGGAAAAATAAAACCTCAGATGGGAGGTCCATAGGCCAGTCGATACATGACCACCCTTAAGAAAATACAGACCGGCATGTCATGGCTGCGCATGTTAAAAAAGAAAGCCTAGACGGGGGAGCCCACAACCCAGCTGATACTTGCTCCCCCAGTGATAATAAATGATAACTGCCAGCTCCCCGGCTTCGTTGTAAATTTATCTCCTTTAGTAATTACATTGAAGCACCTAAAAAAATGTAACTATGTTGACAAACCCATGGGCCCCAATGTCAGTATAGCATTAGGAGGAAGTATTTTTTCAACGCGGCACTTGCTTGCGTACGGCCATAGACCTGGTGGGTCCTGACTGTTCGCCTCTCCACATACTCCTCTCCAGATTCCTCTCATTTGTTCAACATGTTCACAATGACAGACAACGACGAGCGCACAAAGGCGCAGGACGAGATTGAACCACCTGAGGCAGTGCCTTATTTGTACCGAAACTACTGAACTAGCCCAATGGCCAAGTGACACTACCCGACCGTTGTTCGGCCCGAGTTTGATTCCACCTGATGTAGGGAAAATATCTCCAATTTTTTTGCCTCTTCCATTATTGACATGTGGGTCCCCATTGTCATCTACGCACACCATGTGCAACACTTTCCAAAACTTCGTCCCTCGTTTTCTTTGTTTTTCGCACACTCAACATTGTGTGGGCATTTTGAAAATAGCATATATTTTTGACTGTGCATCATATGAAGATGTGCTATGCATGAATGTTGATCAGCCTGATGTTAACTTGCTGGTAGTTCCATTTTCGACCATGAATAAAACTTCCAACATGATGTTATCCCTGTTTCAAAAGGCCATGTTAATATAAATGCACTGCCTCTGAAAGTTGCTGTTTCTTATCTGAAACTGAACTTGCAGTTTCTTATCTAAAACTGAAACTTGCAGCTTCTTCTCTGAGAATCACATTGTCTGCACTTTTATACTCCTATGAAACTACAATTTTTTAAGTGCTAAAAATAGATCTCTAGAATTCATAAAATACTTCATATGCTCAATACTGAAAATCTGAAATCCAAAAGATATTCATATATGTACTCTCAAAATACACAACACAAAACTCAATTCACAACCTGCAAATACTGACAACCCTAAGCTCCTCCTGACAATTCACAACATGCTCGACTATTGGGCTGGGGGGCAGTCCCCTCCTATTCCTCGGCGGCAGATAACTTCCCCGTGTGATGATGAGAACAGTGAAGGAGAGGATGGTGGGGAAGCATCATTGGGCCAACTGCTTTTCTCCTCTTGAAGTTGGGTTCGGTTGACGAAGACTCCACCGGCTCGCTCTGGCATGACACCCTCACAAACGACACGCTATAGATGCTCGATCCTTCAATCTCTGGTGGATGCTCCATATGGGATCGATACTCCCACCACCGCTGCCTCACGATCAGATTTGGTGAATCTGTTTGCTCCATGGCCCAGAGGAGCAGCTCTATATACTCCCACGTGACTCCCTTTGGGAGTATCGCCGCCTTTTCACTCTGTTGCAGATATTTGGCCATGGATGTCGTCATCGCCGCTAGTTGGTCCTTGTTGTCAAACCAAGACTGTATCTCCAACATCCTAGCTAGCTTCACAGGGCCGTCGTCTGCGATCCTCACGTATCGGTTGTACTCCTCCATCGATCTACTTCTCCACAGCACCTTCACTCGCCGGTGGTGGTTTTTGAATGGAAGAGGAGAGGAGTGGCGCTGGTTTTGGATTAGAACGGGAGAGGAGCGGCGCTGGTTTTGTATTAGAACGGGAGAGGAGTGATGCTAGATTTAGATTGGAACAGGAGAGGAGCGGCGGTGGTTTAAGAGGAGAGGAGCGGCGCTGGTCTTGGAAGTATTTTTTGCGTATTTTGGGTCAAAGTTTGACCACGTACTGTATTTGACATGCAAAATGTGAATGCATGTCACAAAAAATTGTATCGTTTGGTTCGTATCTGAATGTACTTTCAAATTATATTATTTTTGCAACGTATAGCATATATTTTATTTGTGAAAATCATGGTCAATTATGACCCAGAAAAAAGGGGACTAGTTAATGTGGGGTCACTTTCTTAATTGAAGGGTAAATTGATTTTGATTTTGATCCAGTCACAGTGTGCCAGCCCTCTCGTCCAAGCCTAAATTGCTGCCGCACTCCTCTCCCTCTTCTCCATTGCAAAACCACCTCCTCTCCTCTCCATCATCTCCATTCCAAAACCACCGTCTCGCCTCTCCCTCTTCACCATTGCAAAACCACCCCTCTCCTCTCCATCATCTCCATTCCAAAACCACCGTCTCGCCTCTCCCTCTTCTCTATTGCAAGACCACCCTCTCTCCTCCCATCTTGCAAAGATAGCACCAGACCACTAAGAATGACATCTATGGAGAGGTTGCAGCAGTGAATTGGGTAGATCACTGGCGGCGACTAGGCAAAGTTACCCAAGTTGAAGGAGATCCTTACTTGGTTTGACAATGAATGAGAGATTTCGAGGACGGTGAGGGCAATGTGGCAATGTATACGAAAGAGCGAGACAGTGGCAATGAGGGCGGCGATGTACTCCTCGGTGGCAGTCATGCCGCAGTCCTTCGAGTTCAACGAGTATCTCCTCTGGGCGATGGAGCAAATAGATTCGCCCGAGGCGAAAGTCAGGCGGAGGTGGTGGGCGTACAGGTCGAAGGTCGAGCACCCAGAGGATTATGAATCAATCAAGTATGGTGTGCCATTCGTGAGGGTGCAGAGCCAGCCAGAGCCACATGAGTATTCGTTCTCCCACCAAAAGAGGAGGCTGGATGGTGCGACGTCGCTTCCCCGTCATTCTCCATGGTTACCTTGCTGCTCTCCTTGTTTCAACGGCGGCGGTAGGGTTTAAAGTAAGCTTCGCACTAACCTAATCTTTCATATGCTCATGCTTACAATCAGTGTGACAGCTAATGAAAATCATGCTTACAATCAGTCTCCGAGTACTACGCCAATCACCCTAAAATAGCTTTGGACCTTTGGGTCAAAGTTTTGATACTCTGTACAAATAAAGAAAAATAGATTGGTGCTTCTTTCAGAAAAGAGTACTCCCTAGAAAACTACCAATACAAGCTACTAGTATTTGGTTAGAGGATTTGCTGCCGAGAAAGATCCGTCCATAGAGAGCATCATACATCCCACTGATGGTGGTGGATGCCAATGCGTGCATGGAGAATGGTTGGTGTCGGTAATTTTTACTTGGCACACCTCACACTCTGCATATATGCCGGTTCCATCCATACATTTGTGCAGTTCCACCAAGATGCAACTGAATAACCGTGTTTGCATAGATAATGAAAAAGCATGATTACATTGTAGTGGCACTAGTTGATGACACATAGACTAATAAATAGAAGAAAATATTGTGATAGTATCATAGTATGCCATGCTGCGAGGGCGCGATGGGCCCTGCGACGCCTTATACGGTACGCCTCATACTGGAAATCGACCCAAGTCTCCCCGATACACCTTCTGCCAGTGATGAACATCAGTATACATCGTTAGTACAAGGAGGGGCCTTGAGACATTCCAATCTCTATTTTTGTGCAGATGAACTAAAATTAAGCACCCCAGTTTGCAGAAACGGTTAAACATTAACAATAGGACTAGTTGATGAAACATATACTAACAAAGAGAAGCACTTTCTTTATCTACATTGGAAATGAAATGATAGAGAGGACACTTGCTCTATTTTGATAGTATTGTTACTTCATTTTATCAGTGGCACTAGGGTCGAGAAGGTGGCAAATGAGGTGTACCGTGCGTTGCATGGATGGATGCCGTGGGTGCTTAGACAGGGATGTTGAAGATGGCTCTTTCAGTCCCTATCTTCCCCTTGATGTTTCTGTGGTAGCATTTGGGTTGTAATCCAAACTTGGTCGAGCTGGTGCTGCATCCCCCTACCTGCCTAGCTTATGTGGCGAACTTGTCTCCTGCTAGTACTCAGTCCATTCTAGTAGTAGTTGCATAACTGCCCATTTCCACTAAGATGTTATTGGCTAATGGTTCTCTATGGTTGGGTTTCTTTAATGAAACTGGAGGAAACCCCCTCTTTCGATAAATAAAAAATCAGTGGCACTAGCGGTGCCAAAACATTGCCTCAAATTAATAGTGACACTAGATTAAGGTGCAAAATAATAACATTACTACTTTATCATGGCAGTGCCAAAAAAGTAGCACAAGAGCAGACTCAACATGCAAGATCTTTGGCAAATGGTCAGACCAAAAAGGAACATACCTCGTGAGTGGAACCATTTCTGCAGTCAACGCCATCGTAGAAGGGATGACACCAGTCACCAACATGGATGATTCAATTCGTGGGACCTTTTGGTGCAGTTCACCTAAAATGAAGAAATGTCCCATGAGCTAGCATCTTCTTCTTCATTTTTTTAAGAAAAGGGCTCCAGCCCCGGTTCCATTTCCATTAGAAAATGAAAACGCAGAGCTTCTTCTTCATTAGTTGCAATAAAATTGAGCAACATCAAGGTTGGTTGTGAAGCTCCTGGAATGTTCAACTACAATTTGGATATCATTTGTGCAGTTCAACTAAGATCAAGTGTGAAATGTATATCTCTGTTTGCACAAAAAAGGTGGAAAGGAGGGTGACTAACAAGTGATGAAACATACATCAAATGAAAAGAAGCATGTTCCTTATCTGGATGGCAATCCTACAAGGACAATAGCAATTTCTAAAGCAGCAACATTGCTAGATATTAGTGTGGGCATTAGGATTAACTATGACAACCGTTAAATATGACATTACTTTAATGGTGCCTGTCGGTGTCAAAAATGGCGGATCTCGGGTAGAGGGTCCCGAACTATGCGTCTAGGGCGGATGGTAACAGGAGACAAGGGACACGATGTTTACCCAGGTTCGGGCCCTCTTGAAGGAGGTAATACCCTACATCCTGCTTGATTGTTCTTGATGATATGAGTATTACAATTGTTGATCTACCACGAGATCATAGAGGCTAAACCCTAGAAGCTAGCCTATGGTATGATTGTATGTTGTCCTACGGACTAAACCCTCCGGTTTATATAGACACCAGAGGAGGCTAGGGTTACACAGAGTCGGTTACAAGGGAGGAGATCTACATATCCGTATTGCCTAGCTTGCCTTCCACACCAAGGAGAGTCCCATCCGGACACGGGACGAAGTCTTCAATCTTGTATCTTCATAGTCCAACAGTCCGGCCAAAGGATATAGTTCGGCTGTCCGGAGACCCCCTAATCCAGGACTCCCTCAGTTACCCCTGAACCAGGCTTCAATGACGGTGAGTCCGGCGCGTAGTATTGTCTTCGGCATTGCAAGGCGGGTTCCTCCTCCGAATAGTCCATGGAAGATTTTGAACACAAGGATAGTGTCCGTCTCTACAAAACAAGTTCCACATACCACCGTATAGAGAATAATATTTCCACAAATCTAATCTGCAAACACGTTTTGACAGCATGACATCACACCATGGCCCGGTCATTATTCGAACCGTTTTTCTCAACCAGCACCGCACGTATCGTGAGGCGGTTTTCTCGACAGGTCTTGTTGAAGCAGAGATCATGTCCCCCTTATTACGGGATTCTCATCAATACGGACGTGGGTAACCCACTCGTGCCTGTTGGTATGACTCCTCGATTTTAGGCGAGTCTAAAACTGCCGCGAGGAGGACGCTTGACATTCACCCTTTTTATAAAGAGGCCAAGACCTGTCCCTTTTTTCCTCTTACGCTCAATCGAATCCTCCCCCACCTCGAGTTCCAACACCCCAGGCTCAGGTCAGGCGCTTAGGACCTTCAACAATGTCCGGATCCAACCTCCAAGGTTGGTGGATGCCTTCCTCTGTCACAGAGGAGGACATCAAGAAGTTGAGAGAGGCCAGATATCTGACCGCCAAAATCTCACACAGGCTGCCCACCCGAGGGCAGGTCATCCCCACTCCCGAACCCAACGAGAGTGTTGTGTTCATCTCTCACTTCCTCCGAGGACTGGGCCTCACTCTGGACCACTTTGTTAGGGGGCTCATGTTTTATTATGGGCTGGACTTCCATGATCTGGCCTCGGATTCCCTCCTTCACATCTCGTCGTTTATCGTCGTATGTGAGGCCTTCCTTCGCATTACCCCTCACTTCGGCCTGTGGCTCAAGACCTTCAGTGTGAAGCCGAAGATGATTGAGGGGCGGCACGCAGAGTGCGGAGGTGCCGTAATAAGCAAAAGAGCTGATGCTCCATGGCCAGAGGGTTCCTTCCCAGAGGTGTCCAGTTTGTGGCCGCGGGAGTGGTTTTATATCATAGCTCCCCGGAGTGCCAAGTGGGTAGCCGCCCCTGCCTTTCGCTTGGGCCCCCCACCACAACTGACGTCATGGATCAGCGAGGGGCTACTGGGGTCCAGTAAAGGATGTGCCGATATTGCAAAGTCGCATCCGAGATCTTATTGAGAGAGACGTCAACCTGGTCACAGTGACGCAGGTCATGCTAGTTCGCCAGGTCCGGCCTTGCAAGCGTAGACCTCTTCGTTTGTGGGAGTTCAACTCGGAGGGACTGCGAATCATTCAGCACTTCCTCGAAATGACGCTCGAGGAGATGTACAAGTCGTTCTTCAGACCACAAATAAAGTGTCCGGACACCACCGAGGATGCGGGTCTAAGCTGTAATCGCCCGGATACCCAAGTAAGTAATCTCGTGGCCGAACACACTGTTTCTCTTATTTATCACAACATCATGCTGAAAAGTCGCTCTTTGACCAGGACTGGATAACAAAGGCGAAGATGATCAGGTGTCCGGCCCCCCTTCTCGAGGGCTTGGCAAATCTAGTACTAGACAGAATGTTGGAGCCGGCGCCTTATCAGGTGCCCCCGAAGGAAGATGAAGGGGGAATAAAGAGGCCAGAAGCGAGCCTCACTCAGTACTCGTCCCAACCGGGGGAACGAGCGCCTCCATGAAGGAGGATAACCAGGGAGAAGAATCTGACATTCCCTCTCCCAGAGGAAGGAAGAGGACTACCTCTGAAGATCCGGAAATAGAGGTTTCCAAACGGGGGAAGAAATCTTCGCCAGAGGGTCCTGCCTCGGGGGGTACCCTTGCCGCACAGTGTCCGTAGGGGAATCAACCCTCTACCGAGCTGTAAGTAATCGACGAGTACTTAGTAGTGAAAATATCCTACCTTACTTCTGAAGACAATAACCGAAGCTTATATCTTGTAGTTCGGATCGTAGCCCTTCTCGACAGAGTTCATCTTCGGGGGATCTTCTTCTAGAGATGATGGAGAGCGAAACACCTCCCCCTGCCACCCCGCCTCATGAGGCGGGCGACCCTGAAGTGTCGCCGCGGAGGGTTTCTCCTGATCCGCCAAGGCCAGGGGGTAATTCCTTGGCCACCCGTAGTCCTCAGTATTCGGCTCCTAAAGAGAGCGACAGAAAGATTCCGGAACCGTACAGTGTGCGGTCGGATGCACTGAAGGATATTCTGGAGCAAGCGGCCATCTCAGAAGCGCATCGTACCCTAATGGGTACGGTAACTAAAAGGATTTCATCCGCTGAAAGTGGATTGCACGAAGCTTTTATGAGTCTGCTGAAAGGCTTTGAGGTACGTGAAATAGTGTATGTTTTTGACAGTACCGCACACATTAGGTGTGCCGTATGCAGATAGTATCCCCTGAGACTCTAGTTGTCATCGAGAACAGCGGCAAACAGAGGATCATAGTCCCAGGTAATGACCAGACAGCCTTTATGTGTAGGTGGCTGAAGCTCTGGTGGCTAGCCGGACTGATGGGTTTGCCGAGCTAAAGCGGCAACTTGATGCGGCCGATGCCGACATCATGCTTGTCAACAAGCGACTTGACGAGGCACAGGGTAAGTGATTTCTCCGGTGATCAACAGATAGTAAGAGGAGCATGATGCCAGTATCTTTAATATGTTGTGAACGTAGATGGAGCTACCACCGTGGAGACCCTTCGGGCGGAACTTGCCCGAGCCAAGGAGCAAGCCAGAAATAGCGATGTGGCCGCTCTAAAGGCAGTCGAAGAGCTGACGGACGAACAGGCTGCACATTGCTAGAGCAAGGAAAGAATGGCCAAGATGTCCGTTGAGTTGAAAGATGCCGCCGACCATTACCAGCTTCTTGAAGAAGAAAACCGTGCGAAGGCGACGGACCTGGAGAAGGCTATGGTAGCATCCAAGGAAGCCCGTTCCAAAATACGAGTGGCGAAGGAGGAGCTGCATCAAGCTGGAGATATCGTAGCTGGGAAGCCCTTTTTGTTGCGGACCAAGTTCGGAGATCCGAAGTATGCACCTCTTGATCAACTATGGAGTTCTGCAGATGCCTACGTTGATTTGGCGGCAAGCGCAGCTGATGCGGCTGAGTACTTCAAGGATCAAAAAGATCACGAAGTGGAATAGCTGTTCTGGTCACAGTTCCATGCTCCAGTGCGTCTGCTGCTGTTGAATGAGCAAATGGCCGAGTGGGCCGAGCCCCATAGGTTTTCCAGACTTGCCATGAGGTCTGTTGTGGATCATCTGTGGCCGGGAGGGCCAAGGCCGAATAGTTACTTTAGTTTAGTGCAACAATTCCTTGGTGCTGTGCCGCACATCGATGCTATGAAGAGGTCGGCGTGCATAAAGGGTGCGTGGATGGCCTTTTCCCATGTCAAGACATACTGGGCGGAGATGGAGGCCACCACTGTTGCAACACAGGGTTCGGCCATGGGCCGAGTGGCTGCCGAGCACTACTTTGAAGAAGTTCTTGAAGGCGCTCGTTTGATAGAGGCTCAGTTCTCGAAGAATATCATGTTCTAGCGACATGTACTCCCATTGTAAAAACAATGTTTTATTGAGTTATCAAGGCTGTGTTCATACTTTTGCCTGAAAGTATTATGATACCTCCTGTGTGGACGTTTATGTATATATGTATATAACCTGAAAGTTTGCAGTCATCGGCTTCCACCCCCACGCATATAATGCGGGGGTGTTTGCAAAAAACGCATATTCACACTTGATCCAACGTCTTGGTCCATTAAGGAGGTGGTAGCACAGCGAACGAGGCAATCGGACTATATGGCTTTAACACTTTCACTTAGCCATAGGAGTTTGACGGTGGGGCTACTATATAGCCCCTGGTACTTCTGCGCTCGTCCGAATACGGGGCGCATACGTACATGACTGGGAAACGACCCTTCATTAATGGGGAGGAATCTTGAAGATTCCGCTGAGTCATCGAGTGGTTGACCAGTCTCGCGCTATATCATGACAGTCAGTTTTCGGCTTTCTCTACTGAGGTGCTCATCCGGATGAACCAGGGCACAATCCCAGTAGTTCTCCCAGTGCTACCTTAGCCGATATAGCAGAACGTAAGGCAAAACATGGGAGCCGGGCAAACCCAACATTTGACCAAAGACATGATTCAGAGCCGATGCATATAAGGCCAAACTCGCGATGCCGAACACTCCCTAAGGTATTCAGTCTTTATAACATATGCCAGGCTGAAAAATGCCCTTAATAATAAACCCCGGGTGTCTAGGTACGTGCAATATCCTGACGTGGCCACATGCTAATACGTCGGCATCCTTCTCGGTTGTATTGAGTATCCGGAGGATGTGAATAACAAGAGACAGTAAAAAAGGTTTACGCAGGGTCTTAATCTAAAAATAATCCTTTGAGCCGGTCCCTGCTACACGTCTGCGCCTGTGTCTCCGTTGTGCCGTGTCCTGGACGGGTGTAGCACGATTGCCATCTGTAAAAGAGAAGAACTTAGGTGAAATTTGCCGTGCCAGAAAATTGGTTATTATCAATAAACCATTAAAATTTAAGATAAGTAAAGTTGAGCCGGACTAGCCCTGATTACACACGGGAAGCCCCTGGTACCATCTAGGAGGGCTTGATCATCAAACCAATCTCATGTATATGTAGTGGTGCACCGGACTCGTCTAACCGTGTTCGTGGTCTTGACGACCTGTCATTTTTTCTGGTTGGTGAGGCCGTCTAGTGCTCGGCGGCTAAAGCCGCCGCACATTCTTCCGCGCGTAGAGCACGCTTAGTGTTTCCGCTAACTGTGATGGTGCCACGTGGACCGGGCATCTTAAGCTTGAGAGAAGCGTAATGCGGGATTGCATTAAAACGAGCGAACGCCGCTCTTCCGAGTAGTGCCTGATAGCCGCTTCGGAATGGAGCAATGTAGAAAGTTAACCTTTCGCTTCGGAAGTTGTTGGGAGAACCGAATACAACCTCTAGTAATAGAGAGCCCGTGCAGCGGGCCTCTAGGCCTGGTATTACTCCCTTGAAGGTAGTAGTACGGTGGCTTATTTTTCTCGGGTCTATCCCCATTTTACGGACTGTGTCCTGATATATCAGATTTAGACCACTGCCGCTATCCATGAGGACTCGTGTGAGATGGTATCCGTTTATTATTCGGTCTAACACCAAGGCAGCCAATCCTTCGTGCCGGATGCTTGTCGCGTGATCCCCGCGATCAAAAGTGATCGGGCAGGCCAACCAACGGTTGAACCTAGGGGTGACAGGCTCTATGGCGCGTGTGTCTCAGAGTGCATGTTTGCTTCTCCTCTTCGTCACATGGATCATGTTGATGATTTTAACCTCTGGTGGGAATTTTTTCTGTCCTCCAGTGCTTTGCTGGTGAGGCTCGTCCTCGTCTTCGCTTGGTGTCTCCCCCCTTGTGTTCGGTGTTTAGCTTACCTGCCTGCTTGAAGACCCAGCATTCTCTGTGGGTGTGATTTGCAGGTTTAATCGGGGTGCCATGAATCTGACATAGTTTGTCAAGAATCTTGTTTAGGCCAGACGGTCTGTCTCTGCTGCCTTTGAAAGGCTTTTTCCGTTGACCTAGTCGAGAGCCCCTGAATCCGGCGTTTACCGCCGTATTATCTAGGCTATCTTCTTTATTTCGACGCTTGCTTTTATTGCGTCGTGGCCATCCCTGACTTCGGATGTGCTTGGGTCGTTGGTGCTACTTCGGGCTAACCAGCTGTCTTCGCCCGCGCAGAAGCGGGTCATGAGACTTGTTAGAGCTGCCATTGTTCTCGGTTTTACTTGGCCGAGGTGTCTGGCGAGCCATTCGTCTCAGACGCTGTGTTTGAAAGCTGCTGAGGCTTCGGCGTCCAGACAGTCGACGATTTGGTTCTTCTTGGTGAGAAACCTGTTCCAAAGCTTTCGGGCGGACTCTCTGGACTATTGAATTATATGACTTAAATTGTCTGCATCCGGAGGTCGGACGTAGGTCCCTTGAAAATTAGCCCGAAAAGCGTCCTCGAGCTCCTCCCAACTTCCAATTGAGTTTTCGAGGAGGCTTTTCAGCCAGTGCCGAGCTGGTCCTTTAAGCTTGAGGGGCAAGTATTTAATGGCACGGAGATCGTCTCCGTGAGCCATATGGATATGGAGGATAAAGTCCTCAATCCAGACCCCAGGGTCTATGGTCCCGTCGTATGCCTCTATGTTCACTAGTTTGAATCCCTCTGGGAATTTGTGGTCCAGCACCTCATCGGTGAAACATAGGGGGTGTGAGGCACCCCTGTACTTGGATGTACCATGGCGTTCAGACGGTTGTGGTATTTGGTTTTGATTTTGTGCCGGAGCACGCTTCCTAGATCCATAGATGGATCTGGTCGTACCGGATTTTTGGCGCAAGTCCTCACGTACATCGTGTGTTGACTTATGTGCGTGTTTGTTATCCGCTCTATCGCGGTCACAAGGTGGTGGATCCGGCCGGCTGGCCATTTCATTTTTTGGCTGTGTGGGCTCTAAGGCCTCATCATCGAATTCAGGTAACAGCTTGCGCTTTGGATAGCTCTTTGTGTGGCAAATTCCACCATACTTTGCTTCTTTGTCGAGCACTTTGTTCCACCTGCTGTTGAGTGTATTTTGTGCGGCCTTAAGCCTTTGCTTCTGCTTCTTCAGACTCCTCCCTGTGGCAATAAGCCTTCCGCGGAGGTTCTCTTGCTCCAAGTGCGTTTCCGGGATGATGTGTGCATCTTCGTCCGGACTATTTTCCTCCCTAGAGGGGGTTTGATGAGGTTTATACTCAGCGTTGCCATGTTCGGACGTCGGATCCGTACTATGTTCACCGCTTGCAGCTTCATCGTGCTCTGCCGCCAGGGAAATGTGGTCGTCGTTTCCTTTGGAGTCGACTGGAGTGTTATTTTCTCTTGCGTTGTTATCGCTATTTTTGCTATGGCGGGACTTAGAGCGGAGCCGCTGACGTCGGCGCTTGGGTTGCTTCTTGGAGGGGCCATCCTCCGCTGTCTCTTCACCATTGCCTTCTTTGGGTGTATCCACCATGTATATGTCATGTGATGAAGTGGCTATCCGGCGCCCTGTAGGCGTTGGTTCCTGTTCGTCTCCTGCATCTTCGTCCATGCCGTCGATGTCTTCGGAGTCGAAGTTGAGCATGTCGGTTAAGTCATCGACAGAGGCTACTAAGTGGGTGGTGGGAGGGCAGCGAATTTCTTCATCGTCCGTATCCCATCTAGCCATACATAGTTCGGCCAAGGTTCTCCTGACAAGGAGAGAGACTTTAATGAATTTAGCACATCGCCGAAAGGCGAGTCCTAAAAGATATCCGCGGAGGTGAACTGCATGATCGGCACCCAGTCGGATTCGATGGGCACGGATGCAGGCGGCTCGGAGTTCGTGGCCGGAGACGATTCCAGTGGTTTGGCGACATGGCTCTCGTAAGGGGTGAAGTCAGTATCCGACTCCATCGCCGCTGAGAGTGCGGCCTCCATGGCGGGGTCTATCCCTCCGTCCTTGGATGGCGCAATTTGCTCCGGATTGAAGGCCGGCGTAGTTGCAGATGCGATCCCCCGAACACTGTCCGACGGCAGAGTTATGTCGTGCTCGTCGTGACTGTGCGGCGCACCTGACACGGGCTCAAATCCGTCGAAGATCAAGTCTCCGCGGATGTCGGCAGTGTAGTTTAAGTTTTCGAATCTGACCTGATGGCCAGGGGCATAGCTCTCGATCTGCTCCAGATGGCCAAGCGAATTGGCCCGCAGTGCGAAGCCCCCGAATACAAAGATCTGTCCGGGGAGGAAAACCTCACCCTGGACCGCATCGCTACCGATGATTGAAGGAGCCATCAAGCCTTATGGTGACGAGATAGTGGAACTCTCAGTGAAAGCACCAATGTCAGTGTCAAAACCGGCGGATCTCGGGTAGGGGGTCCCAAACTGTGCGTCTAGGGCGGATGGTAACAAGAGACAAGGGACATGATGTTTACCCAGGTTCGGGCCCTCTTGAAGGAGGTAATACCCTACGTCCTGCCATATTGTTCTTGATGATATGAGTATTACAAGAGTTGATCTACCACGAGATCGTAGAGGCTAAACCCTAGAAGCTAGCCTATAGTATGATTTTATGTTGTCCTACGGACTAAACCCTCCGGTTTATATAGACATCGGAGGGGGCTAGGGTTACGCAGAGTCGTTACAAGGGAGGATATCTACATATCCGTATTGCCTAGCTTGCCTTCCACGCCAAGGAGAGTCCCATCCGGACACGGGACGAAGTCTTCAATCTTGTATCTTCATAGTCCAACAGTCCGGCCAAAGGATATAGTCCGGTTGTCCGGAGACCCCGTAATCCAGGACTCCCTCAGTGCCATTGCTTCATTTTACTAGCTACATTACATTAACAGCTGCTAAAGAGTTGGTATTTGGGCACGGGATAGTAGGCACACCAGGACAGTTGCATTTCTAATGAAAAGAAGCAACTTATCTTAATGGGAAATTTAGCAGGACATGAAAGAAAGTGCCGTTGATTCATATTACTGGAGGCATTACATTGAAAACAACATTGTTTTAACGTGTCCTTACTTTTAACAGTGTGACTGCTACATTTTACCTGTGGCATTACATAAGAGTGGCTCGGTGCAACAAACATCAGAATAGGATATCTAGGTTGGTCCCATTTTTGTTCGGTATAGCCACCTTATACTGTGTGAGCCTAGCAAATCTAGTGTTGGACATACTCTGTTGACTTGTCCCCCAGTCCCCACTTTCTTTCCTTTTTCAACAAATAGATCGGGTTTATATTGATTTTGTACTACGTTTCCCTTTATTTCCCTATCAGACCAAGAGACCAGTTGGATAGACAGTCTCTGCTACTTTTCGCCCCCATTATTTCCTCTTTCGACCAAGTCCTAGATTCAGGTAACAAATCTTCCCCCACTCCCACCCCCTTTCTTCCTTGTTTGAACCAAGTAGTACTAAATTTGAGTGCATGAACTAGTTTTACCTCTTAACAGTAAAAATTTAGGTGGCTTTCAAATAGTCGATCGATCCTATCTACGAGGGGGCATGAGATATAGTAAAAGATGCAAATGCAGCAACGTCAGGAGCTCGAGAAGTAGAGCAAGGCGAGTTTCGAAAGAAGTTATACCCGAGGGTCGTCGGGATGTCACTAGGTGGGCAACGGGAGGCCGGATCTGCCCACACTACGGCAGCGAGGAAGAAGGGGTCGGAGGCCCTCCCTAGCCAGCGGTGCTTGGGAGAGAACGGCAAGGCACGCTGATCGGGATGCACATGAAGTGGGTAAGAGTCGTCGCCGAGGACGACCGCGTGAACGTTGCACCTTCTCACCTTCCACGGCGAAGAGGATCCAGCTGGATCTGTGACCAGCGCAGAGCAGAGAGAGAGAGAGTGTGGCCACCGCTGTCGTGTTTAGATCTAGATAGCATGAGACAGTGTGAAGAGAGCAACACTAGCAAGCAATCGTGGAGGCTCCTGCCTATATAGTGAAGTAGTTTTCTTTTGTCTACCGGAACCTGCTTGACCTCGTCAATGACTGGCGAGAAGTCATCATGCACGTGCCCCGGAGGCGCGGTTGTCGTCATTTTGATCTGAAGCACCGGATTATAACATATAACACGAAAAAATTCCACATAACAAGAAACCATAACCTCACTACTCCAAGGACACAACATGAATCCCGACGGACAAACTAGACGAGGATCAAAGCTCAAATCAAAGATAAACTCGTAGAATCAATAGATGTCCTAATTAACATAGCCAGCTTGACCTAGATGGCAGCCGAGTAGTATCCATGCATGTGTCCCCATTGACTAGCGCCTTGGAGGAACTCAGTTGTCGCGGTTTAACCATCGCAGTGATCCGAAGCACATGGCACCTAATATTGCGAGATGACAAGAAACCTTTTTTAGATTTCTCGTCAGAACTGTAGCCCTGTACAACACATCCTGCACAATATGTAGACGATAGCCAATCCAATCGTGTCTGCTGTAGTCTGGTCACATGCATGGACGAACTAATCTTCCGTGTCATGCAGGGATCGTCCAGGCACTAACGTCTATACAACACTTCTCTAGTACTATCGCTCGTCTCTCTCTTCTATTAACTCACCCAACTTGTGGGGCCGGGGAGTGTGCCTATGGTCGGTTCTCAATTACAGTCCCACATGTGTGTGCAAATGCAATATGATGTGCGTTCCATTGGAGAGCGGCGTGCCAGATCGACCGACCATCTAGGGTGCGACGCGAACGCGACGAGCATGCTGTATACTCCGTACATGTGTGTCGCCGTTTTCTTGAGGCTTTGCTCCATGGCGCAATCCATGGATACAAAATTAGTATATTATACTATTTAAATGTCAAGGGCGGGGCTTTTCCCGCGCGGTAGGCGGGGCAGTTCCGCCTAGTCGGTTCGACGGAGATGCGAGAAGATGAGGGAGTAGGCTGCTGCAAACATAGGGATGTGTGATTTGACAGCGAGTTACTGCTGGACAGGTGGGGCCCCGTGATTTGACTTGCCATTATCATTTTAACTGCAGCGCTACGACCTGCGTGAGTCTCCCGATTCATGACCACCTCCATGGTATACAGGTGCCTCTCCCAATGCTCCACCATGTAGAGGTTGGCTCTTGCATGAGAGCCCACTCCACTTTTTCCTTGCCTCTTTCCTCCACATATGCAAAAATTCCATGTAAGGGGGCTTATAGCCCACTATTGTACTTGCTCGTACATGTGCTAAGCCTGCCACATAGGCATAAAGTCTGATGTGGCAACTTAATTAAGAAGAGAGAGACTAGTTTGGTAAACCCGGGAAGAAACGGTGCTAAGCACGTGTACCTAGGTGAAAAGACAATTTTGAGTCTATATCTAATTAAATGAAGAAAACTTAGCAACAAAAAACTAAGCACCTATGCATTGGGGACTTGAGTTGCTAAGCCATTTAATGCCCTTAGCGCCTCATCTAAGCACCATTTCTTTGGAAGAGGTCACTCCTTGGAAAATGCAATAAATACTACGAAGAAATACATAGAGAGAAGTAAAAAATACTCTTATAGCCAACCTTATAGCTAACCTTGTTGTATTAATGACTAAGAGATGACTATGTATGACATGCCAACATCAGATAGCCTAACACACCTTGTTAAATCTCCAAGGGCGCGACCGCGCGAGCGAGGCGACGATCGTGGTAGGCGCGACCATGATACGGGCTGCTGGCAGCCCTTGGATCTGAGATCGAACAGTCGCATGCTAAGTTGCTGAAATTTTGTAGAATAACCCTCCAGGATAGGATATTCACCCATAGGTCTAGAATCACGCCATGCAACCGTTCGATCTCAGATCCAAGGGCTCTCGGAAGCCCGTATCATGGGAGAATGGAAAGCTTCGTATCACCTGGAATTTTCCGGATGCTTGACATGACATCAAAAGCCATTTAATTGGGCATCGAGTAGACATGACATCTAATTGGGCCCCCATAGTACTGTGCATGAATCCATTTATCCACCAGGCAAGCCACTACCCCGCCATTCGCACCCCCTCTCAGTATTTTTACAATCGAAAAACTGCTGGCGGTTCGCTCCTACTCGTCCCCGGACATCCTTTAACATTATGGCAGTTTGCTCCTAGTCGTCCCGTCCATTCACATTATGGAAGTTCCACTAATCCTAAGCCTCCTCCCAAATCCATGGCATCCCAAATCTCCATGATCGACGGTGAGTACAAGGTTAGAACCATCACCGGCGATGGGTTCTACATCATCTACACCCGTTCTTCCACGACAGTGAAAGGATGCCTTGCTCGCTTCAGATGCATGTTTGAAAACTCAAATGATGAATGGGTCGTTGGGATAGATGTTGAGTACACCACAGCCCTGGGCAAAGAGAAGAATCTAAAGGAGGAAGAGAAGATGATGCCTGCTGTGATCCAGGTTTGCGTGCATAACATATGCTTGGTCTACCACATATGCCATGCCGACGTTGAGTGCGAGGAATTTAAGAAGTTCCTCGCGGGTGACCTAGTCAAATTCATTATTGTAGACTTTAAGACCGACATAAGAGTCCTGGGTCGGATAGGCCTCGTTGTAGGCAAGCCCTTTGACCTCCAGAAGAATGGGCTGGTGCCCTTCCGTGATCAGCCTTCAATGCTGACCCTGGCAAGAGCCATGGTTCATCCTTCGTACGGTAAACTGAAGAAACCTCCACCCAAGTTTCATCATGGAGTGCAGTGGAATGTACTAGATATAGACCACATCCACTACGGTGCAATGGATGCCTACCTTTTTTAATATCTAAAGGGTTGGATGAAGAGCAAGAGCCAAGTGTGTAGTTCAAGCAAAGAAGTATCGGCCAAGAGGAAGAGGGACAAGGACGAAGTCGAGCACGTGGATGAGGAGTCCGAGTAAGGTGGCAGTGTCGTTGCTCATGGTGGTTCTAATGCAGTGTCTACCGGATTAGTTGCTTAGTTTAATTTCAGGTGTGCTTAGTTTTATTTGAGGGGTGTGTTGTGCTGAGCCCCCAGCAGAACTATGTTATGTTCCTTCTCGTTACTTTAACTCTTTAGTACGTACATACTAGTATTTCTTACAGTTCATCTTTTAGTTGGTATAGTACTACCACTCGTTTCTTCACATTATATATGTACAATATATATGGCCAACATCATATAGCCAGCAGTTTAGTTGTCAAAGAATTTCAGGGTGCTTAGTTTTGTCAAAGAATTTCAGGGTGCTTAGTTTTATTTGAGGGGTGTGTTGTGCTGGACACCATTATTGTGACTCAAATCTCTTTTGCCATGTTATAATGACATAAATACTGATGGACCAACATGCCAGCTCTCCCTCTATCTCACTACAAAAAAATAAGTGTGGGTCCTACTTGATCCCAACAACGTTATTATTTTCCTGTAAAATTATTCGCTTGGTTACTCCTGACAAGTGGGGCCACACTTATCATTGTGAGAATCGGCTTATTTTTGTCATATAACATGGTCAATAGGTTTGACGTGAAAATAACAATGTCTAATGGCATTTTGAGCAAACATCTAACTTAACGATGGCATTTTTGAGATATCTAATTGCATTTTGAGCAGGCATCTCACGGATGGATGGCATTTTTGAGTAGTTGTAACTTATAATGGAAAAACCGAGTAGTGATACACAACTAGTGGCATAAATACTAAGAACCCAAGAATTAAATAGGTATGCTAATTTCTTTAATAGAAATTAGCACCTCATTTAAGCACGTACTAGCTTTTTTAATAGTACTATATGCATAATTTGATGATGAGCGCTCTGTATATGTACCACCTTTTTTTCTTTAATTTCATCTTGTTAGTTTTGCTCCATGGTGCAATCCATCGACACTACTATTGTACAAAAGTATACATTTTTTAAAAGGCTAGATGGCGGGGCAGTCTAGCTTGGTCGGTTTCACGAGAGGCGAGGGCCTTTATGATTTGACGGCTCATTACTGCTAGAAGGCGGGGCCTTGTGATTTGACTGCTCGTATAAATGTGCCGACGACCTAAGGATGAGCAGTATACTCAAGTTTTCCACTGGAGTACGATGGAGGAACGAAACACGGCAGCCTAGTGCCATATGGCGATAAAAAATGATCTAATTTGCTAGTCATCTCATTGTTAGCATTGTTCTATTCATGCCTCCCAGAGAACATGACACGTGTGGTGAAACACCCGAAGCAAAAGAAGAAACACATGAGCAAAAGAAGAAGGAACATTATCACCCCCAAAAAAGAAGGAATACACACACATAAGTCTGGGGCGCTGCTCTCTACTACATGAAGGGTTGCTGGCCACGGAGTCGTAACTACTTCTTGATCGCCTCCACGACCTCCATCTCCTTGCGCGTCTCCTCCACCATCTTCTTCATTTTGTCCATGACGCGGTATTTCTCGACGCGAGCCGTCATCATCTGTTCCTCGGACGCATTACGTACCTTGACAGTAGACGGGTGCTCGATGCGTACCTTCGCCAACTCCTCCTTCTGTTCCATGACGAGGGCCTGCAGCATCTTCATCGAGGAACTACTCTTCTCATGCAGCTTTTTCCAGCCGGCGTTCTCCTCCTTTAGCAGGTTGAGCTCATGGCACAGCTTCGCCTTGTCCTCCTGAAGTTGTAGGATTTCACCAGACGCCTTATTCTCTAAGGCAATGCTCTTCGTCAACAGCATCACCAAGCCGGCGGTCAACTCCCCCTACTCATTGAGCTCAGCGGGCATGTGGTCGAGGCTCTCCTTCAGCAGCTCCACCAAGCCGTGGATGAACTCCTTCTACTTATTGAGCTGATCGGGCATGCCGTCGAGGGATAACGACTCCAGTGTCGCCAGCTCTGCATGTTCGCCTCCGTGACTATGGCGCTCCTGGGAGCCCTCGCCTCCGCGCCTAGGGCGCCCCTGGGAGAACTCGCCTCCGCGGCTAGGGCCCTCCTCGGAGCCATCGCCTTCCCGTGAAAGATATTTCGAGGTCTCTGCGAGCTGGTGAGCCCTCTCTTTTTTTCCATGGCCTTGGTTGCCGCTCCCTTGTTACGAGTAGTTCTTGACATAGAGCTCTGCACACCGGCCATGGCAAGAACGGACGAAGAACAAGGACTTATGAGGAGGAAGGTAGAGTAATTTTTGGTTAGGTAGTTCCCCTTTTTATAACCTAAGTACTAGCACTAAAACCTGCATAGTGGGAACACGTTCAGGTTTGGTACATACTAGTAGGTTTGAGCAGGCTTGCACTTAGTTATAGCACTAGTACTTTCGAATGTGATGGGAACCAGGTAAACATTAATTGATTGTTTTGGCTTTGAGACCCGAAACGGCTCCCGATGAGTTTAGTGGAACATAAATTTCAAGTACTCCCTCCATCTCAGTTTATAAGGCTTGCACGTGTATCTAGGTCGTCAATTAACTTATATAAAATAAATTGTTTAACATAAAAAATATATCATTAAAAAATAGAATATTTTAAGTTTGTAATGATATATTTTTCGTAATGTATGCCTCTTATTAAGTTGGTCAAATTAATGACCTAGGTACACATGCAAGACTTGTAAACTAAGATAGAGGGAGTACTGCACTGCTCAAATGTGGTCGCACAAGTCAGTGATGTAACTGGTCGTACATGTCAGACCAAGCTGATGCGTGTCCCTTTGGTGAGATGCGGGTCTGACCGACCGTCTGTTGGTGCGACAGACCGTAAAGTATTACACAATGGAGAATTCTGGTTGTGGCTTCGGTTGATTGTCACGACCAAGCATTCAAAAACTAGTGGTAAATCAATTACCATCTTTTTCCAAACGACCAAGTATTTTCACAGGAATACAATACATATAGATGGAGTGATTGTCAAGGTTGCAAACCAACATGGCGTTGCAAGTTCACTACAGCAGCAACCGACTAGGTCACTGCATCTTTGGCGGGGAAGGAGAGCAACTCACCTCGCCTACGATGCATGCCCAGCGGTGCCGCCGAAACTAGTCCTGGGATTTGGGTTCTCCTACCGCCCATTTGAACAATTGCACTGGCTGCTCATGCCAGTGCACAGGCATGTGCGTTCTTTCCTCCGCAGTCGACTTCGTGAATATGGTCTCTGCCATTAGCCCTAGTTCAAAATCAATGCGATGCTTCCAGATGCAGACATCCCTCAGCATCTCTCCCCTGAGATCGACTTTCGCCTCCGCCTTGTGCTGCGCCAGGCGCAGCTCCTTGGAACTTCTCTCCAATCGATGCGATGCTTCCTTGATCCAATTTGCCCTTGCTGCCCACCACCTGAAATGCATCCCTGGCATGTCCTCCAGCGCCACCGATCTGTGATTCCAGAGCAATGGATCCCCTCTAATACACATGTGGGTTTCACTCAAGGCGGCAGTGCTGCGGGCCGCAGCGAGAGGGCAGCCCGCGGGATCCTGGGATCTAAGGGATTATCCATGGCAGGATACTCCATGGCGGGATCCGGTGGGCGAGGCTGGGAAGCGAGCCTAGGCGTTGGTAGAGCCCTACGATGCGAAGATAAAGATAGTACCACTCCACTCCATCCATATTTAAATACAAAGACCACCAATAGTAGCCCTGACAAAAATTGATCATGCTGCCCGCGTCCTGGTTTATTGCCCCCCTTTTTTGTGCCACTTTTTATGACATGCATAAATATTATGTTACTTAAAAATATGGTCAAAAATTGGCACAAAATACGAAGGATACCAATGGAAGTAGCAACCCATGATTTAACTACTCGCGTGCACGCAATGGAGTAGTAATGTCTTTCTTCCTCCCTCACGTCCACTCAATTCGCATGCGCTGTATTAATTGACCATAAATGAAGTGAAGGACTTTACACGCGTCAAATTATCACATGGGGTGGATCTTCGTACAAAAATGCCCCCCTCGTGTACCCGCGTGTGCGTGCGAGGGAATGAGTGCATGCGTGGTGTGCGTGCACATCTTCGCTTCCTGCATGTACAACCAGTGTGCCTTAGAGAGGACGAGTACATTCTTTTGTTACTAACAGCATGTCACTATGATCAATCCACACAACGAGGTCGCACAATGCCTCCACATGTGCCACGTGGCTTCATGAACTGAAGTAGAGACCCTATGTAGCGTGCCATTGGAATTCTAATTTAGATGTTTTGCACATACTTGAAGTACTAGTAAGGTACACGTGCATTGCACACATCATATTTGGCAATCAAATTATGAATAAATACCACACTATGGCATGTATGATTTCAGTCATATATGCATGATGTAGACGTTCGTTTAATTCTTATTGTTCATCTCATTCAAAATCAATTAGTTTTTATAAAAAAAGACAAACCTCTTTGATTCCTAGGATTTCCAAAACGCGGGAATAGAAAAAACATGGGATTAGAGAGGAATGTCGTCTTGAATCCTATAGGATTGTACGTGTGTTTGATTGTGCATAGAAAAAATGTAGGATTCTTTCAAAGAGGTTTGAGTGGATGGAATGTTTCCTATGAAATCTAGTGCAAATGAATCCTATGAAAAAATTCCTATGGTTTACAATCCTACGAATCAAACAACCAAGATAGGAAAAATTCCTAAGGATTAGAATCCTCCAAAATTCATTTGAGAATCCTCTGAATCAAGTAAGCCCTTAATCTATTTTATGATTCATGGAATCGTGCGTTGTAAAGCATAAACTAAAAACAAATAATGGCAATTCAACTAGAAAAAAAAGTTTGGGCAGTTATGATACAAAAGATTCTAGAACAAAGGAGAAGCACGTGTGTTTGAGGTTTGTGCATTATGCTTAAGTTCAACCATGGAGTATGCTAGATTGTACATGTGGCAAAATCCGGTGGGGGCTAGAAGATGGTGCGAGGGGCCAAGTGGAGGAAGATTATGAAGGAGTTCACAAGTGCGATATCGATATTTAAAGAGATGGGGCGAGAACGTGCGCTGTTGCGCGCAGTGGCGAAGCCATGAAAAATAAATGAGCTAGGGGGCCAAGCATTGCTAATCCTTTATGGGGAGGGCCAATTCATCAACTTAAACCATTTTACTAACAATTGTCTAATGATCACATTCATATTAGCCTCAATATATAGTGATGTTAGGGGGGTAGGGCCCTTGCTGCCCCCTGTCTTCACCACCGTGTGCGCGTCTAAGAGATGAAGCGGAAGGCATGGATGATGAGAGGGGGACGTTGGATATATAATTAATGTGGATGTATTGGCTATGTAATCCTACATGGAGAGGTATCAATTGATTGATGTGTATGTGGGAAAGAGGGTGAGACCTCACTAGATATATAGGTTGATTGGTTTGTGTGGAAAACTGGGAAAGACCTAGCTATATACACACACACATAGAGGAACATCGATTGTTGTGCATGCACGTGAGAGATAAAGAATGCCTGATATGATGAAGAGGGGGATGTGTGTGTGTGTGCATGCATGGGAGATCGACCTAAAGAAAAAGATTACATGTGTGTGATGGATAATGCCGAGTGGTAGTGTGTGTGCATGCATGCACGAGAGAAATTAGTGGTACAATTATAAAGAGAAGACGACTGTGTGAGTGTAAAAGACTAGGTGAGGTCATAATCAATGTAAAGTTGAATTCAAATATTTGAATAAGAGATAATGATGTTTGAAACCCATACATGCGTGAATGTAACTGAGATATGCGTGGCGTGGTTTGGAAACGAGCATGTTGTATTATATTTGAAACCCATACACACTATTCTAATTGGAGATGATGGGTGGCTTTCGCGTCACATATCTATATCTATACCCCTATGTATTATATTTTATATTTTTTATATAGTGTGCGGATAACTTTAACTTTGAAAGATGGTTGTTGGATGAGGCCAATCCGATGGTGCAAAGATGGCAAATTCGAGCACTACTGGCCATTGGATATCATCTTGATTCCACCAGATTTTGCCACATGTACAATCTAGAAGACTCCATGGTTGAACTTAAGCATAATGCACAAACCTCAAAACACAAGCACAATTCCTTATCAAAATTGCCCAAATGTTTTCTACATGATTTGCCATTATTTGTTTTTACTTTATGTTTTACAACACACAATTCCTTGAATCTTAAAATATATTAGCTTTCTTATAAAAACTTTGAATGAAATGAACTATAAGAATTAAACGAACATCTACATCATGCATATACGACTCAAGGCTTACATGCTATAATGTGGTATTTATTCATAATTTGGTTACCAAATCTCATGCGTGCAATGCACGTGTACCTTACTAGTCTAAATGGTGTTTGTGTGTGTGTTGTGCGTGTTTAACACATTGTACGTAGTATCATACATGGTTTAGATTCTGAGCGTCTAGCTAGAGCATACATGTACTATGATTTGAATTTAACATAAAACGGATACATATATTTGAATTTGAGATCGTATGTACATGTAGTTCGTATTTATATAGGAATTTACTTCTCCTATATTCATGTCATGTGTTATGAAAATAATATTTAGATGGTTGTATAACTAACCCAAGTACAATCCCACTCAAACAGGGAAAATGTACTCAAATTTAGTCCATATGCGAGACAACACACATTGTTTTTTTATTGTTGAGGGAAGTGCAAATTGTTTTGGTACTGTACATGTTATGTTTGTTGTCCCGATTTTTGTAGTTTTTTTGTTGTTGTATTTGAGTGCATTTCTAGTAATATAGTAAAATGGGACATGGCTCTCTCTAGTGATGAGGTGTGAATTTGCTTTTTTGGTACATGTTAAGCTTGTTCTCCAGAAATTTTAAGCCATGCCTTGTTATGCCGAAATTTCAAGCTAGCATCTCTGTCTATTGTGCTGCGAAGCTTCCACCTCTTCAACCCGCGCCTTGTTAGCTCGAAATATATAAGATATATCTTTGTCTCTTGTGCTTCGAAAAATTCCTCCATCTCAACCCGCGCCTTGCTATCTCAAAATTACAACGCGCGCGAAAACTCCCACCTCCTGCGAAATCCCGACATGCAAAATGCCCGTGATACCGCTGAACCGAGAGAACCGCCTAGCTCAAATCGGTGGGGGTACTTTCGTAAATTACCCCACATTTCAGACAAGCGCGTCCCTAAGCCATGGTTCCCCACTCCCATCCCATCCGTCCACCCATTCGTACACCGAGGCCACAAAAACCCGTGAAGCCCCACACCCTCCTCCGTCCGCCACCCAACCGGAGCCTCTTCCCAGATAACGTCGTCCACAACAACACATCGACGTCCCTCATCCCCCGTATCGGATGAGGATCCGTCGTCGATCTCATCGTCCCGCCGGTTCAGCCACCCCGTCTTCCACCTCCATGGAGCTGCCCCAACATTCCCCTCATCTTTCGTGCCACCTCCATTCTGACACCGCCGTCTTCACCTGCACCACCAGAAGAGTAGCATCATAACCATTTCCTTGGATGAAGCTGAGGCCTAATCGGCGCCACCAAAGAGGTTGTACACTAATCGCTGCATTTTCTTCTTGATTTGATCTCACGGTGCTGCCTGCGCTCGGTCCCGAGCCGACATGGCGCGACTCCATCCACGGCGGCGTCGCTGCTCACTTCCTCCATGGCATCGCTCCCTTGGCGGTGATGTCCACATTAGTAGGAGCTGCTGCTGCTTTAGCTCTCGCTCGTGCTGCTGCTCTGCTCTTGCTCTCGGTCCCTTGCCTGGTCTGCTCTTGCTCTTGCTCGCGCTGCTGCTCTCTCTCTTGCTCTTGCTTGTGATGCTGCTCCGATTTAGCTACACTTCAGTCGACTGAATCAACTTTTGGGTCAGTCGATTTTCACGGGGTGGGGGGTCGCCGGAGTTAAGGAAGAACCAGCCGCAGCGGGGAGGGGGGCTCGTCAGAGAGGTACTGAGGGAGTCCTAGATTAGGGGGTCTCCGGACAGCCGGACTATATCCTTTGACCGGACTGTTGGACTATGAAGATACAAGATTGAAGACTTCGTCTCGTGTCCGAATGGGACTCTACTTGGCGTGGAAGGCAAGCTAGGCAATACGGATATGTATATCTCCTCCTTTGTAACCGACCTTGTGTAACCCTAGCCCCCTCCGGTGTCTATATAAACCGGAGGGTTTTAGTCCGTAGGACAACATACAATCATACCATAGGATAGCTTCTAGGGTTTAGCCTCTCTGATCTCGTGGTAGATCAACTCTTGTAATACTCATATCATCAAGAATAAATCAAGCAGGACGTAGGGTTTTACCTCCATTAAGAGGGCCCAAACCTTGGTAAAACATTGTGTCCCCTGCCTCCTGTTACCATCCGCCTTAGACGCACAGTTCGGGACCCCCTACCCAAGATCCGCCAGTTTTGACACCGACATTGGTGCTTTCATTGAGAGTTCCTCTATGTCGTCGCTATTAGGTTTGATGGCTCCTATGATCATCGATAGCGATGCAGTACAGGGTGAGACTTTTCTCCCTGGACAGATCTTTGCGTTCGGCGACTTCGCACTGCGGGCCAACTCGCTTGGCCATCTAGAGCAGATCGAAAGTTACGCCCCTGGCCACCAGGTCAGGTTTGGAAGCTTAAACTACACGGCCGATATCCACGGAGACTTGATCTTTGACGGATTCGAGCCCCTGCCTTGTGCGCCACGTGGTCACGATGAGTACGATTTAGCTCTATCGTCGGACAGTGTTCAAGAAATCGCACCGACAGCCGCTCCGACCCTTAATTTGGAGCCAGTTGCGCCATCCATGGCCGGGTGGATAGACCCTGCCACGGAGGTTGTACCCTCGGCGGCGATTGAGCCGAATATCAACCTTACCCTTCGCGAGAGCCGTGTTTCCAAACTGTCGGATCCTTCTCCGGCCATGGACTCCGAACCGCCTGCTCCCGTTCCTGTCGAATCCGATTGGGCGCCGATCATGGAGTTTACCTCCGCAGATATTTTTCAGCACTCGCCCTTCGGCGACATACTGAACTCATTAAGGTCTCTCTCCTTGTCAGGAGGGTCCTGGCTGAACTATGTCCGACAGGATTGGGATGCGGATGACAAAGAAATTCGCCGCCCACCCACCACCCACTTAGTAGCCACTGTCGATGACTTAACCGACATGCTCGACTTCGACTCCGAAGACATCGACGGTATGGATGACTATACAGGAGACGAACAGGAACCACTGCCCACAAGGCACTGGACGCCCACTTCATCACATGACGTATACATGGTGGACACACCCAAAGAAAACAACGACGAGGAACGGAAGGACGCGGTGAAGGGTTGTTCCCTCGAGAAGCAGTCAAAGCGGCGTCGTAAACGCCGCTCCAAATCCTGCCTCGGCAGAAATAACGATCATATATACCCAACGATAGAGCAGGGTGAACCATCGCCCGGCCAGGGCAACACGGGGAATGAAATCGAACAACCCGACTCCGTCGAAGATAACAGTCCGGACGACACCACACCGGACAAGCGCCAGGAGCAACAGAACGCCCACCAAAGGCTTGTGGCCACGGCAAGGAGCCTGAAAAAACAGAAGCAAAGGCTTAAGGCTGCACAAGACACACTCAAAATCAAATGGAGTGAAGTACTCAACACTGCAGTGAAGTACGGCAGTAATTGCCACACCAAGAGCTATCCGAAGCAAAAGTTGCTACCTGAATTTGATGAGGAGGCCTTAGATCATCGACAATTAAAAAATAAAACGGCCATCCGGTCGGATAGACGACCTCATAGCCAACATAAAGCGGCAAACGACGTCGCACATAAACCAGTATGCGATCCGCGTAAGGGCTCGCATCAAAAGGACGGCGCAACCAGATCCATCTATGGACCACGCAAGCGCGCTCCAACATACAATGCAACACAACAAACATCCGAACACCACGGCACACCCAAATACAGGGGTTCCGCACACCCTCTATGTTTCACCGACGAGGTGCTGGATCATGAATTTCCAGAGGGATTCAAACCCGTAAACATAGAGGCGTACGACGGAACAACAGACCCTGGGGTCTGAATTGAGGACTACATCCTCCATATCCATATGGCTCGAGGAGATGATCTCCACGCCATCAAGTACTTACCCCTCAAGCTCAAAGGACCAGCTCGACACTGGCTTAAAAGCCTCCCCGAAAACTCCATCGGAAGCTAGGAAGAGCTCGAAGACGCCTTTCAGGCAAATTTTCAAGGGACAGATGTCTGACCACCAGATGCAGACGATTTAAGTGATATAACTCAACAGCCCGGTGAGTCAGCCCGAAAACTTTGGAACAGATTCCTCACTAAAAAGAACCAAATAGTCGACTGTACGGACGCCGAAGCCTTACCAGCTTTCAAGCATAGCATTCGAGACGAATGGCTTGCCAGACACCTCGGTCAAGAAAAGCCGAGAACAATGGCAGCATTAATAAGCCTCATGACCCGTTTTTGCATGGGCGAGGACAGCTGGTTAGCCCGATGCAGCACCAGCGACCCAAGTACATCCGAAGTCAGGGATGGAAACGGGAAATCACGATGCAGCAAGAATAAAGCGCCGGAATAATGAAGACAGCCCGAAGAGCACGACGGTAAACGCCGGATTTAGAAGCTCTCGGCCAGGCCAGCAGAAGCCGCCCTCCAAAGGCAACAGAGACGAACTGTCCAGCCTAAACAAAATTCTGGACCGAGTATGTCAGATCCATAGCACCCCTGATAAACCTACAAATCATACCCATAGAGAATGTTGGGTCTTCAAATAGTCCAACAAGCTCAACGTCGAACACAAGGGGCAGGATACACCAAGTGACGATGAGGACGAGCCTCGCAAGCAAAGCACGGGGGAACAGAAGAAATTCCCACCAGAAGTCAAAATAGTCAACGTGTTACATGTGATAAAAGGGAGGAACAAAGCGGCACCCTTAGAGAAACATGCCCCAGGGCCTATCACTGCAGAGCTCCACCACTGGTCGTCTCAATCGATCACCTTCGATCATCGGGACTACTCGGCAAGTATCCGGCATGCAGGATGGGCTGCCTTGGTATTAGATCCAATAATTGGCGGATACCACTTCACACGAGTCCTGATGGATGGCGGCATCAGTTTAAATCTGATATATCAGGATACAGTCCGCAAAATGGGGATAGACCCAACAAATATTTGTCGCGGCAATGCTACCTTTAAAGGAGTAATGCCATGCCTAGAGGCTCATTCCAAGGGCTCCCTGCTACTAGAGGTTATATTCGGCTTCCCCGATAATTTCTGCAGCGAAAATTTAACTTTCCACATCCCTCTGTTCCAAAGTGGCTATCAAGCACTACTAGGACGTGAAGCTTCCGCTCACTTTAATGCAATACCGCATTACGCTTCCCTCAAGCTCAAGATGCCCGGTCCACGCGGCATCATTATAGTAAATGGAAATATTGAGCACTCCTTGCACGCCGAAGACAGTGCGGCCGCCTTGGTCGCTGCACACTAAACGTCCTCACCAACTCAAGCATTTGACAGGTCATTAAGACCACAGACGCGGTGTAACACCCTCGATGCGACTATATCTCCCACGTGTCGAGGCACGACTTAGAGGCATAATCGCATTGAAGGCATATGTCGCAAGTTAGGCAATCTTCACAACATCCCATGTAATATATAGATAATAAAAGGGGAGAGAACATAGTTGGCTTACACTCGCCACGTCAATCAAGTACATAAATAACATTACATCATTCAAACACTCATGGCCCGACTACAGCGCCAAAATAAAAGATAACCCAACATGCGACACGGTCCCGATCACCCCCAACAGGGCACCACTACTGATCATCAGGAAAGGAAACATAGTATCGTTGAGAGTCCTCGTCGAACTCCCGCTTGAGCTCGAGCGCGTCACCTGGAGCGGAATCATCAGGCCCTGCATCTGGTTTGGAAGTAATCTGTGAGCCACAGGGACTCAGCAATCTCGCACCCTCGCGATCAAGACTATTTAAGATTAATAGGTATGGCAAGGTAAATATATGTGGAGTTGCAGCAAGCGGCTAGCATTTGTGGTGGCTAAACTATTCGCAAAAGAGAGCGAGAAGAGGAGGCAAAGCGCGAGCGAGAAACTAGAGAACAACCTGCGGCAAGCATTACTCCAACACCGTGTCCACTTCCCGGACTCCGCCGAAAAGAGGCCATCACGGTAACTCACACGGTAGATTCATTTTAATTAAGTTAAGATTCAAGTTATCTACAACCGGACATTAACAAATTCCCATCTGCCCATAACCGCGGGCACGGCTTTCGAAAGTTCAAATCCCTGCAGGGGAGTCCCAACTTAGCCCATGACAAGCTCTCACGGTCAACGAAGGAATAGACCTCCTCCCGAGACGTTCCGATCAGACTCGGTATCTCGGTTCTTCAAGACACTTCGACAGGTTAAAACAAGACCAGCAACACCGCCCGAATGTGCCGACAAATCCCGATAGGAGCTGCACATATCTCGTTCTCAGGGCACACTCAGATGAGACTAGCTACGAGTAAAACTAACCCTCAAGTTTCCCCGAGGTGGCCCCACAGGCAGCTCAGTCGGACCAACACTCAGAGGAGCACTGGCCCGGGGGGGTTAAATAAGATGACCACGTCAGCAAATTCAACCTGACGCGTGGGGCCACTATGATTAACCTAAACTAACAGAAGTTTAAGCCGTGGTTAATTAAGGGCGTGGGGCCCAGCTGTCAGTGTCACAGGGGCTAATTAGCAGGGTCATTAGCCCCTAATGACGGCGCCACGTCAGCACGTCGGAGACCAGCCGACGGCGACCACAGAACACGGCGGGGGCACGCCGGACTTGCGCTAGGGCGTCGGATTGGCGCGCTGAGGGCACCAGGGCATAGCCCTCGCTCTTGCGCATACAGAGAGCCAAATGGGAGGGGTTGGGGTGGTTCGAGCTCGCCGGGGTCGAGCTCGTGGCGGCGGCCGGCGTTCGGGAGCAGCCGAGTATGGTGCTAGAGGGCACGGGAGGCGGAGCTACTGGTAGCTGCAGGTTCGTGGAGGCGCGCTGAGCACACTGGTGTACTCGGGTGGGAGCTCCAGTGGCTCTGGCCACGACGGCGATGAGGCACGGCGGCGGCGAGCTTCGGCCGTGGTGGAAGAAGGAGCTAGGGGACGAAATCAGGTGCGGGGAGTGAGGGGAAGAGAAGAGGAGCTCACGGGGAGTCGGACGAGACGCTAAGTGGGCTCGGGGACGTCCTGTCGGCGGCGAATCGAACGGCGGCGATTGCCGGCCGTGGCGATGAAGATGGCGGTGATGGCGTGGCTACAGGGCACCCGGCGTCGCATGCATCGTGGTGGAGCTTTAGGGGGTCGGGACGGAGCTCAGGGGTGTGGAGAGGGAGCGAGGGGGTGGCTGTGGCCGCGAGGGAGCTCGTCGGTGACGGCGGCTCCGTTCGGTCCAGGCGGGAGAGAGGGAGCAGAGGAGGGAGGGTCGAGGGGGGAGAGTGAGCGAAACGGTCAGCGGGATCGGGACGGACTGCGGGAGTCGTCCACGCAGCCAGGGGCTCGTCGGCAAGCAGGAGGTGGCCGCGCGGCCGTGCGCGTGCGAGCACGCAGCTGCTTCGGGGCGAGGGGAGGAAGACGACGGAGGGCTGCAGTGGTGGGCTGGGCCGGCTTCTGCTGGGCCACCAGGTGGGTGGGCCTCCACAGGTAAGTCCAGGTAAGTCTTCTGCTCTGTTTTATTTTTTTCTGTTTGTTTTATTTAATTTATTTTGCCACTGTTTTGAATTTAAAATAATTCAAACAATGCCAAAAACTCCTCTGAATATTTTATATTGCTAGATGGACTTTTCCAAAAGCTTATAAAATATTTCAGGGGTATTTGAAATTATATTCTAATTATATGAATATAATTCAAATTCAAATAGCTAATGAATTAAATTCAAAGTCCCAAAAATAATTCCTTAAAAATGTTCAATATTTTGGTTGGGACCAGAACCCTTACCAAAAATTATCAAACATTTAAGGAGAGCATTTTGGAGCAATGAATGAGATTTCTAGGGTTTTTTGCCCCTCTTTTATTTAAGTTTTTGAGGCTTCCAAAATTCCTCAGTTCAAATTTCAGAATTTAAACATGATGCACACATGAAGCTAGCCTAGAGCATTACCAGAAGCTAGGGATGTGACAACTCACCCCCACTAAACAAGAATCTCGTCTCGAGATTCAAACGTAGGGTAGGATGAAGGGAAAATGCAAACTAGTACAATCTTCACGATCCAGGTTGCACTTCAAATGAACGTTGATTTGAACACCATCTTTGTCTTGTCGTCTTGCTCTGAGAACTTTAGCTAATCATGACAAGAAGAGGAAAGGAAAACTCTAGAAGGATCGGTCTTCTCGAAGGTCGAACAACTCAGGATTAACTCACGGAATGAGACTTAGAACCATCTCTCGGGTTGAGACACGAGATACACATCAAGAGGGGTGGAAAGAAACGGATGACGAAGGTTCACTAGGTGGACAATAATTCCACACTTAAGAAGGTGGTAAACGATTGTCAACGTAGCGAGGAGTTAAGTTGACATGACACCATAATGATGCACCTTAGGGAAGGTGACTCGAAGATATATCCCCTTAAGTGGCAAAAAGAATTACCTTTGATATAGAGATCATTGAGACTCTCTATATCAGCCTAAGGCAAATCACAGCAATCGATTGGCGGGGGTCGGTAGAATGGCATACTCGGACTTGGATGATGTGGATTACCTTGTTGAGGACAACGTAATGGATGAATTTGCTTACCACCGGAAATGGAAGAGACCCATGGTAGAATGGCACATTGGTGGTGCAAGCTGGGAACAAAATGCAAATGCTGGGAATGATTCTGGTAACTGGGGAAGAACCCAACAATAGAGGGTGAATTCACTGTTTGAAAAGGTCATAGCATTGCCGAGGAAACTGAGAGCAAACCCAGTTAGTGCCGATGATAACACCTAGCGCTTGTGCGTGCTCTCAAGAACTTGAGCATTTCCATATTCATCAAGGTTTTACCAACATCCGTGTCAAGGATCCTGGCAACACAACATACCACCATGATGAACAACGATGGACGATGCAGATGCATAGGAAGATAACATCAACTCAGATTTCATCCTAGCGAGGCCAAGGAAACAAAATCTGGATGATCGACCGAGAGACATTTAGCACTCCGCTTCTAATGTTCTCCTTGATGTGCTAGTGTAATCCAATCATTGAAATGGTTTGGTAACTGGACAACAAGTAAAAGGTCGGACTTCGGGAGCAATAGAATCCATAAGGAACAGTTACGGAGGTAAATCCTACGAAATCCTTATGGGGAGGTGGCCAACTTCTTCAATCAAGATACTACAATAATAGGTCTTCCGGCTGGGTGTGTTGGCCACAACATCCATTTTACCGGTTATCAAGGGACCGATATTATAGTTCTTGGGAAATGTTCCAACCATCATATCTGCCTGAGATTCAGATCTAGTTGGTGTCAGGATATTCCAGACTCATCGAGTCTAGGAAGAAAAATGAAAGTTTGCAACACAAATCGACGAGATGACGTGCGAGATTCTCGGGAAATGAACTACGATAGCAAGCTCCAAAACATGAGCTGGTTCTGCTACAAACATGTGAACATGTTGTCCCAGACAAGCACGACCACATGGTAGTCTTATAATAACCACTACCGAGTTCTGGTTGGGAACCATCATCGAGGATATCAAAGTTCTTGATTAAGCCCGGGTTAGCTCTTAAAAAGAACTCCTTCTCCTAGAACAAATCAATTAGTGGCTTGGGGTGCTACGGAATACATATGGAGTGGAGGTAATTAATCTACCAAACCATAGTATACTTTGCACATGCATGACTGACTTGGGACGATTCCAGAGGAAACAAAACAAACCTTTCTCAAACCCACGGCGGCAACTTGCACCAAATGCACCTGAGTTAGAGGAAGTCACTTATTCCATCCAAGCATAGGCTTCATGAACGGAGCACGAAGGCATTGCTTACAAAGTTTCCAACACTAGGTTGATGTTCAACATGAATCATGGGGGAGACAAAATGCTGCTGATGGGCTCAACAACAACTCATCGGAATTTCCATATCACTGGACTTCCACCATCATGTGAACAAGGTGATAGTATTGGTCAGCCCAAAAGATATAATGGTGTATGCTCGAGGGGCAGCCACAAGTAAGACAACATTACGAACATCGTTGGTTCTGATTTGATTTGACGATAGCCCATACTCAAATCAAAGGTTTGGGTAAGATAATAGATCCAACAATTGATCACGAGGATCAACCAATAAAGATATCATCTTTCTTCAATACACACAACCACAAGATATCCCTTTTGGGAAATGAACTAAGTTAGGCAAGCTTTTATCTTCCAACTCTCCAAGTTGTTGTTTAGCTTAACCAACTAGCTCAGGGGTATCCCACACAGATTCTTGGAGAAGGGGTAGTTTACAGGAGACCATCTTGATCACGAACTCAACATAGCGGTCAGGTGACAACCTGGTAATTCTTTCGAGAAGATAATCGAAATCACGAACCACCGATATGTTACTAAGCTCGAGGACAATCTTGCTTTTCAGGGCGAGACGATATGATCAATGGAGCGAGGATTTGAAATAATCCTAACTCATCGATCGAGGAGTGAACCAGGAGAATGGACTAGGTAGCACGATCAATCTTAGAATGATGATTCAATAACCAACATGCTAAGAATGAAATTATTGTCCTTTAACTACCAAGCAATGGGGTTGCTAGGAGTATTGAGTTCACACATCACGATTCACTTGTCGGCACTCGGTTGCAACAACACGGAAGCGAGAAATGAAAATGATGGCGAGAAGTATCACTACGTCAAGAATTCATAGGATGGTGTGCAATTCCCATGATAATCTTAATATAAAGATGGTAACACTCCAGGGTGGAACAGAACAAAACTGGATTAGTATTTGATCTGCGGAGTATGACTACTTTGACCCAATCCTAGCTATGGATGAGGTACTGGAGTTCATTTCTCCTAGTCATTCTGGGATAGAATGGCTTGACGGAACACAAGAATAATAGGCATCGATGAACGAATGCACGCATACTCTTGACTATCAATTGATAGACGAAGGTCAGTAGACAACTAAAAAGGGACAACTCAAAGGAACATACAATTTTCTGAGTTGTGGATGCATGGTTTAGCATGTCGAACGAAGTTCAACATATTTCTTCCGGATAACCCATGCAGAAAGGTAGAAATGGCAGAGCCACGACATATAATGGAGAACTCATCAAGAATAATCCTGTTGTGATATTTCAGTTCAACGAGGAACTTCTGCCATAAGTAGTTCATGGTATTTGGAAGAAGAAGATACCACGGACTTCAAGGACTATCGCAAAGGTTACTAATAACCTAAGGAACTAGCAACACTATCAACATGAGGCAAGTAGGGTGAATCTCGGGTTCAAAACCCAGGAGTAGAATACCTATTACTAAGTAGCATCACGGGATGCTTTCGAGAATGATGGCCAGAATCATCACACTGGGAACACAAATCATGGCTAAATTACTAGATGATCCCCTAAGACACCTAGGTCATAATAATATTCCAACATAAAGGTCGAGGCAATAGAATACCTCAACTCAACAATTTGTGTGATTGAGCTGGCATAAAGGAGCATCGAAACCAGAGGGAAAGGATTTGCAAATGCATCAGACTATTTAGAAACCTGGGATGACTCGGACAGCATAACGGCTGTAAATGCTCAGAAAGGATTTGAGACATTCACAAAAATGGTGGCATAACCACTCAGAGGCACAATATCAAGGTTTCGAGATCAACAGTTAACATACAGAAGATAGTAGGAGCTGAACTGAGGCTTGAATCAACAATCTTATAAGTCTACGGATTAGTAACACGTGATCCTGATAGAAAGAAGAGATAGCCTAGTTCTTAATCCCCGTAGGAAAGATAAGATGACTCAGATCAGAAAGGCATGAGGTATAAGGAGTAAAAAGAGCCTTACGTTCCATCCCACAATCAATTCCCTTACATAACTAAAGCATTTCTAGACTCAACTTCGACCAGTTTGGCTTGGTAATCCTACAGGCAGTCAAGCTCTGATACCAACGCTGTCAGGACCCCGACTCAATGCCACATCGATCTAGCATGTAACACCTCATATCACTTTGCGGCCTCACGCACGGTATTCCCACGGGTGTCGCCTTACCTTAGCCCGGGACCGTTTGCGCCTTTTGGCACACGTATATGACAGTGTCGCTAGCATCCATATGATAAGGAGCCCGGGCTGACATGGCTAGTCGTAAACCCAAAGTGGCACAGACTTACAGGGACAGGCATCCATGACCCAGCATCGAACGTGTCGGTCATCAGCGAGTGAATCCAGGCTGTAGCACTGGGCTAGCAGGACTCCGGTGAACCGGGCTGTAGCGGGCTAACAGGACTCCGGTATTCATCGCGTGACATTTCCCCGAAGGGACAGACACAGGAACGAAGAAGGACACATGCCGGCCAGCCTAAGTGTTCCGGAGCAGTAGCAAGCTACCATGGCTCAGTGGAAACACTAGGAGACATTTCCCGGTAAGAGAGGCTACTAAGATAAACAACTAGATAGTCAGATCCCACACATACCAAGCATTTCAATAACATACACACAATATGCTCGATATGTGCAAATACAACATGGCATCACAACATGACTCTACGACTCAAGTATTTATTCAATAGGCTCCGAGGAGCGAGATATTACAAACATGGGTCTCATGACCCAACACTCAGAGCATACAAATCAAAGCACAAGCGGAAGCTATCATGTCTGAGTACAGACATCTATAAATGAAAAAGGCTGAGAAGCCTGACTATCTACCAGATCCTGCCGAGGGCACAAGATCGTAGCTGAGGTAACAAGCTAAACGTCGAAGTCCACGCGGAACTACTAGTGAGACTGAAGTCTCTCTGCAAAAACATAAAATAGGCAAACGTGAGTACAAATGTACCCAGCAAGACTTACATCAGATCTATCTACATATGCATCATTATCAACAAAGGGGATGGTGGAGTTTGACTGCAGCAAGCCAGCTTTGACTCGGTGGCTATCCTGAACTACGACTGCAAGTAACTCTTTTGAGGTGGCGCACACGAGTCCACATATTCACCATATCAATACACCACTATGGATCCGCTCCCGTCTCCCTACGAGAACGCCATCCATAGCACTCACGCTTATCTTGCGTATTTTAGAGTATCCACTTTCACTTGTCTATGAACTGTACAAGGGGTCCACGTTTCCATATCCGAGGAATCCGGCTATTCGAATAGATGATGATAACCCTGCAGGGGTGTACTTCTTCACACACGCTCTCGCCACTTACCGCCCTGTACACGTCATGTACCTCGGCAACCTTCAAGCGGAAGCCGGGCGAGGGAGTCGGCCACGACCTGACTAACCGAACAAGTCTCTAGTCCAGGTTTATCGCCTATTCGGGTTCCATCCGCAAGGAGATCCGGCCGGGGTGTCGCTCACGGCCCCAAACGATGTGTGCAGGGTTCCCAAGCCCACCAACCGGGTGCCACTTGGTACACCGTGCCACTGTGCCTAGTCTGTCCCAAGCCCACCTGTACCGGGTGCCACTTGGTAGACTACTAACACTACCTACAAACACCAGAAACTAGTTGCAACTCCTGGACAGAGATCATGTTGATTAATAAGTCGAGAGGGGTCGAGTTACCGGATCCCAATGTGTGGTAGTAACTGGTCATGGATCACAAACACAGAACTCAGTTCCTGAGGACGGCTGCAATGAGACAACCCACCATGTACTCCTACATGGCCTCTCACCGCTACCTTTACCAAATCGTGTTCACACACTTAGCTCACACACAGTAGGACATGTTCACACGCCTCTGATTCATCCCCGATGAATCAGACCTGACTCAACTCTAAGCAGTAGCAGGCATGACAAACAAGCATGAATGAGTAGGCACATCAGGGCTCAAACAACTCCTACTCATGCTAGTGGGTTTCATCTATTTACTGTGGCAATGACAGGTCATGCAGAGGATAAAGGGGTTCAGCTACCGCAGCAAGTAACAAATATGTCGTTGTTGTCCTAATGCAGTAAAAGAGAGCAGGAGCGAGAGAGTGGGATTTTATCGGAATGAACAAGGGGGTTTTGCTTGCCTGGCACTTCTGAAGATAACATTGAGTCTTCATCAGTGTCAACGATCACATCGTCGGTACACGTCTATCGAGAGGGGACAATACCGGCAAACACAGAAGAAACACAATCAATGCAATGCACAATATGATGCATGCTATGACATGGCAATATGAATGTGTTTTGGGCTAATGCACCTAAAACCAGATTAAATGAAGTTGGTTGAATCCAAGATTCAAATTCAAACTCCATATGTGGTTATTTAAATGTCATTCACTTCATTTGCCCTAAACAGTAGTGATAAGTTGTTCTAACATGCATGAAAATGGTACAGATGGATTCCTTGAATTTTTCTGATAATTTTTCATATATAAATTATTTAATTTGGAGTTACGGTTGAATTTCTATGATTTATTGAAGTTTTAGCTATTTTCTGGAATTTCCTGATTATTTTTAAATCCAGAAAATACTTATTGCGTCAGCCCCACGTCACAGTGACGTCAGCAGGGTCAACTGGGCGTGTCCGGGTCAAACCTGACCAGTGGGGTCCACTGGTCAGTGACACAGTGCTGCCCAGGGTCAATGACAGGTGGGTCCGGCCAATGACCACGTCAGCAAAGTCAACCTGACGCGTGGGGCCACTATGATTAACCTAAACTAACAGAAGTTTAAGCCGTGGTTAATTAAGGGCGTGGGGCCCAGCTGTCAGTGTCACAGGGGCTAATTAGCAGGGTCATTAGCCCCTAACGACGGCGCCACGTCAGCACGTCGGAGACCAGCCGACGGCGACCACAGAACACGGCGGGGGCACGCCGGGCTTGCGCTAGGGCGTTGGATTGGCGCGCTGAGGGCACCAGGGCATAGCCCTCGCTCTTGCGCATCCAGAGAGCCAAATGGGAGGGGTTGGGGTGGTTCGAGCTCGCCGGGGTCGAGCTCGTGGCGGCGGCCGGCGTTCGGGAGCAGCCGAGTATGGTGCTAGAGGGCACGGGAGGCGGAGCTACTGGTAGCTGCAGGTTCGTGGAGGCGCGCTGAGCACACTGGTGTACTCGGGTGGGAGCTCCAGTGGCTCTGGCCACGACGGCGACGAGGCACGGCGGCGGCGAGCTTCGGCCGTGGTGGAAGAAGGAGCTAGGGGACGAAATCAGGTGCGGGGAGTGAGGGGAAGAGAAGAGGAGCTCACGGGGAGTCGGACGAGACGCTAAGTGGGCTCGGGGACGTCCTGTCGGCGGCGAATCGAACGGCGGCGATTGCCGGCCGTGGCGATGAAGATGGCGGTGATGGCGTGGCTACAGGGCACCCGGCGTCGCATGCGTCGTGGTGGAGCTTCAGGGGGTCGGGACGGAGCTCAGGGGTGTGGAGAGGGAGCGAGGGGGTGGCTGTGGCCGCGAGGGAGCTCGTCGGTGACGGCGGCTCCGTTCGGTCCAGGCGGGAGAGAGGGAGCAGAGGAGGGAGGGTCGAGGGGGGAGAGTGAGCGAAACGGTCAGCGGGATCGGGACGGCCTGCGGGAGTCGTCCACGCGGCCAGGGGCTCGTCGGCAAGTAGGAGGTGGCCGCGCGGCCGTGCGCGTGCGAGCACGCAGCTGCTTCGGGGCGAGGGGAGGAAGACGACGGAGGGCTGTAGTGGTGGGCTGGGCCGGCTTCTGCTGGGCCACCAGGTGGGTGGGCCTCCACAGGTAAGTCCAGGTAAGTCTTCTGCTCTGTTTTATTTTTTTCTGTTTGTTTTATTTAATTTATTTTGCCACTGTTTTGAATTTAAAATAATTCAAACAATGCCAAAAACTCCTCTGAATATTTTATATTGCTAGATGGACTTTTCCAAAAGCTTATAAAATATTTCAGGGGTATTTGAAATTATATTCTAATTATATGAATATAATTCAAATTCAAATAGCTAATGAATTAAATTCAAAGTCCCAAAAATAATTCCTTAAAAATGTTCAATATTTTGGTTGGGACCAGAACCCTTACCAAAAATTATCAAACATTTAAGGAGAGCATTTTGGAGCAATGAATGAGATTTCTAGGGTTTTTTGCCCCTCTTTTATTTAAGTTTTTGAGGCTTCCAAAATTCCTCAGTTCAAATTTCAGAATTTAAACATGATGCACACATGAAGCTAGCCTAGAGCATTACCAGAAGCTAGGGATGTGACATGAACTATGCAAGTTACTCATCTATTCATGTGTCATATATGCAAAAATCAAGGGAAGTAAAAATGGATGACATATACATATACAACATGTACACCTTGTCTCTTTTGTTAGCCACATTTCAGATTAAGCAACGCCGAGGACGGCTTTATTTTCAAGAAGGGAGGATGATGAGGACATGACTACCTTGGATATGACCAAAAATATTGCATATATGCATATTTGTCAGGTGATTTCTAGTGCAAACTATTCAATAATCTATTTATGTTATCCAGAACAAAAATACTTCACACACTTTTGTGTTTTGTCTAATTGCAGGTGTATGGGACATTTGTACAATCCACATATGAAGATAAGGAAGAAAGAGATGTTTATTTGCTGTCCAAAAAGTTCTCTCACGTCACTTTTGGCCCAAGAGAAGATAGAGTCCAAGTCTCTCACGTTCTGGATTCAGATTCGGACTGCACAGACATACCTGACTCAAAACGCACACAAGTTTTTCATACGGACTCCGAATTGGGTGATTCTTTTTTTTGTTGGAAACTAGATTTCGTGCACTTCCCAACCCAATTGGAATCACCATCAAATTCGTCCGGAGCGTTGAGTTGTGGACGAAACAATCTGATGCTGCAGCAGAATCCGAGTCAAACTACAAGTCCAAAGGTGTTACATCACCTCCACTTGGGCCCATTGGCCTTGTACGACCTAAATTTAGTTTTAGGCTGCCTTGGGACGTCCTCCCACCTCCTTGGCCGCCACCCCTTGCTCCTATATAAGTAGATCCATCTAGTAGCTTTTCCTTGGGATTTGTTTAGTTAAAAGTTAGCCATTGCAACTTCGTGTACTTCGTTTGTGTCCAACGACCAGACCAAGACCGCTTACGGATCCCCACCTTTATCAATACTTCATATATACTCGCAATATTCAGATTGCTTTTATCATATTCTTGCTTGTTCTTCGATTGCTTGCAGGAATAGACCTTCGTGGTCAGGTTGATTGTGCTCCAGCGTGGTCAATAACCTCTCGGAGTTGGTTTAGCGATTGCTAAGGCGCAACGTCGTGCACGTTTGTAGTCGGATCGTCAAAGTCATCTTCACCAAATTGATAGTTATCATCTCATCGAAAGATCGGGACACCCCGCCTCTATCAGCAAAGCTCAATCAATATGATGCAAAGATGGTATGCTATGCGGGATGCGATGCGGGATGCATATGCAAGATTTGACAAGGGATGCATGAACCCGGCCTCAACTTGGAAATCCAAGTGTTCCACTAGAAAGATGAGATGAAATCGCTTGAAAACGATATAAAGAACGTCGGAATCGGAGTTACGGTTTGGAAATGGCAAGCAATTCAAATATGACCACGTTCTGCGATTTACATCAAGTGGCCATCTAAATGCAACGATATGAACATGCTATAGCACCCAAACATGACAACCAAATACATGGTAGGAATCCATTCATGATGCTTAACAAAAGTCTAGCACTGAGATACGGCCAATTCATCCATTAACAGGTTCAAACAAGCATGGCAAAAATGCATATGGTAAACAGATCTCAGACTTAGTGAAATTAACACTTGTCTGAAATTTCAGATCAGATAGCACTCTTTGGAGCATGAAAACTATATGCTACAGGACCTGAACATGGCAAAGTAAGGCATGGCATGGAGCTACTCAAATAGCTTAACAAAATTCCTTAGTGACCTTGAGCCAAAAGGGATCAGAAAATACAATTGCAAGCATGTGAACATGGCAAAAACATAATCAGTTCTCAGACTTAGTAAAAACTGGAGCATGCTGAAACAGATATCAAGTAGGCATGTTTACGAGCTCGATGCACTCACTACAGAGCAAGTCATGACAAGCTAAGCATACACCCATCAAGAATACACAAAATGCAAGCTATTCACAAAATGCATAGCATGCACGGATCAACTACAACATCCTCGGCAAAATCGCTAACAAGTAGACAATCTGCCTAGATTCACGAAGTAGCAAATGTAGAGCTCGATTGACTCAAGCTAGGATGCTCCATAATTGCAAACAAAGACATGAATGGATAGAGCACTACAAGATTAACAAAACATCCTTACTGATCATCCTCAAAAGAGGCACGGATCTCTAGGAAACAAAATGAACATATGGCATCATGAGAAAGACAGATCAAGGACTTAGTGGAAATGCTAAGTCCCTGAAATCAGCATTACCAAGTGCCTCACTTTGCAAGTTTGTGCTAGTCACCACACACATCAAAAAAAATACATGGGTTGCACCTCTGGAAAGATGGCAAAACCCTTAACAAAACATATGTAGAACTCATGGGCATATCATGCACACATTAATCATGGCAAAAATGACAAATAGCTAAATGGAGCAGCAGATCTGACAATTATCTCAAGTAGCACTCTTCTAACAGCATTTCGGGCATCAAGATGAAATCAAATGAAAATGATGCAATGAGATGAAATGATATGCTCTCTGAGGCGAACATTTTGATATGCTATATGCCCAAAACGGAGCTACGGATGCAAAGTTACGGCATGATGAACATGGCAATATGAACTAGGGTTTCGGGAGAAAGTCAACCGAGATTTAAATCTCAGATCCAGATCCGGGCTTCACGCGAAACGAGGTTCGCCAGAACTTCACCGAAATCGTCGAGGAACTTGCCAGGGTGCCGGATCCGGGCGGTGAGGGGCCGGAGCGCTTGCCGGAGTGAGGGGGACAGCGAGGCGGCGGCGGGCGGCGAGACGAGCTCACGCCGGTGCGGGGCGCGTCGACGGCGGTGACCGGCGACATGGCCGGAGCCGGGGGAGAAGATCCCGGGCGGCGGCGGGCGGCAATGGGCCTCGGGGGCCCCTCCTGGGCCTCCCGGGCCGACCGCGACGGGGGAGTGGGGCGGCGGCGCGGCCAACCCGCGGGCGACACGTGGTGGCGGCGGGGCTAGCCGGACATGTCCGTCGGTGGCCGTTTTTGTCCGGAGGCGACGGATGAAATGGATCTAGGGTTTCGGGGGAGGAGAAAGAGAATTTTGGAGGGGGTTCTTTAAATAGGCATAGAGTGAGCTAGGAGAGTCCAAATGAGGTGCGTTTTCGGCCACACGATCGTAATCGAACGCTCTAGATGATGGAGAAGGTTTTGGTGGGTTTTGGGCCAACTTGGAGGGGTGTTGGGCTGCAACACACACGAGGCCTTTTCGGTCCCTCGGTTAACCGTTGGAGTATCAAGTCCAAATGATACGAAACTTGGCAGGCGGTCTACCGGTAGTAAACCAAGGCCGCTTGGCAAGTCTCGGTCCAATCCGGAAATGTTTAATCCCACACACGAAAGAAAGGTAGAAATGACCACCGGAGGAGAACGAAGCGCCGGAATGCAAAACGGACAACGGGGAAAATGCTCGAATGCATGAGATGCACACGTATGCAAATGCAATGCACATGATGACATGATATGAGATGCATGACAATGATAAAAACACACGGAGACAAAGACCCGAACCCGAGAAAATAAAATAACTTAACGTCAGAAACGGCAAGAGTTGGAATACATATTGGGTAAGTTACATCCGGGGTGTTACACGCGGCTAGACGAGTCCGGCGCAGCTTTACGTAATCAATACAGGTTTGATGGCTATACCCCTATTACTATACAAGGGGCTCAATGCGCGTAAACAAGTGGCAACTAGGCTCAACTTTACTCATCTTGAACTGTACATAACTTCTTTAGTACAACTTACCTTTTTTGCACAACAACTTTTCAACTAAAGTTCCTCTCTTCTACAGATGACCATCGTACTACACCCGTCCAGGATACGGCACAACGGAGACACATGCGCAGACGTGCAGCAGGGACCCGTTCTAAGGATTCTTTTTAGATTAAGACCCTGCGTAAACCTTTTTTACTGTCTCTTGTTGATACACATCCCTCGAATTCTCAATACAATTGAGAACGATGCTGATGTCTTGGCATGTGGCCACGTCAGAATAATGCACGTACCTGGACACCAGGGGCTTATTACAAAGGGCACTGTTTAGGCCCGGTTTACACCATAAAGACCGAATACCTTCGGGAGTGTTCGGCGTCGCGAGTTTGGCCTTATATGCATCAGCTCCGAATCATGTCTTTGGTCAAATGTTGGGTTTGCCCGGCTCCTATGTTTTGCTGCCTTACGTTCCGCTCCATCAGCTAAGGCGACACTAGGAGAACTATTGTGATTGTGCCCTGGTTCATCCGGACGAGCACCTCAGTAGAGAAAGCCAAAAACTGACTGTCATGATATAGCGAGAGACTGCTCAACCACTCGATGAACTATTGGAATCTTCGGGATTCCTCCGCATTAACGAAAGGCCGTTTCCCGGCCAGGCATGTATGCACCCCTAATTCGGATGAGTGTGGAGCCACCAGGGGCTATATAGTAGCCCCACTGTCATACTCCTCTGGCTAAGTGAAAGTGTTAAAGTATTATAGTCGGGTTGCCTAGTTCGCTGCGCTATCACCTCCTTAATAGGACCAAGACGTTGGATTAAGTGTGAACACGCGTCTTCTGCAAACACCCCCGCATTATATGCGTGGGGGCTAAAGCCGACGACTGCAATCTTTCAGGTTATATCATGTATACATAAATGGCCGCATAGGAGGCATCATAATACTTTCGGGCAAAAGTATAAATACAGCCTTGATATATTTAATAAAACATTGTTTTTACAATGGGAATACATGTCACTCAAACATAACATTCTTCGAGCACTGGGCCTCTATCGCACGAGCGCCTTCAAGAACATCTTCAAAGTAGTGCTCGGCAGCCACTCGGCCTATGGCCGAACCCTGCGCCGCAACAGTAGTAGCATCCATCTCCGCCCAGTATGTTTTGACACGGGCAAGGGCCATCCGCGAGCCTTCTATGCACGCCAACCTCTTCATCGCATTAATGCGCGGCACCGCACCGAGGAACTGCTGTACTAAGCTAAAATAGTTGTTCGGCTTTGGCCTTTCCGGCCACAGATGATCCACAATAGACCTTATGGCGAGTCCAGACAATCTATTAAGCTCGGCCCATTCGGCAAGCTGACCAGTCAGGGGAAGTGGACGCTCTGGAACGTTAAACTATGACCAGAATAGCTTGTCCACCTCACAATCTGTTTGATCTCGGAAGTATTCGACCGCATCAATAACACTCGCCGCCAAGTCCAGATATGCATCTGCCGAACTCCACAGCCGATCCAGAGGGGCATCCCGAGGATCTCCAAATTTCCTCCGCATCATAAAGGGCTTCCGAGCCACGATATCCCCGACTTGACGCAACTCCTTCTTCTTCGCTCTCATTGCAGAGCGGGTGTCCTTGGTCGCCATCATGGCCTTTTCCAGGTCCGTCGCCTTCGTCCGGTTCTCTTCTTCAAGAATCTGGCAACGGTCGGTCCTGTCATTTAACTTTACAGCCATCTTGGCCTTTTTTTCTTTGCTCTCACTATGAGCGGCCTTTTTGACTCTCAACTCTTCGGCCGGCTTCAAAGCGGCCGCATTACTGCTCCTTGCTCGCTCCTTGGCTCGGGCAAGCTCTGCCCGCAGGGCCTCCACGGTGGCAGCTCCATCTGTAGTCACAACATATTAAAGATACTGGCATCACGCTGATCCTACTACGTGACATTCACCAGAAGCATCACCTACCCTGTGCCTCGTCAAGCCGCCGGTTAACAAGCTCGATGTCAGCATCCGCCGCATCCAGTTGCCGCTTTAGTTCGGCAACCCCATAAGTCTGGCTAGCCACCGGAGCTCCAGCCACCTGCACATAAAAGCGGACTGGTTATTACCTGGGACTACGATCCTCTGATCGCCGCCGTTCTCAACGACAACCAGAGTCTCAGGGGCTACTATCTACACAGGGCACACCTAAAAATGTGCAGTACCATCACAAATGTATATCATTTCACATACCTCAAAGCCCGTCAGTAGACTCATAAAGGCTTCATGCAACCCGCTTTCGGCGGACGAAATCCTTTCAATCACCGTACACATCAATGTATGGTGCTCTTCTGAGATAGTCGCTCGCTCTAGCAGATCCTTCAGTACGCCCGACCGCATACCAGATGGTGCCGAACTCTTTTGATTGCTCTCTTCAAGAGCCGGATACTGAGGACTTCGGGTGACCATGGGATTACCTTCTGGCCTTGCCGGATCCGGAGAAACTCTCCGTGATGACACTTCAAGGTCGCCCGCTTCTTGAGCTCGGGAGTCCGGGGGAGGCATTTCGCTCTCCATCATCTCCAGAAGAAGATCCCCCAAAGACGAGCTCTGCTAAGAAGGGCTCAGATCCGAACTGCAAGATAAATGCTTCGGTTGTTTTCCTCAGAAGTAAGGTAGTATATCTTCACTATTAAGTACTTTTTGATTACTTACAGCTCGTTAGAGGGCTGATCCCCGCGCGGACTTTGTGCGGCAAGAACACCCTCGGAGGCAGGACCCTCTGGTGGAGTTTTCTTCTCCCGTTTGGAAGCCTTGGTTTCCGGATCTCCAGAAGTAGTCCTCTTCCTCCCCCGGGGCGAGGGAATGTCAGATTCCTCCCCTTGGTTATCCTCCCTCACGGAGGCGCTCGTTCCCTCGGTTGGAATAGGTAGCGGTGGAGGCCCGCTTTCGCCCTCTTTATTCCCCCCTTCATCTTCCTTTGAGGGCACCAGGCAAGGTGCTGGCTCGAGCATCTTTTCCAACACCGGATTGTCCAAGCCTTTGGGAAGGGGAGCCGAACACCGGATCATCATCGCCTTTGTTATCCAGTCCTGGTCAAAGAGCGATTCTTCACAATGATGTCGTGATAATAGAAAGACAGTGTGTTCGACTAGAGGATTACTTACTTGGGCCGCGATGCGGTTGCTGCTCAGACCCACGTCCTCGGTGGTGTCCGGACACTCTATTTGGGGTCCGAAGAATGACTTGTACATCTCCTCGTGCGTTAGGCCGAGGAAATTCCAAATAGCGCGCGGTCCTTCTGGTTGAATTCCCACAAGCGGAGGGGCCGGCGTTTGCAAGGCTGGACTCGACGAACCAGCATGACTTGCACTACCATAACCAAACTAAAATCTCCCTCGAAGAGATCTCGGATGCGGCTCTGCAATATGGGCACATCCTTGGCTGGACCCCAGCTCAGCCCCTGCTGATCCATGATATCAGTTGTGGTGGAGGGCCCGAGCGAAAGGAGGGGGAAGCTACCCACTTGGCACTTCTAGGGGCGATGACGTAGAACCACTCCCGTTGCCATAATCCGGACACCTCTGGAAAGGAACCCTTTGGCCATGGAGCTCCAGCGATCTTGCTTATTAATGCCCCTCCGCACGCTGCATGTTGCCCCTGAACCGTCTTCGGCTTCACATCAAAGGTCTTGAGCCACAGGGCGAAGTGAGGGGTAATGCGAAGGAAGGCCTCACATACAACAATAAATGTCGAGATGTGGAGAAAGGAATCGGGGGCTAGATCGTCGAAATCAAGCCCGTAATAGAACATCAAACCCCTTACGAAGGGATCCAGAGTGAGGCCTAGCCCTCGGAGGAAGTGGGAGATGAACACGACGTCTTCATTGGGTTCAGGAGTAGGGACGACCTGCCCTCGGCCAGGCAGCCGATGCGAAACTTCGGCAGTCAGGTATCTTGCCTCCCTCAACTTCTTGATATCCTCTTTCGCGACAGAGGAAGGCATCCACCGGCCCTGGAGGCTGGATCCGGACATGATTGGAGATCCGAAGCACCTGACCTGGGCTTTGGGTGTTAGAACTCGAGGCGGGGGAAGGATTCGATTGAGCAAGGGAGGGAAAAAGTAAAAGTCTTGTCCCTTTATAAAGACGGTGAATATCAAGCGTCCTACTCGTAGCCGTTTGGGACTTGCCTAAAATCTACGAGTCCTAGGCGTGATTGGGTTACCCATGACCGTATTGATGAGAATCCCGTAATAAGGGGGACACGATCTCTGCTTTGACAAGATGTGTCAAGAAACTGCCTCGCATTATGTGCGGGGCCAGTTAAAGAAAAACGGTTGGAATAATTGCCGAGCCATGGCATGATGTCATGTTGCCAAAATGTGTCAGCATATTAGATTTGTGGAAATATTATTCTCTCTGTGGTGGTATGTGGAACTTATTTTTTCAGGGTCGGACACTATCCTTTTATTCGAACTCTTCTGTGGTGTATCCGGAGGAGGAACCCGCCTTGCAATGCCGAAGACAACACTGTGCGCCGGACTCATCGTCATTGAAGCCTGGTTCAAGGGCTACTGAGAGAGTCCTGGATTAGGGGGTCTCCGGACAGCCGGACTATATCCTTTGACTGGACTGTTGGACTATGAAGATACAAGATTGAAGACTTCATCTCGTGTCCGGATGGGACTCTACTTGGCATGGAAGGTAAGCTAGGCAATACGGATATGTATATATCCTCCTTTGTAACCGACCTTGTGTAACCATAGAGCCCTCAGGTGTCTATATAAACCGAAGGGTTTTAGTCCGTAGGACAACATACAATCATACCATAGGCTAGCTTCTAGGGTTTAGCCTCTCCGATCTCGTGGTAGATCAACTCTTGAAATACTCATATCATCAAGAAAAAATCAAGAAGGACGTAGGGTTTTACCTCCATCAAGAGGGCCCGAACCTGGGTAAAACATCATGTCCCCTGCCTCTTGTTACCATCCGCCTTAGACGCACAGTTCGGGACCCCCTACCCGAGATCCGTCGGTTTTGACACCGACAAGTACCCCACTATCTATCTTAGGGTTCAGGGTGGGGCAGTGGTCGCCGGTGGTGGTGGGGTGGTGGCATGGGGGTTGCTGCAGAAAAAGCTCGGCAATGAGGGGGCCTAGAGGGATGGCCGGGGCGGCGGTGGACCGACAGTGGGGAGTGGTTTTGGGGTGGGCAGGGAGGCGCGCCACTGGCCGCGGGCGGTGGGGGGTGGCGGTTTGGCCGGTGGTGGCTGGTGGCTCAGGGGTGGAGGTAGAAGATGAATTGCATGCCCTTGATTTCGTATCCAACGACTGGAAAATCGATGGACTAGAGATGAAATAGTCAGTCGACTGACATGTAGCCTCACCCTGATGTTGCTACACGACCAGCTGCCCCAGCTCTCGCACACGTTGCTGCCGTGGGTGCTGCTGGTGCTACTGCTTTTTTGCTACTAGTGCGTTTAGTTTCGACAGTAAAATTCAGTTTCGACAGCAAAATTTAGTTTCGACAGTTATGGTCAGTTTCCAAAATTAAATTCAATTTCAACAGTTAAGTTCAGAGATGAGCGGCTGATGAATTTTACATCTAGCACTTTGTGGTTATCTATTTTATGTCATCTATTGGAGATGCTATTAGAATTCCACTCAGGTTAACGTTATCTCTCTTTTCCTGCTTCAGCCTCGGCGTCGTACAACTCACAGGAGCTGCTCCAATGATGAAACCCTCTATCACAGCGGAGCAGTACCCCGGGCTCCATCTCCAGATGCCTAAGATCTTCTTCCCTTTATCCGATAGGCAAGCCAGCGGAGCATCCTCACAGATCAATCCAATCACGCTGAGATCGACATGGCTTCGCCAAGGAGGTTGTACACTTGTTGCATCTCTTTTTTACTCTACATGTTATATATATTGTCCACTGAGCACATGTAGTAACATGAAATACGATTATTTTATCCTACTATATGACAAGCGGTGAGGTACCAGGCAAGTTAGCTATCCATGATGGACTTTCTTGAACGCCATCATTATTTATCTCTGTGCGTTTGAGCTATGCATTTGTTGATGGGCCTGGGAGTTGAGCTAGTAGGGCAGTGGCCTGGGTCCAAAGTAGTAGAAGTAGCACAAAAACATTTTTTGAGTGTAGGCTTTTCCTTGCTCAAGCCTACCTACTAGAATAACCAGTGCTTGAAAGGAAAAGTGAAGGAAAAACATAGGAATTGGAAAGTTTCCTATGGTACTACTATTCATGCATTTGGTTCAAAGGAATGGAGCAAAGGAAAACTGTAGGGTTTGTTCCTTTAGTGTCTCCTTGAAAGAAAAACCATAGGAATTTTAATATCCACTTGTCCTCCTTTTCAAATTCCTATTCATGAAGCACAATACTAAGAGATAATAGCATTATAACAGTACATTTTCTTGTGGTTTGACTTAATCTCACCATGCTTCTTTGCATCCTGTGATCTTCCAATTCTTGTGAACCAAACACCCAGATTGGCAAAAATCATGTGTTTTTAAATTCTCTGTTTTGCACGTGCATTCCTATCCCTGCATTGTTAGAATCCTCAAATTCAAGCAAGCCCTTACACAATTACATTTGTTACAGATATGTGTTAAAGAAAACCTTGTGTGGTTTGTCCCGCTCCTGTTGCGCTGTGTTCCACCCCAGCTCAGCTGCTCCAATGATGGAAGGGTTCACCACAATAGGGATCCGCTCTCCAGACTATCTTTCACCACCTCAGATCTTCTTCCCCGCCGCCGGCATCCACGACAACTGCATTACCATCATCAACTAAGCAGATGACCTTGAGGACTACACGGGTCTGCAAGAGAGGTCACACTCTTCCGTGTCTGCTTACGTTATGCATCCCTTAATATGACGACATGCTACTTTATCGTCGTGTTCACCTATTAGACTCCGAGTCATGTCCAAACTAATGCTGAAACTTGAGTTTTTAAATGGTTGTGGGGTACATATTGGGGCATCAATCAATACTATCTGTCTACTACCTGGTTAATCTCGGGTGTCTACTATGAGTTTCATGTTGGGTGCAAACAAACATTAAAGGAGCCATTATCTGTATTTTTCACTAAAGCTATTATCTGCCTGCTATCATTGGTTTTGGGTCTATCCACAATTTGCTACCATGACTCTAGATTTGTGCATGCCATCCTTACATAATCTCACTATGTTTTATTACTATGCATGTCAGTTATTGTACACAATGGAACTGAACATGTAGAGCAAAAGAGACAAGCCTTGCATGGCAATAAAATTTCATGCAAACGTCGCTTAATGGTGGGCGCAAAGGCAGCCCCCCTCCACCCATTTCGGATTGTAATCAAGAGGAAGATAATTGTTCTGAGGGGGATTCAGAAGGAGAAGACCACTCCTATTTACCCCCCGAGGTCTTCGCTCTAACTTGGCATGCTGATGTTGGTAATATCATGCATATGGTGCCTTGCATTGCTTACTTTATACATCAAATATGTCATCTGCTTAGTTTAGACATTCTTTGTGTGAATGCCATCTGTTTAATTTTTTTATCGTATATGTAAATCATGTAATGCCATCTTGTTTAGCCATGCATCATATATGTGATTTTTGCAATGCCACCCTGGTTAGCCAGTCATCTTATATGTGAATTATATCATGCCATCTTTTTTATTATGTATTAAATTTGTCAACAATTTTAGTACATTCAATTACTCTTCCTGTGCATCAGCCATTCAGCACGGTCATGGAAAAATCTAGAGTGGAAACAAGGTCTTTAGAGCAGACAATGCTATCTGACAAAGCGCATGTCTTGCTGGTTACAGATAGCTCCTCAGGGGAGGATTCAGAGACAGATGACCAGTCCTACCCCCCCCCCCCCGAGGCGCATGCTCTAACTTGGCAGGGTTATGTTGCTCATATCGTGTGTATGGTATCTTGCAATGCTATGTCATTTGCTTAGTTTAGACGTGCTTTGTGTGAATGCCATCTGTTTAGTGTCTAATTACCATATATGTGAATTATGCAATGCCATCTTGTTGCAAGACATTATACATGTAACTATGCAATGTATCTTGTTGCAAGGCATTACATATGTGAATTATGCAATGCCACACTGTTTAGCCAAGCATGATATATGTGAATTATATCATGCCATTCTTTTTTGTATTTCTCATTGCATTTGTCGACAATGTTTGTATGTTCAACTGCTCTTCCTGTGCATCGCCCATTTGAATTGGTGATAGAGAAATCTAGAGTGAAAACAAGGTCTTCAGAGCAGACAATGCTACCTGCTGAAGCAAATATCTTGCTGGTTACAGATAGCTCTTCAGAGGAGGATTCAAAGGCAGATGACCAGTCCTATTATCCCCCTGAGGTGTATGCTCAAACTTGGTAGGGTTATATTAGTCATATCATGCATATCTTGTATTGCAATGCTTAGTTTTTACATCATATACACAATATTGACTGCCATCTCCTTAGTTGACACATCATATATGCGATTGCCCTCTGCTCACTTGCTTAATATATAAATCATATATTTGAATTATATCATGCCATGATGGTTACATAGACAACATGTATCTAAATTATGGCATGCCAACCCATTTTCTAAAGACATAATATAGTTATATCATCCCATCCTGTTTACATAGTCATCATATTTTGAATTATGTCATTCTATCCGTGAATTATATCATGCCATCATGTTTCCATCGACGGCATATTTGTGATTTATGGCATGCCAACCACTTTAATAGATACATCGTATAGTTATATCATGTCATCTTGTTTACATAGTCATCATATTTTGAAGTATGTCATTCTATCCTGTTTAGTTAGCCATCATACATGTGAAATTGTGTCATGCTACCCTGTTTAATTAGCCATCATATATGTGAAATTATGTCCTACTATTCTGTTTGGTTAGACAATATAAATGTGAATTATTTCATGCCCTGTTTTCTTCCCTACTATCCATTGCACCTGTCTATCTTACAATGTTTGTGCATTCAATTACTTTTCTTGTTTATCAGCCATTTCAATTGGAGGGGGTGATGGCACTACCTGTGGGAGTAAAAACACGGTCTTCAGAAAAGATCGTGCTACCTGTCGATGCAGATAGAACCATGGTTGTACTTGCCCAAGAACTAGCCCCACCACACATAACCCAAACTCACGTAGATTGTACCCCTACCTAGTTGGACAGAGAATCAGCTACACCCCTTCTAACCCCAAACCCAGTAGATAGTAACCCATTTCCAGTTGACACAGCACCGTCTCCACCACAGAGCACCCAAACACGAGCAGTTAGTAATGGAACTGCAGTGCCCAAAGCACGAGGACCACCACTCCAAACCCCAAGTCAACGCTTAAAGCAGAAGAAGAATTGTTCTCAGGTCAGGTTCCGTAGCTATGGTTCATACTACTTTGCTCTTGCATCACTATATTTACTCATACCAACTAATTTCAAATTTGAAGGATGCAATTGAAACTCCAATGGCGCAACAGGTATGTTTTAAACATGTTTCTTTAACATGTTTGTTGTTGTAACTTGCTCTATGTTGATTTCAGTTTCAATTGAATAAACAGTTATGTTCTCATGCCATGCACATTAGAAGTGTTGTTATTGTTGTCTTGTTTCCCACACTTATATTATGTCTATGTTGCTTTGTCTTAAATAGATATGATTCAAACTGTCTCTATCTTGATTTGGCAACATAAAGTAGAATGATATTGACCATACAGTGACCATACTACATAGATATATGTTTGTTTCATGCTGTTATCCTGTCCACCTTACTACTGGACTGGTTTACCAAAATGAGTTTCATATACAACATGTTAAACCTATGATGTGTTTGTTTGTTTCCCTTTTAGAACGCGGATAAAATATTGGAGAAGAGTACCCCGTTATGCAATGGTAAAGGAAGTAATGTAGCTAAGGTTCAAGGTAGTGAGGAATCCCTGTTGGTCTCCAAGAAAGGTGATAAAAACTATATTGAAGACACTTAGACAACCCCAAAGTCCTTTCTTGATGTAGTGTTCGAGTTACTGGCTACTACTACTGGCACCAGCTCTTCAAACTTGCTGCCTGAATCAGTTCGGCTTCTTGAGGCTCAACTTCAAGTTGAAAGACATCGATCAGATGTTATGCGATAGGAAGCCGAAGGACTGAGGAAGTCCCTATAGAATTCAGATGCATACTTTCTGGTGCAACAAGTGCTGGAGGATTTAAGCGCCAAACAAGAGAAGGTTAATAAGCTTGCTAAGCATCTTGCCAGCATTATGGGTACCAAGGATATTGTTTCTTGAGCTCTTCTGAAGTGGTTTCAGTCCTTGACTTATTGGCAGTCATCGCCAACTTTGACAACCAGTGTATATGATATGCTGCTTTGTTCCCTATATTTGCACTGGTGGCGAACTTTGATGCTCAGTGGATGTAATATGTGTAATAGCCGTGATAGCCTAGCATAAGTTGCTTGCTTATTTATTTCCTTGTTATCTTGTTTATTTGTTTGCTTGTAGTCAGTGCAGTTCTTTTTCCGCGGTTTGCTACTGGTAGCAATAACCTATTTTTTAAAACTAGGCCACAATAACCATGGGCTACATATTTACTGTAGTTACCATGGGCCTCCTACGGGCTATAGAAACAACGGGCCTTCTAAGGGCCGTAGAAACGATGGGCCTTCTATGGGCTGTAGCATCAATGGGCCTTCTACGGGACGTAGAAACAATGGGCCTTGTACGGGCTGTAGCATCAATGGGCCTTTTACGGGCCGTATGATCGATCGGCCAAACATGGGCCAATAACAGACCGCATTATGGGCTGTAAACGGGCTAGATTTGGAATCATCCGTTCATGGGCGGACCATAACGGGCCGTCATTAATCGGCCATATTTGATGATGCTATGAAAATGGCCCAACGGATTAATGAGCCGCAAATGGGTCGATTGTAACCACGGGCAGAATTTGGCCCACAAGCAGAAAAGGCAAGTAACGGGTCGTAAGTAACCGAATGCTGGAAATGAGCCCAAGAATAAATGGGCCCTGAGAAGGCCGAAAGATAACATGGGTTGGAAATGGCCCAATGGAATAAAGGGCCATTAATGGTATAAAGCAGTACACTATTGATTGCGGGCCAGATTCACCACGGGTCGTTAATGGGCCAAGAGTTACAAATGGCCTCATATGGGTCGAAAGACATCATTGGCCATACATGGGCCAGAAGTTACAACGGGCTGGAATCATATTGGACGGCCCAGATGAAGCTATTGGGCTTAATTCCGATAGTCCGTAATGGGCTGTGAGTTAGCGGGCTGTAAATGGGCTATATACGAACATGCCATTAACAGGCTTTTCATGGGCCGGCCCGTTACCTTTTGACCAAGTCAAACGGGCCGGCCTTTTCACCGGAATGGGCCTCTGTTGGGTCGTGCCATGTGTCGACGTGTCATAGGCACCTCCTGTCCAATGAATGGATGACATCTATCCCAACGGTGAGCTAACATGTGTTTCCTCCAGTCAATGAGAATTTTACACGTGGAAAATCCTCATTGGTCTAGGCTATTAACGGGTTATCGGATCCAAAACCGGACCGATAGCTCCCGTTACAGAGGATGTCACGTGTTGGTTACCCTTGATGAAAACACTTCCATGACGCATCATTTATCGTCATGGAAGTGGACACTTCCGTGATGATAATTTTGGTAATGTCATGGAACACTTCTATGACAGCAAAGGTATGACTATCTTGATTCTGTCATAAAATCGTCATGGATGTATATGCATGACAGAAAATGTGACCTACTGTGACAAACACGTATCATCACGGAAGTGTATTTTTTTGTAGTGAGGAGGTGGAGGAATCTGTGGCTGCTTTCAAGCAAAGTCGTGAGGAATTGAAGAAGGAGCTGGAGGATGTCGTCGCCCGGTGATCCATTGACGAGTAGAGACAGTAGCGACCCAGATCGTTGTCTGCAATATCCTTCTTCTCTTGCCACCGTGTCTTCCAGGCTTTGCCGCATGTGGCATTTTAAATTATCCAGAATATGTAAGATAATTATTATTTGCGCCATTGTAAATTTGTTGTCGTATTATCCGTTGCCATTTATTTGTGGTCATATTATTCGTTGCCCTATGTGGCAATTTAAATTAGGGCGGAATACGAGTGGAAAATACGAACAATGCAAATGCTGCCATGGGTTCGCAAGCAAACACATTCCATCCAGGTGCTTTAATTAACCCATTAATGGAGAAGTTGTGAGCGAGGCGAGCGGCGGTTGGTGCATGGACGTCAAAGAGCTTGCTTACCGGTGAGCAAGGGTAGCCTTGTTGCTCGCACGTGTCCCGTCGAGCCTGCGAGGTGGACAGGATGCACGCGTCTCATCGAGCCTGCGCGGCGGACTGCTCGCACGCGTCCTGTCGAGCCTGCACGGCAGACTTCTCGCGCTCGTCCTGTCTAATCAAACAGTTGCACGCACGCCACCGAGCATGGTTAAATTTCAACATGGTTAATATAATACAGCCGTTTGTGATATTAACATGTCATCATTTTGTTTCAAAAAGGACTTCGCTGGCTACTAATGTGTGCGCCTCTTCTCAAACTGGACGTTTTTTTACCACGACATATATGTGCCATGTCATGAAGCCATGCCAAGTTTCAAATGTTTTTTGGGTGAGTTTTTGATTTACTGGGATTTAGAAACTGAGATTCTCAATGTTTCAGGACGACGACAAGTTTGTAATTCATTCCCATTCCTTAAATGAGACCTAAACATGCACCCAATGACACATGTACGATTTCCCACCCATTTTGCTTCACTTGAGCATATGCTTGTAGTTCAAATTTGAATTATGGACTACATTAAATGCGTAGAAAACTTAGTAATTAGTAATATACACAATGGCCAAACGAACCCGAAACAGTTTCAAATTTCAGCCCGACACTCCTGTTATTCAATGTTGCCTGTAGAAAACAAAGTTCAAGGCGAGAAGAGGCAGCGATTATCGTTTCCCCCACAAGAGGGTTATGTTTCCCTACCGGAACCACGTGGGTTGCGACAGACTCCGGTTTGTAAGAGGCTTGTAATATAGCTTCACCCAAATTGGACAATTATATGTACCATGTAGTGACACCATGCCAAGTTTCATGATTTTCTGGTGAGTTTTGGATTTACAGATATTCAAAAACCGAGATTCGCAATGTTTGTGGCCAAGCCAGGACAGCGAGACGGTTGAATTCGTTCCCATTTGTTCCATGGGACCTAAACATGCACCCCAAGGAAACATGTACGTTTTCGCTAGCCATTTTGGTGCACTGGAGCATGTATTTGTAGTTCGGATTTGAATTACAGACATCAAGTGCCTAGAAAACTCAATTAATGAATAAAAAAGGTCAAACGAACGCTGAATAATTTCAAAGTTCAACGTGAATTATCGTTTGGCCCACAAGGGGACACGTTTCCCTATCAAAACCACGAGGGTTCTTGTGACAGGCTCCGGTTTGTAATAGGTTTGTAATAAAGCTTGGCCCAAATTGGCAATGTTTTTACCACGACATATATGAGCCATGACGTGACACCATGCCACCTTTGATGACTTTCTTGTGAGTTTTGGATTTATGGGGATTTAAAAACCGAGATTCAAAATGTCTGAGGACAAGCCAAGACACCAGTACGGTTGTAATTCGTTCCCATTCCTAGCATGGGACCTAAACATGCACCCAAAGACACATGTATAATTTTTCTAGCCATTTTGGTGAATTGGAGCATGCATTTGAAGTTCATATTCAAATTATGGACATTAAATGCCTAGGGAACTCATTTAGTGTATAAAAAGGCCAAATGAACCCTGAGTAAGTTTAAATTTCAGCATGGATATCTTGTCATTCCATGTTGCCCGTGGAAGAAAATAGAAGGCAAAAAGAGGCAGTGATTACGTTTCGCCCACAAGGGGAACACATTTCCCTATCGGAACCACGAGGCTTATTTGAGAGAAGCTCCGGTTTGTAAGAGGTCCATAATAAAGCTTGGCCCAAATTGTACACCATGGCATATATGTTTTTACCATGACATATATGTGCCATGACATGACACCATGCCACCTTTGATGACTTTCTGGTGAGTTTAGGATTTACGGGGATTTAAAAACCGAGATTCCAAATGTTTGAGGACGAGCCAGGACGCGGGTACGGTTGTAATTCATTCCCATTCCCGGCATGGGACCTAAACATGCACCCAAGGACACATGTATAAATTTTCTAGCCATTTTGGTGAACTGGAGCATGTATTTGAAGTTCAGATTTGAATTATGGACATTAAATGCCTAGGAAACTCAATTAGTGTATAAAAAGGCCAAACGAACCCTAAATAAGTTTAAATTTCAGCACGGATATCCTGTCATTCCATGTTGCCCGTAGAAGAAAATACAAGGCAAAAAGAGGCAGTGATTATGTTTCGCCCACAAGGGGGACACGTTTCCCTATCAGAACCTCGACTCTTCTTTGAGAGAAGCTCAGGTTTGTAAGAGGCTTGTAATAAAACTTGCGCCAAAATGGACGAAAAAGTCATCGACATATATGTGCCATGTTGTGACACCATGCCAGGTTTCATGATTTTTGGGTTAGTTTTGGATTTATGGGGATTTAAAAACCAAGATTCTCCGCATGAAATGTTTTCAAATAACACACGATTCACTCAGGAAAGCCATGTGCCTACCAAACCGTGGTCGATGCCCCCTTCCCCTGCTGCCTGCGCGATCTGAGTCGTGCGTTCTGATTGGCCAGAACCCAAACCCCATGGATCGTACGTATGCACCATTGGACGACAACCCTGAGCCCTTTCAACAGCACATGCAGTACATGGGTAAGCACTGTGCGCATGCGTCGTGCTAGCTCACGCTTCCTTGTCTACTAGGTTTTCTAAACAGGCTACCGTTTCTCGCCACTCCTCTCATTGATTTCCTGCCTCTTCTCTCATCATTTTCCCGCTACCAGTGTGAGTGCTCATTGAAGGCTAGTGGCGACACACCGGCCATGTAAATATCCCACACAATTTCTAAAAGCACAAATGTACGTGATAGGAGGGAGTAGGTCCCATAGGGTGACTAGCATGAAACACCTTAATGGCAAGGAGGCAATTCTTATCAGCAAGGGCCGGCTTCCCATCCGCTTGCATAGTCGAATAGAACGCATAAGTTAAGAATGCTCGGGCTGGAGTAGTCCAAGGATGGGTGACCTGGTGGGCAGTTGCATATCTCACGCTTCATTTAAATGCTATGACACGGTCATTATAGAGATATATTATATCTCTATAGTGACCTATCATGGCATTTATATAAACCTTGGGATCCTTGTTTTGCTAATTTGTAGACTATGTTTTTATGGGTTATTTTTTGCTCTAAAAAATTAAAGACTGATTGACTTGACATGTCATGGCGATTATATAAACCTAGTATGTTTTTATGGGTTATTTTTCCTCTAAAAATTAAAGAATGTTTGACTTGACCTGTCATGGCAATTATATAAACCTTTTTCAGGTTGCATGTAGGGTATAGGGGGCAGGGTGTTCTTCTCGAGCATGTATCCCTTGTGCGGCTTATAGACGTGGCACATATCTGTGGGTTCCCCGAGGTATATATACTATCCTTTACTGACACTTAGGGGGCACACAATCTATCCCTTTGACCCAACAACAAGAATGGTTTGACCATGATGGTTTCCTACTGATACTAGTAAGGTACACGTGCATTGCACGCATGAGATTTGGTAACCAAATTATGAATAAATACCACACTATAGCATGTAAGCTTTGAGTCATATATGCATGATGTAGATGTTCTTTTAATTCTTATAGTTCATCTCATCCAAATTCAATTAGTTTTATAAAAAAATCTATTTTAAGATTCATGGAATTGTGCATTGTAAAGCATAAAGTAAATACAAAAGTGACAATCCATTTAGAAAAAAAAAGTTTGGGCAATTAAGATATGGAAGATTCTAGAGAACAAAGGAGAAGTGCTTTTATTTTGAGGTTTGTGCATTATGCTTAAGTTCAACCATGGAGTCTTCTAGATTGTACATGTGACAAAATCTAGTGGAATGTAGATGATATCCAACGACCAGTAGTGCTCGGAGTTACGATCTCTGTACCATCGGATTGGCTTCATCCAACGACCAATTTTCAAAGTTATTCGCGCACTATATAGGGGTGTAGATATAGATGTAGATGTGTCCCATGCTAGACCCCCCCTCCCCCACCCCATCGCTGCTGCCTCGAAGTTGGGAAACTGCCATCGTACATATTGAACCAGGCTCGGAGTCGGGTACGGTGTTCGGTTTGCAATGTAGTTCGTGGCCCATCGAAGTTGTCCATTTGGGATTTAAACAGATCACACACCACCATACCATACATATTTTCCGGCCGCATGGAGTATATACGGGGTCTTCTGATTGACCACGTGTCCCACGTGCGGTTTTTTGTGACGACACACATATCTGTGGGCTCCTCGAGTGTATATATATCATCCATTTGACCGATAACGAGGGGTATGTGTTGGCCATGAATGGATCCCTCCTAGTTCGTGTTAGGGCAGGTCACCGTCACATGTCGCTTAAGCAAAGCTCAAGCTCGTGCGTTGTCAGGATTCCCTCCCACATGCTCGGATTGCCGGGTTCGACCTACATCATACCCTATGTATCTCGTCCTTAACTACCTTGCCTTCATGGTTGTTGTATGTAATGAGAGGTAGGCACCACATCTAGATTGTACATTATTCTATATTGAAAACACACATCACCCCTTCCCAACGTACATCATTTTGGGCCGCATGCAAGAGGTGCTGGTTTTGTGGTCCCTCTTTTGCAATTTTTATGATGGTTCAATCTATTGGCCCAAGCGGTTTATCGACAACAATAGGTATCGTTTGACCTAACGATAGATTCATTGGTCCGTCTTATGGTAGGTCATGGCGACATGCATGTATGACCAAAGTATCGATCATTACATGCATCCGCCTCGCTGACACGAAGTGGGAGGTGGTGGGCCAAGCATCCAAGCTAGGTAATATGTATATATATATATATATATATATATATATATATATATATACATAAACACTATTCTGATCACGGGATCAGAATAATATTCTGATCACAACCTGAACTGCCTGAGAAATGCGCCTGACCTTCCCTATGAACTAGGTTGAACTTCCGCCAATATTGCCCAAATGGGGCTTGCGATTTACCGTTGGAAAGCTATGGACACCAATATCATGACCCAACTTACATTTTTGGCAAAATATAAGCGGTTTAAGAGCAGTTTTGAAAACCGTTTTTTGTTCACACAAAAAACGTGAATCATATTTTCGATCGCATTTCTAAACCGTTTATCGGAATGAGGCATATAATATGGCATTGGAAAGCTTCTGCAAAACCTCTCCTTCCAAATGTTGAAAGTTTTCTCTATTTCCCTATGGTTAAAGAGTAATTTGAAAAAACGTAAAATTTCGTAAACCGAACAGCTGAGTTCGTTTTTTTGATGTCATTTATAAACGGCCAATCCAATGGAGGCATATTATATGGCGTTGGAAAGCTTATGAAAATGCTACTTTTTCATCTTGAAAGTTTTTTCTAATTTTGAATGGTTTAAGAGTAATTTAGAAAATGATCCAAGTCCTACCGAGTTCGTATTTTCGAGCTAATTTTTTAACCGTGCGTCCGAATGCAGCAAATGATATGGCGTTGGAAAGCTTGAAAAAATGAGAAACTACCTGGTATGTATTGTTTGTCCCAATTCTTTACGGTTTAAAGTCATTTTCGAAAATGGCGAAAAACGTATTTTCGCCGTAATTTCTACAAACTTTATTGGAATTGGGCAAATAATATACCGTTGAAAAGCTACGGAAAATGCAAAACTTTTTCATGTTGATGGTTTTCTCTAATTTCTAGCCGTTTTCAAGTAATTTCGAAAACGGCGGGATCATTCGTTCTGCCTCTACCGCGAAACAGATTCTTCGAAAATGCACCGCGTGAAGAACCTGAACTTCTCAGCATGTCTACCTGAACTTCACTCTGTTTTCGACGTGCTTTTTTTTGCTCGAGATCTCTATCCACTACTCGTTGTTCTCCATCCACTCCCCGGAATTCAACGAGTGATATACCGATGGAAAGCTGATGTAAACACACATCTTTCATGTGTTGATTATTTTCTCATACTCGCGATGGTTTTAAAAGTTTTTCATTTGAAATTCATTCAGTGTAGTAGTTGAACTTCCTGTTGTTTTCACGTTGAACTTCTATGACATATTTTCCTTTGTTATTTTCTCATCCATTCCTAAGTGTTACACAAATGATATTGTTTTCGTACAAACCTCTCTCACAATAATTTTTTTAATTTTTTTCGACCGAGGACTTGAATTTACACAAATGATATTCCTACCATTTTGAAGCAAATTAGAAAATGACGAGATCATGATTTCTGCCTTCATCGCGAACGGAAACGCACTGCATGAAGTAGTTGAACTTCTCGAAGCATGTCTGTTTGAACCTCACTCTGCTTTTGACGTGCTGTTTTTTGTAGTGCGTGAAGTAGTTGAACTTCTCGGGCATGTCTGTTTGAACCTCAAACTATTTTTGAATGTGCTATTTTTTGCACTATGTGAAGTAGTTGAACTTCTGGGGCATGTCTGTTTGAACTTCACTCTATTAGAATTTTTTTGTATTTTTCTTATATGAAATACACACCATGTAGTACGTGAACTTCTGGTTGTTATCACTCTGAACTTCTCTCTGCTTTGAGAGAATTATTTCAAAACACAAAAAACAACATTTTTTAATGTATTTTGGACATATAAATACACGGTGAACCTCTCTCACAACAATTTTTTGAACTTTTCCTCGTAGAGCACTTGAACTTCTAGCAACCTTTTTGTCATTTATGAGTTGTATTTAAAAGTGCAAAAAATGGCGTTGTGTTTTTTATTTTTTGAACAGATAAATCCTAGGTTTTGATAAACTCGAAACTTCTCTGTTATTTCAATATGAACTTCACCTTTTTTATATTTCGAGTAAATAATTGTATTCAATTTTTATATAGAAAAAACCGAACATGGAAGTACAAGGTGAAACTCTTTCTCAAGAATTTTTGAACTTCTCCGCACAGAGCTCTTGAACTTCTTTTCAACAAATCTGAGTTTTCTATATACTTCGAAATTCTTGCGAAAAAAGCACATCAAACGCACGCACACCACTATCTTATAAAAGAAATGGGTGGTGATATACTATGGGCTTGCCAAGTTTTTCTAAATTGGTTTCATTTTATCTCAAAACGAGGTTCAGTGGTGATTTTCCTTCTCTATTAGTAGTAGTAGGACTTCACACATTCACCAAATATGCTAGTTACTAGAGAAAAAACCAAATCCCGCAAATCCACGTACACACACGCTTGGAGTAAATGAATCATTTTATCATTTTGTTATAAGGTGGGGCGGAGACTAATTGCAAGACACACTGTCGAACCAGTTTCTATGTCTTCAGTGGCACTTCAGACCAATCATTCAGACTAATCATCCACATGTCACCTATAGTCCAATCAGTGGAGACAGTTAAGTTCAGTTAACAAAACTGAAGAAGAACAAGAACAAAAACATCAGTTTTTGTTAGGAGAAACATGGGCTCCAGCGACCACTACTCAAGGCCGACAACATCAATCGGACCTCGGCCGTGGTGGTTGTCAGAGGATCCAGAGGCCAATATATCTGATGAAAGGGACGATCGATGTACTGGACACTAGCAGGGTCGGATGAAAGTGGCGGGGCTATAGGGCGCCGCATGCCGTGGCTGGCGGGGGGAAGCAGAGGTGATGCGGGAGGGGCCGCCGGAGGCGATGGCGCGTTGGTGGCAGAGCAGCTATGGCGGCCCGCTAGCTCATCTTCAGCGAGGAAGGAGAGGGAAGAAGGTCGCCGTGGACGGTGGAAGAAGTTCATGGCGGCAGATTTCAACAAATTATACATGATGCATGGATGCATATGCAGTGACAAGGAAAGGCCAAAGCTAGGGCTGTGACAACTCACCCCCACTAAACAAGAATCTCGTCCTGAGATTCAAGACATGAGGTAAGAAGATAGAGGGGACACAAAGCTAACACGATCTTCATGATCCAACTGCCCTTCTCGAAGATGTTGAATCATTGCTTCATGTTGTCGTTGACGTCTTGGTTTTCGAGATCTTCATCCCCCACGAGGATGACAGAAAGAACTCTATAGGAATCGACCTTCTCGAAGATCGAGCAACCAAGATCAACTCATGGAGTGAGACATTGAAACATCTCTTGAGTCGAGTCACAAAACACATATAAGGGGTGATGGTAAGGAGCCGATGACGAAGGTTCAATTTTGGTAGGCTACAATTCCACGCTGAAATAGGATGGTGCATGGTTTCAAAATAGAGATAATTGCCATGGTTCCAAAACAGGACACCTCGGGGGAGGTGACTTGTAGAATTATTCCCTTAAGTGGCAAAAGAATTACTTTTGATATAGAGATCATTGAAACTCCCTATACCAGCATAAGGAAAATCGCAATTGATCATATCAAATAGTTCGAAGAAATGGCATACTCATGCTAGAATGGATGATGTGGACTACCTTGTTGGAGATAGCATGATGGTGATTTCTTCCTATCATCGGAAATGAATGGGACCCATGGTAGGACCTCTTTTGAAGATGATCCCGAATAGCAATTACTGAGAAGGGCAGCCCATGGGAAATTGCCACAATGGCAGTGCAAGCTGGAAAAAAATGCTAATGTTGGGAATGTTCCAACCATCATATTTGCCTGAGATTCAGATCTGGTTGGTAACATAATAGTTCAGATAACATGTCTGAAAATAAGAGGTTGCAACACAAATCGATGAGATGACATTGCGAGATTCTCGGGAAATGAACTATGGTAGTAAGCTCCAAAATATGAGCTGGTTCTACTACACACATGTGAACATGATGTCCTAGACAAGCATGACCATGTAGTAGTCTTATAGTAAAATAGTACCGAATTCAGGTGGGGAACCATCATCAAGGATATCTAAGTCCTTGCATAAGTCTAGCTCTTCAGAATAAACTTCTTCTCCTTGAACAAATCAATCAGTGGCTTGGTGTGCTAGGAATACATATAGAATGAAGGTTGCAAGTCTACAGACCACAAAATACTTCGCACATTTGCATGACTAACTTGGGATGATTCCAGAGGAAGCAAAACTAACTTTTCTGAAATTCATGGAGGCAACTTGCACCTGATGCACATGAACTTCAAGAAAGTCACTTCTTACACCAAACATATACCTCATGAACGAAACACGAAGGCATTGTTTACAAAGTTTCCAACACTAGCTTAATGTCCAACAAAGTCATGGAGAAGATAGGAATGTTGTCAATGGGCTCAACAACAATTCATCTAGGTTTCCATATAAATGGAATTCCACAATTATGTGAATAAGGTGATAGCATTGGTCAGACCCACAAGATATAATGGTGTATGCTCGAGGAATCAACCACGAGTAAGACAACATTACGAACATCGTTGGTTCTGATTTGGTTTGATGATAGCCCACACTCAAATGAAAGTATTGACAAGACAATAGATCCAACAATTGATCACAAGGATCAATCAATGAAGATATCATCTTTCTTCAACACACACACACACACAAAAGATATCCCTTAGTGATGAACTAAGTCCGACAAGCTTTTATCTTCCAACTCTCCAAGTTGTTGTTTAGCTTAACCAACTAGTTCAGGGTATCCAACACAGAGTCTTGGAGAGTGGGTGGTTTACAAGAAACCAACTTGATCACGAGCTCAACATAACAGTCAGGGGACACCCGATGATACTTCCGAGAAGACATTCAAAAAATCACGAACCACCGGTATGTTATTAAGCTCGGGAGCAATCTTGCTTTCGAGGCAATATGATGTGCTCAAATAAGCAAGGAATTGACACAATCCTATCCCTTTGATCGAAGAGTGCACCAGGGAAAAATTTACTAGGTAGCATGATCAATCTTAGAATGGTTACTGAATAACCAACATGCTAAGAATGAGTTTATCGTTCATTAACTACCAAGCAACATTGCTAGGAGTATTGATTTCAGACATCATAGTTCACTTGTTGGCATTCCGGTTGGAATAACACGAAGACCTAGGAATGAACAATGATGGCAAGAAGTATCACTGTGTCAAGAGTTCATAGGAGGTGGTATGCAATTCCCATGACATTCTTGATATAAAGATGGTAATACTCCAAGCTAGAGCAGAACAAAAAAACTGGATTGACATTTTGATCTGTGGAATACAACTACTTTGACCCAATCCTAGAAATGGATGAGGTACTGGAGTTTGTTTCTCCTAGTCATTCCGGAATAGAATGGCTTGATAGACCACAAGAATAATAGGCATCGATAACACGAATGCAGAACTACTTCTGACTATCAACTGATAGACGAAGGTCAGAAAACAACTAAAGAGAGACAACTCAAAGGAACATACGATTTTCTGAGTTGTGGGTGCATAGATTAGCATGTCGAACAAGTTCAACATATTTCTTCCGGATAACCCATGCAGAAAGGTGGAACTGGCAGAGTCACAACATAGAATCGAGAACTCATTAAGAGCACTCTGGTTGCGATCTTTTGGTTCAACGAGGAACTTCTGCCACAAGTAGTTCATGGTATTTGGAAGAGGAAAATACCACGGACCTCGAGGACTATCACAAAGGTTACTAATATCCTAAAGGAACTAGCAAACACTATCAACATGAAGTAAGTAGGGTGAATCTCGGGTTCAAGAACCCAGGAATAGAATACCTACTACTAAATGGCATCACGGGATGCTTTCGAGAATGATGGCCAGAATCATCACACTATGAAAACAAAACATGGCTGGATTACTAGGTGGTTCTCTAAGATGCCTATGGTTATAGTAATAGGTCCAACATATATGTCGAGGTGACAGAGTACCTCAACATATATGTCGAGGTGACAGAGTACCTCAACAGAGTACCTCAACTCACCGATTGGTTGAACTGGCCCAAAGAAACATCGGGAACATAAAGAAGGGAGTTGCAAATGCATCAGACTATTTCGTAACCTGGGATGACTCGGACATCATAATGACTGTAAATGCTCAAGAAAGATTTGAGACATCCTACAAAATGGTGGCATAACCAGTCAACATCACAATATCAAGGTTCCGAAACCAGCTGAGAATGCACAAAAGTAGTAGGAACTGAACTGAGACTTGAATCCATCAATCCTATAAGTCTACGGATTAGTAACACGTGATCCTGATAGAAAGAAGAGAAAGCCTAGTTCCTTAACCCCGTAGGAAAGATGAGATGACTCATATCAGAAGGACATAAGGTAAAGGAGTAAAAAGAGCCTTATGTTCCCTTCCACAACCAATTCCCTTACATAACTAAAGAATTTCTAGACTCAACTTCGGCCAGTTTGGCTTGGTAATTCTATAGGTAGTCAGGCTCTGATACCAAAGATGTCAGAACCCCGATCCTTAGTCACACCGATCTAGCATGTAACACATCATATCACTTTGTGGCCTCACGCACGGTATTCCCACGGGTGCCAACTTACCTGGTTCGGGACCGTTTGCGCCTTTTGGCTCACGTATATGATAGTGTCGCTAGCATCCACATGACAGAGAAGTCAGGCCGACATGACTAGTAGTGAGTCCAAAGTGGCACTAACTTACAGGGGCATGCATACATGACCCAGCGATGAACGTGTCGGTCACCAACGTATGAACCCAAGTCGTAACAAGCTACAAGGACTTAAAGGAACACCGCGTGACATTTCCCTGAAGGGACAGACACAAGAACGAAGAAGGATACATGTCAACCAGCCTAAGTGTTCCGGAGAAGTAGCAAGCTACCATGGCTCAGCGGAGGCACTAGGAGACATTTCCCCATAAGAGAGGCTACCAAGAACAAGCAACTAGGTTGTCGGATCCCACACATACCAAGCATTTCAAAATCATACACACAATATGCTTGATATGTGCAAGTACAACATGGCATCACAACAAAACTCTACGACTCAAAGTATTTATTCAATAGGCTCCGAGGAGCCAGATATTACAAACATGGGTACCATGACCCAACATTCAAGTCATACAAGCTACAAGCACAGGCGGAAGCATAAACATGTCTGAGTATAGACAACTAGAAATGAAAAAGGCTGAGAAGCCTTACTATCTACAAGACCCTCCCAAGGGTACACAATCGCAGCTGAGGTAACAAGCTAAACGTCGAAATCCATGCAGAACTACTAGTGAGATTGAAGTCTCTCTATAAAAACATAAATTAAGCAAATGTGAGTACAAATGTACCCAGCAAGACTCACATCAGAACTAGCTACATATGCATCGGTATCAACAAAGGGGGTGGTGGAGTTTAACTACAGCAAGCCAGCTTTGATTTGGTGGCTATCATATTCTACGACTGCTGGTAACTCTTTTGAGGTGGCGCACATGAGTCCATATATTCACCATATCAATACACCACTATGGGTCCGCTCCCGTCTCCCTACGGGAAGGCCATCCATAGCACTCACGCTTATCTTGCGCATTTTAGAGTATCCAGTTTCACTTGTCTATGAACTGTATAAGCAACCCAGTAGTCCTTTACCATGGATGCAACTATTCGAATTGATCATGTTAACCCTGCAGGGGTGTACTTCTTCACGCACGCTCTCGCCACTTACCACCATGTACACGTCGTGTATCTCGGCAACCTTCAAGCGAAAGCCTCGTGAGGGAGTCGGACATGACCTGACTAATCACACAAGTCTCTAGTCCAGGTTTATCGCCTATTCGGGTTCCACCCGCAAGGAGATCCGGCCGGGTTGTCACTCACGGCCCCAAACGATGTGAGCAGGGTTCCCAAGCCCACCATCCGGGTGCCACTCGGTACACCGTGCCACTGCACCAAGTCTATCCCAAGCCCACCTATATCGGGTGCCACTTGGTAGACTACTAGCACTACCTACAAACACCAGAAACTACTTGCAACTCATGGACAGAGATCGAGGCGATTAATAAGTCGAGAGAGCTTGGAGTGCCCAGAGCCCAATGTGTGGTAGTAATTGTCTTGGATCACAGACACAGAACTCAGTTCCTGAGGACGCTTTCAATGAGACAACCCACCATGTACTCCTACATGGCCTCTCATCGCTACCTTTACCAAATCGTGTGCACACACTTAGCTTTCAACAGTAGGACATGTTCACCACATTCCAATTCATCCCCGATGAATCAGACCTGACACAACTGTAAACAATAGCAGGCATGACAAGCAAGCATGAATGAGTAGGCACATCATGGCTCAAACAAATCCTACCCATGCTAGTGGGTTTCAACTATTTACTGTGGCAAAGACAGGTTATGCAGAGGAAAGGGGTTCAACTACCGCAGCATGTAACAATTGAATCGTTGTTGTCCTAATGCAGTAAAGAAAGCAAGAGCGAGAGAGTGGGATTGTATCAGAATGCTCAATGGGGGTTTGCTTGCCTGGCACTTCTGAAGATAGTATAGCTCTTCATCGGTGTCATTGATCACAACGTCGGAGTAACGTCCACTGAGAGGGAACAACACCGGCAAACACAGAAGGAACACAATCAATTCAATGCAACAATATGATGCATGATGATGACAAGGTAACATGCTGTGATTTGGGCTAATGCAGCTAGCAATAATTTAACTGGAGTTGGTTTGATTACAAGATTCAAATTCAAACTCCATATGTGATTATTCAAATGCCATTTAATTGATTTGACCTGATCAGTAAGCATAAGTTCATCAAGCATGCATGAAAATGATACAGATGGATAGATTGGATTTTTTTGATCATTTTTCATATATAATTTATTTCATTCTGAGTTATAGATTAATTTCTATGATTTTTTTGAAGTTTATACTATTTTCTGGAATTTCCTGGATTATTTTTAATCCAGAAAACTAATAATTACGTTAGCATGATAGCAGCGGGTCAACCGGGGATGACCAGGGTCAAACCTAACCTGTGGGACCCATTAGTCAGTGTCACATTGCTAGTTTGGGTCACTGACTGGTGGGTTCGGTCTAGGTCAATGTCAGCAAGGTCAACACTGACGCGTGGGGCCATTGATATTAGTTAAAACTAAACAGGAAATAAACTGTGGTTAACTAAGGGCATGGGGCCCACCTGTCTCTGTTACTTTGGTTAATTAACTAGCCCATTAGGGCCTAATTAAGTGTGCGACATCGGCGGCTTAACGCCGGCGACCAAAGCCAACGGCTAAGGGTCGCCGGAGTTGCTCGGGCTCGTGCTACAGGCTCCGGGTGGACGCGCGAAGGCCACCAGAAGATAGCCCGCACATGCCCGCTTCTAGCTGGCTGCTCGGGAGGCCGCGGGGTCACCGAAAACAACGGCCACGACCACGGAAGCGGCGGTCGGAGTTCGGCCAATGACGGGTTGGTCGCTATGGGGCACTACAAGATGGGCGGCTGGGTATTCGGAGCTCCTGGCAACGTGCGGAGCACGATGGAGTGCTCAGACGCGAGCGGTTCTCGCTCTAGCCTCGACGGCTTCATGGTGGGCGGCAAGGAGTGCTCGGCTCCGGTGGCTAGCGTGGCTAGGGGACGAAGATGAGCTGAGGGAGCAGGGGGGAAATGGCGGAGTTCACCGTGGGGTCGAGGTGGAGCTCAGCTGGATCGGGGAGGTGGCGGAGACGGGGAATCGACATCGGCGGTCGTCGGATGGAGAGGACGAGGATGACGGAGTACTCGGCGGTGTAGGGGGTCCGGGCTTGCACTTGTTGAGGGGGAAGCTTCACATCGTCGAGGAGGACGGCGAGGATAGAACGGAGAGGCGCGGGGACGGTTGTGGCCATGGCGGTGCTCGTCGGCGGCCTCGGGTGTGTCCGGGTCCGGGCGAGAGAGAGAGGAGGTGGGGAGGCACGGGTGAGAGTGAGAGAGAGGCCAGGGGGTGTGCGTGGCATCTCCAGGGACGCCCAAGCGGCCGAGGCGGCACACAGGCAGGGTGGAGGTGGCTGGCATATGGCCGCGTGCGCTCGCCACACGCCCCGGTCCTCCTGGGGCGAGGACGGGGATGACTGGCAGAGCCACTGGGCTGGGCCAGCTTAGGTGGGCCACCAGGTAAGCCCAGGTACTTTCTCTCCTCTCTGTCTTTTCATATTTGTTTTCTGTTTTCTATTTCTGCTTCTGTTTTTGAATTTGGTTTGCTAACCAAATTATTTTTGCAGCTTCTGGAAATTATTGTTGATGCTAGATGCGTTATTATAGGGCCCCACACATAATTCCAGAATTATCAGAGCAATAAATAATATGCATAGCATTTAGTTGCTCCAATTCAAATACTTAATGAATTCATTCAAAAATCCAGATATGTCCTAAAATATGTGCATCATTTTTGGCAAAGGTGTCCACCTTAACCAAAAATCATGAACTTTTCTCAAGGCATTTTGGATTCTTTGAAAATCATTTTAAGTTGAGCCTATTTGATTTGATTTGGTGCTAGGGTTTTTTCATCCCCAATTCAGATATCAACAAATTATACATGATGCATGGATGCATATGCAATGACAAGCAAATGCCAAAGCTAGGGTTGTGAGAGTTATTCTGTAGCACTATTCTAATCCCAGGATTAGAATAGCTATTTGGATCACGGCGCGCCCTATAAGGGCCCGATTAGCTGTTCCTGAGATCACATAGAAGAAAAAAAATATCCCAACCAACCGTCCCCTCGATCCTGACCCCCTCCCAGGCGACAACGGCCCTGCCCCTGAACCCTCACGCCGCCTCCGCCGCTGACCCCGCGTGCCACAGACCCCACCCCTCATCCCTCACACCGCCGCCAGCACTGAGCCCACGTGTCGCCTCCCCTGACCCCACGCGACGCCGCTGCCCCTGACCCCTGAGCCCGCGCGTTGCTGCCCCGGACCCCGCGTGTCACTGTATCCGCCAACCCTCACAGCGTCGTGGCCACCACATCCAACACGCCGCCGCCGCAACAGCCACCGCCGTCACCGCCTACACGCATGGATCCGGCAAGATCCCCATTGGACAAGGCTAAGGATGACCTCCGCGGGCGCTATGGTCGACGCGGGCTGCACCCAACCATCATCGTGGACTGCTCCTCCGTGCTTCCTCACGTAAATTCAGCAACCATCCATTCCATCTCTCTCTCTCTCGCCGTCCACCGTGCCAATCTTCCATCCACCTGCACCTCGAGGATGGCTCGACCTTCAGCAAGAGGAGGGCACGACCTGCTGCTTGGTGGCCACATCTGGCAGAGAGGAGAGAGGTGAGAGGCAGTTGGGTGATGGATCTTGCATGCGGGCCTCCGGCCAAATGGCTGCCGAGCTGCTGGGTCGCCAGCCACCAACAGCAGCAGGTCTCCTTTGCCATCTCCTGTACAGAATGCTGACACCGAGCCTCTCAACCCCTCTGCCTCCTCCAATTTTTGTTTTTAGAAAAACACTGGTCACCGTCCTGTTCCTCCCGACCTCCCTCTTCTCCTGCAGCTACAAACTGCTGTCCATGGCGTCCTCTCAGGCACTGTCGAACTGTTGTTGGTGCACTGCTACTGCAGTTCAGCTTGAGTGCGAGAGGAAAAGAACAGATTAGCCGCTGTTGTTGTTCTAGGTTTGTTTGGTCTTAAATTATTTCCGTTTCTAGGAGGTGTATGTGTTGGTCGTGCATGTAGCACGCGAAGTGTATTTGTTTTGTTGTGCATAATTTTCTTGATTTTCAATAGCACGCAAAGTTCATGTTTCAGAAATTCTGAAGTTCACGTGTACCACATACAAAAGAAATTCATCAAATGAGAAAAAGGGACCGCCTATGCCATTTCACCAAAAGCAAAAAATGAATAGAATGTCGCGACAAAAAAAAAGAATCAAAAGTTCACAAGGTGTAACATAGTGACTTCATAGAAAAATGGAAAATACCATAATTTTGTTTTGTATGTTTAACCAATTCTAAACAATACTTAGAAGTTCAAATTTAAAAAATGAGGCAGTTTGATGTTTATTACAAACCTATGATTTCCCGGTTTATAAGAAGTCACAAAGGATCAAATTTAAATAACAGCGAAGTTCAAATGTTTATTATGAAAAAGAAAGAAGGTCAAAGTAAAAAAATAGTGCATTTCAAAAAGTTATAAAAATGGGTTTTCCCATTTATATAAAAAAAGACACCATTCGATCTTTTAACATTAAAAAGATGGAGATGAAGTTAGTGTATAGAACAAGGACCATATTCACAGAAAAAAATAATTTTTGTATGTTCGAAAATGGTGTGTTGAGAAATCAATAAAATTTGAAAATCCAAATCTCTTGATTGGTTGGTCATAAGAAATTCAAACAAAAATAACTGATTAGTTCAAAAAAACATAAAACTTTGAAGCAGATACTTAACCATTTCTAAATAAAAAAACAAGACGTTCAAATTTTAAAAATAGAGCAATTCAAAAATTGATAAGAAATGATTTACACCATTCTAAATAAAAAACACGGGAAGTTCAAATTTATATAATGGACAGGTTCAATATTTATTACAAACCTATGATTTTCCCGTTATAGAAATAATAATCCAAGAAGTCCAAATTACAAAAATAGAGTAGTTCGATATTTATATAAACCAAGAAGTTCAAATTAAAATAACCAAGAAGTTCAAAATTTATAAAAAACTAAGATTTTTTTCTCGTTACTAAAGAAAAAAATGAAGAAGTTCAAACTAACAAAAGGAGTAGTTCTATGTATACAGAAAACTCAAATTAAGAAAAGTTGACCGAAGTTCACATTTAATAAAAAGAAAGTTTCTAAAGGAATTGTTACCAATAGAAATAAACAAATAAGTCCAAATTACAAAAATAGAGAGTTCAATATTTATAAAAAACGTAGTTTTTGCTAGTTACTAAAGAATAAAATGAAGAAGTTCAAATTAAAAATAAAGGAGTAGTTTGATGTATACATAGAACTCAAATTCTTCCCGTTTCTAGAAAAAAATAAGAGTATGAAGTTCAATTTAGTGAAAAATGTTTGATGCTTATTTAAAAACATTTTTTTGAAGAAATAAGTGGCCAAAGTTCAACATGAAAATAACGATCAGTTCAACTACTATACGGAATGCATTGTGGATGAGAATAAGAGAATACAAAACTAAAAGCCTAAAAGGTTTGTTACAAGAAGTTCATGTGCTCCACCCTACACGGTTTGAAAATTATATACGAGACTCCAACCTTCAACTACATGTTAAAAAGAGAGGCAAAAACAACATCGTGTTTGTCGCTTTTAAAACTGCTCTCAAACGGCAATGAATTTATAACACCTGTCTACATGAAAAAGTGGATCCTATTCATAAGCTTTCCAATGGTGTATTATATGCTACAATATGATGTATAATTTAAAAGTTTCATGTATACCAATTAAAACACGTTTTTATGTATTGAAAAGATTCTTTTGAACCGTCACGAGTATGAAAAAAATGATCAACACGTGAAAGTTGCATGTTTTCAACAACTTTCCATCAATATATCATTTGCTCAATTCCAGCAAGTGGTTGGGGAGTTACGGGTAAAAAACAACACGTGAAAAACAGAGTGAGGTTCAAAAAGAACTGCTCCAGAAGTTCAACCTCTTCACGAAGTGCATTTTCGGAGACTTCGGTTTTTCCGATGAATGCAGAAAGCATGATCTCAGAAGTTCACGTACTACACAGTGTGCATTTTGTATTAAAACAGAACGAAAATGCAAAGTCTAAAGTTTTGTTGCTAGAAGTTCAAGTGCTCGTCCAAGAAAGTTCAAAAATTCTTGTGAGAGAGGATGAACAAAAATACGTGACAGAAATTCAAGGTGAAAACAACGAGAAGTTCAATACTGCAAGGAATGCATTTGATGTGAGAATAAAAAGTATAGAAAAATAAAAGCTTAATAGGTTTCTTGAAAGAAGTTCAAGCGCTCCGTCCGGGGAAGTTCAAAAATTCTCGCGAGAGAGATTCACCTTGTATTTCCATGTTGAAAAACAAAAAAAGAAATTGTTTTTTGCGTTTTAAAATAATTCTCTCACTCTACAAAGAAGTTCAGTTATTATTTGGGAGCAATTTGATTTCAAAAAGAAAAAAAATTCAAATTATAAAATGGAAAAAGTTCATGTACTACATGGTGTGTGTTTAATTTGAGAAAAATGAATTAAAAGGCTAGGTCAATTTTTGTTGTTGTTATAAGTTCAAGTCCTCGGTCAGAGAAAGTTAAAAAAATTATTGTGAGAGAGGTTTGTACCAAAGTTCACCTACAACACATTTGGTACACATAAGGAATTTAAGATGAAAAACTTTTAAAATCGTCGCGAGTATGAAAAACTGATCAACACGGGAAAGTTTCGTGTTTACAACAGCTTTCCATCGGTATATCACATGCTCAATTCTGGTGAGTGGATGGAGAGCTGCGAGCAACAAAAGCACGTCAAAAATAGAGTGAAGTTCAAGTAGACATGCCGAGAAGTTCAAGTCTTCAGGCGGTGCATTTTCGAAGAATCTGTTTCACGATAAAGGCAAAACGAATGATCTTGCCGTTTTTGAAATTACTTCAAAACAGTTAGAAATCAGAGAAAACCATCAACATGAAAAAGTTTTGCATTTTCCATAGCTTTTCAACGGTATATTATTTGCCCCATTCCGATAAAGTTTGTAGAAATTACATCAAAAATACATTTTTATTCATTTTCAAAATTGAATTAAAACCGTAAGGAATTGGGAGAAACAATATATATATCAAAAAGTTTCACATTTCCTCAAGCTTTCCAACTCCATATCATTTGCTGCATTAGGACGTACGGTTGAAAAGTTAGCTTGAAAATACGAACTGGGTGGAACTTGTACCGTTTTCTAAATTACTATTAAACCATTAAAAATATAAAAAACTTTTAACATGAAGAAGTAGCAAATTTTCAAAAGCTTTCCAACACCATATAATTTGCCTGAATTGGATTAGCCGTTTAGAAATGACATCAAAAATACAAACTCGGTTGTTCGGTTTGCGAAATTTTACGAGTTTCCAAATTACTCTTTAACCATAGGGAATTAGAGAAAACTTTCAACATGTGGAAGGAACGGTTTTGCAGCAGCTTTCCAATGCCATATTATTTCCCTCATTCCGATAAACGGTTTAGAAATGCGATCGAAAATATGATTCATGTTTTTTGTATGAAGAAAAAACGGTTTTCAAAACTGCTCTTAAACCGCTTACATTTACCAAAAATATAACTTGGGCCATGTTACTCATGTCCATAGCTTTCTAACGGTATATTGCAAGCCTCATTTGCGCAATGTTGGCGGAAGTTCAACCTAGCACACGGGGAAGTTCAAGTCGAACAACTCAGGCTGTAAAGTTGCAAAAAACGCAAGTTCATCACGAGCTGAGAGCAAAATCCGCCAACTAGCGAGATTCCTATTTAAAATGGGCATTTAGTTACCCGAAACCGTTTGAAGATTACACTTACATCACATAAAACACGACTAACCAGAATAATTCGCGCGGGGAGACACGGTTGCGAAGATAGCCCGAAGGTCGGGTTCCTACAGAGGGAAGTTCAGGCGTGTAACTCAGGAAGTTCTGGTTGTGACCAGAATATTATTATGATCCCATGATCAGAATAGTGTTATATATATATATATATAGGACTCCTCTTCTTGTACTCTTGAGAGTATGTACTTCCATCCTCAATATACCTCATATACGCATTAATTATACCTCTTTATTATTCTCAATATACTTCATTAAATATTCTAAGATACCCTAATATGAGTTTAGTTGAAAAAATATCATCTGCGACATACTTTTTGTAATATACCTTTTCACGTACAAACACATCAGTATATACGTAAATATTTAAAAATACATAGACTCACATGAATTTTTTCATGAAACTCATTTTGGGGTATCTAATAATTACTAATGAAGTATATTAAAAATAATAAAAAGGTATAAAACATTCTTCTATGTGGTATATGAGGAGCGGGAGTACGTACTCCCAGGAGTACACAACCATTTTCCTATATATATATGTATAGTATTACTTTTCGTCACCCAGGGTGCAGAATAACTTATTCTTCGCCCGAGGTAATCTTTCGATCGCTTCATAAACAAATTACGTTTGGAATACGAATATTTACATTCATATTGATTCACTACGTAAAATGTGGTATAAGAAAACAAAAAATAGGTTATAAGACCACAAATATCGCATTTTATGTATGTTTTACACTATGTTTTTAAGTTCGTAATTTTATGTAACATAATTTATTTTTTATGATGAGTATATATTTTTTTACGTTCTCTTTTTACGTATGAAATAAGATAAAATTTACGAAACCTAAAATACGGTGCATGGATGTCTAAATAGCGACGGGATCAAGAATAACTATTCCTCACCCAGGGTGAGGAATAGCGCGAGATTTGCGAGGCACGTGCCACCAAAGTTATGCATTGTGTATTTAAAGTTCTAAACATCCCCAATATTCCTACATATATTTGGCCACTTCCCGGTGGTTCTTTACTTCTGGCCCCTCTCATCGGTCTTTGATGATGCGCCCAACTGTGGGCCCGCGCGGTCAAAGTTATGTCGCTTGATGTCGCTTGAAGCTATGTCGATATTTCCCCAAAGAGGAAGGGATGATGCAGCACAATGGCGGTAGGTATTTCCCTCAGATATGAAACCAAGGTTATCGAACCAGTAGGAGAACCAAGCAAACACAACATAAACAGCACCTGCACACAGATAACAAATCCTCGCAACCCGACGTGTTAAAGGGGTTGTCAATCCCTTTCGGGGTACGGCGCCTCAAGATAAGCAAATAGACGTGAGATAAAATTGTAGTAGATTGAAACATAGATCGCAAATAAAATGAATCGAAATAAAACATAGCAAGGTATTTTTTTATTTTTAGTTTAATAGATATGAAAATAAATGCAAGAGAAAAGTAGATCGCAAAGGCAAATATATGAGAAGAAAGACCCGGGGGCCGTAGGTTTAACTAGTGGCTTCTCTCGAGAAAATAGCAAATGGTGGGTGAACAAATTACTGTTGGGCAATTGACAGAACTTCAAATAATTATGACAATATCTAGGCAATGATCATTATATAGGCATCACGTCCAAGATTAGTAGACCGACTCCTGCCTGCATCTACTACTATTACTCCACACATCAACCGCTATCCAGCATGCATCTAGTGTATTAAGTTGATGGAGAAACGGAGTAAAGCAATAAGAACGATGACATGATGTAGACAAGATCTATCTATGTAGAGATAGACCCCCATCGTTTATCCTTAGTAGCAACGATACATACGTGTCATTTCCCTTTCTGTCACTGGGATCAAGCACCATAAGATTGAACCCACTACAAAGCACCTCTTCTCATTGCCAGATAAATAGATAAATTTGGCCAAACAAAACCCAAATATCAGAGAAGAAATACGAGGCTATAAGAGATCATGCATAAAAGAGATCAAAGAAACTCAAATACTTTCATGGATATAAAAAGATAGATTTGATCATAAACTCAAAGTTCATCGATCCCAATAAACACACCGCAAAAGAGTTACATCATATGGATCTCCAAGAGACCATTGTATTGAGAATCAAGAGAGAGAGATGAAGCCATCTAGCTAATAACTACGGACTCGAAGGTCTACAAAGAACTACTCACGCATCATCGGAGAGGCACTAATGGAGGTGGTGAACCGCATCCGAGATGGTGTCTAGATTGGATCTGGTGGTTCTGGACTCTACGGCGGCTGGATCAAGATTTCATCAACTCCCCTAGGGTTTCAGGAATATTGGGGTATTTATAGAGCAAAGAGGCGGTCCGGGGGGCACCCGAGGTGGGCACAACCCACCATGCACAGCTAGGGCCTATTGTGTTCCTTTTGGCCCATAAAAATTCTCCATGAAGTTTCATGGCATTTGGACTCCGTTTGATATTGATTTTCTGCGATGTAAAAAACATGGAAAAAACAGCAACTATCACTTGGCACTATGTCAATAGGTTAGTACCAAAAAATGATATAACACTACTACAGGATGCTGCTAACACGACACTACGATCAAAGACCCTTTGATGAAACTGTGTGCGATGCATTAATCATAAACGGGGATGAAAAAACCCGTCAAAAAAGGTGCAAAACGTTTGCGATGGAGGATGCATCAAACACGGTTCAGATTTTAGTTGCGTATGCGATGCTGGGCACACGGTTAACCCATTCGAACTATTTGCGATGAGGCAGAACAACAGAAACGGGGAGCCATATCAATGTGTTTGCGATATACGGCATACAGTTCGCTCTGATGAACCGTTTGCTATTAGGGAGTGCAACATAAACGGTTAGCCAGATCAAGGTGTGTGTGATATAGGGCATACGGTTCACTCAAACGAATGGTTTTTGATTAGCGAACGCAACAGAAACGGTTCAACTTAACAAGATGTGTGTGATACGTGGCAAATAGCCGACTCAGATGAACTGTTTGCGAAGAGAATTTACAACACACACGGTTAATACACTTAGTTCGTGTGCGGTTCTGTGTAAAAAACATTGAAAAATGCAAACTAGTTGCTTGCGGTGGCTAGGAGTATCGCACATGATGCGTCTGCGAGTACTCGTGTGCGATGATTAGTAAGTTACACATGCATTTCCTTATGTTAACACTTGTGTGATAAATGACACGTGGCAACTACGTGGTCAACCTTCTACCATCAATAAATTGTGACCTTGTTTCTTGTCACATTGATGATTACAATGCAATAAGTAATTGCAAATCTGTTCACACCTATCAAACTAATATGTGTTCACACTTAGCACCGGGCTATAAAAACTACCCACTCGAAAATTACTTCACAATTCCTCTCCTCATCACCCACAAAACTGGTTTTTTATGTCAAGTCATTCCGCCATGACCGGTAGGAGGAGTTTAGGGTGGACATATAACCAGGCAGCAAAGACCAAGGCCGCGGAAGCACTAGAGAGGTCATGCAGCAAAGCCGCAGCCGCAACCGTAGCAGAGATGTCCCGGCGTGCCGCGGAGCCCTCGAACGAGCTCTCACGGGCATGCGAGGGCTCTCACAAGCACGTTTACGGTGTCGGCCATCACGACGAGCCGGCGTTCCTGATGTCCTACACCGGCAAAGACGACATCCTCGCTGGCGTCACTATGTAGTAGGAGCTGGTCAACGGCTTGATGAAGCTGCTCAAGATTAGCGATGCCTCGGTTGACAAGGCGACCGGCCTCATCGAGCAACTCATGGGTGACAATGTGAAGCTCCTCAAGTTGGTCGCCAAGAAGGAGGAGGAGGCCGCCGGCTAGAAGATGCTGCATGAGCATAGCAGTGCCTCAAAGATGATGCTGAAAGCGGTCATCGAGGAACTGATGGGTGCCTTGAGGAAGCTCCAGATCAAGCGCGAGCAGGAGGTGGAGGAATCTTTGGCTGCTTTCAAGGAAACTCATGAGGAATTGAAGAAGGAGCCGAAGGATTTCGCCGCCCGGCGATCCATCGACGAGTAGAGACAGTAGCGACCCAGATCGTTGTCTGCAATTTCCTTCTTCTCTTTCCCCCGTGTCTTCCGGGCTTTGCCGCATGTGGCATTTAAAATTATCCAGAATATGTAAGACAATTATTATCTGCGCCATTTTAATTTTTTCGTCATATTATCCGTTGCCATTTTATTTGTGGTCGTATTATCCGTTTCCCCATGTGGAAATTAAATTAGGGCGGAATACGAGTTGAAGACAAGAACAAAGCAAATGCTGCCATTGGATCACAAGCAAACACCCTCGAGCCTGCGAGGTGGACTGCGGCTGGTGCATGGAGGTCAAAGAGCTCGCTTCCCGGTGAGCATGGGCGGCCTTGCTGCTCGCGCGTGTCACGTCGAGCCTGCGAGGTGGACAGGATGCACGCATCCCGTCGGGCCTGCGCGGCGGACTGCTCGCACGCGTCCCGTCGAGCCTGCACGGCGGACTTCTCGTGCTCGACCCGTCTAATCAAACAGCCACACGCACGCCACCGAGTATGGTTAAATTTCGACACGGTAAATATAATACAACCGTTTGTGATATTAACGTGTCAGCTTTTTCTTTCAAAAAGGACTATGTTGGCTACTAATGTGTGCGCCTCTTCTCAAACTGGTCGATTTTTTTTACCATGGCATATATGTGCCATGTCATGAAACCATGCCAAGTTTCTTGTTTTTTGGGTGACTTTTTGATTTACTGGGATTTAAAAACCAAGATTCTCAATGTTCCAGGACGACGACAAGTTTGTAATTCATTCTCATTCCTTAAACGAGACCTAAACTTGCACCCAATGGCACATGTACGATTTCCCACCCATTTTGCTTCACTGGAGCATGTGGTTGTAGTTCAAATTTGAATTATGGACTACATTAAATGCATATGAAACTTAGTAATTAGTAATATATATATATATATATATATATATATATACAATGGCCAAACGAACCCTGAACAGTTTCAAATTTCAGCCCGACACTCCTGTTATTCTATGTTGCCTATAGAAAACAGAGTTCAAGGCAAGAAGAGGCAGCGATTATCATTTCGCCCACAAGAGGGGTATGTTTCCCTACCGGAACCACGTGGGTTGCGACAGACTCCGGTTTGTAAGAGGCTTGTAATATAGCTTCGCCCAAATTGGACAATTATATGTACCATGTAGTGACACCATGCCAAGTTTCATGATTTTCTGGTGAGTTTAAATTTCAGCACAGACATCCTGTCGTTCCATGTTGCCCGTAGAAGAAAATACAAGGCGAAAGGAGGCAGTGATTACGTTTGGCCCACAAGGGGGACATGTTTTCCTATCGGAACCACGAGGCTTCTTTGAGAGAAGCTCCAATTTTTGTAAGAGGTTTGTAATAAAGCTTGGCCCAAATTGGACAATGTTTTTACCACGACATATATGTGCCATGACGTGACACCATGCCACCTTTGATGACTTTCTAGTGAGTTTAGGGTTTATGGGGACTTAAAAACCAAGATTCGAAATGTTTGAGGACGAGCGATGACACCGGTACAGTTGTAATTCGTTCCCATTCCTGGCATGGGACCTAAACATGCACCTAATGACACATGTATAATTTTTCTAGCCATTTTGGTGAACTGGAGCATGTATTTGTAGTTCATATTTGAATTATGCACATTAAATGCCTAGGAAACTCAATTAGTGTATAAAAAGGCCAAACGAACCCTGAATAAGTTTAAATTTCAACACAAATATCTTATCGTTCCATGTTGCCCGTCGAAGAAAATACAAGGCGAAAAGAGGCAGTGATTATGTTTCGCCCACAAGGGGAACATGTTTCCCTATCGGAACCACGAGGCTTCTTTGAGAGAAGCTCCAGTTTTTGTAAGAGGTTTGTAATAAAGCTTGGCCCAAATTGGACAATGTTTTTACGATGACATAGATGTGCCATGACGTGACACCATGCCACCTTTGATGACTTTCTTGTGAGTTTTGGATTTATGGGGACTTAAAAACCGAGATTCAAAATGTCTGAGGACAAGCCAAGACACCAGTACGGTTGTAATTCGTTCCCATTCCTAGCATGGGACCTAAACATGCACCCCAAAGACACATGTATAATTTTTCTAGCCATTTTGGTGAACTGGAGCATGCATTTGTAGTTCAGATTTGAATTATGGACATTAAATGCCTAGGAAACTCAATTAATGTATAAAAGGCCAAACGAACCCTGAATAAGTTTAAATTTCAGCACGAATATCTTGTCATTCCATGTTGCCCGTAGAAGAAAATACAAGGCGAAAAGAGGCAGTGATTAAGTTTCGCCCACAAGGGGGACACGTTTCCTATCGAAACCACAAGGCTTCTTTGTGAGAAGCTCCGGTTTGTAAGAGGCTTGTAATAAAACTTACGCCACAATGGACGAAAAAAAATTCCTCGACATATCAGTGCCATGTCGTGACACCATGGAAGGTTTCATGATTTTCAGCTTAGTTTTGGATTTACGGGGATTCAAAAACTGAGATTCTTCTCACAAAATGTTTTCAAATAGCACATGGTTTCCTCACGAAAGCCGATATTCAATGAAAACTTCGTGGAAACCATATTTTAAAGTTTCATAAAAATCTGAAAAAAAGGTGGGATGTTAAGAAGCTGATGTTTTATTGACACAAAATTTCAAGTTGAAAAACATTACGAGATGTGATTTATGAAAAAGACAAATTCGGCCCTAAATAGTGACATTGCTATTTGGCACTATTCAACACTAATTTTGTCTTTTTCAAAGCTCACATCTCGTAATGTGTTTCAACTTGAAATTTTGTGTGGCAATAAAACATCATTCTCTTAACATCCCTCATTTTTTTGGAATTTTTTTGAAACTTTAAAACATCTTTTTCTCATGGTTTTCACCGGTTTCCACCGAATGTTGGTTTCCGTATGATATCCCCCCCCCCCGCTGCGCGCGTCATCTGAGTCGTGCGTTCTGACTAGCCAGAACCCAAACCCCACAGATCGTACGTGTGCATCGTTGGATGCTCCCAGATCAAACGGCAACCCTGAGCCATTTCGACAGCACATGCAGTACATGGGTAAGCATTGTGCGCATGCGTCGTGTAGCTCACGCTTCCTTCTCTACTAGGTTTTCATTCAAAACAGGCTACCGTTTCTCGCCACTCCTCTCATCAGTTTCTCGCCTCTTCTCCCAGATATGCATGATGTAGATGTTCGTTTAATTCTTATAGTTAATCTAATCTAAAATCAATTAGTTTTATAAAAAAAACTATTTTAAGATTCATGGAATCGTGCATCGTAAAGGTAAAAACAAAAAGTGACAATTCATTTAGAAAAAAGGTTTGGGCAATTAATATATGGAAGATTCTATAGAATAGAGGAGAAGTGCTTGTGTTTTGAGGTTTGTGCATTATACTTAAGTTCAACCATGGAGTCTTCTAGATTGTACATGTGGCAGAATCTGGTGGAATGCAGATGATATCCAATAGCCAGTAGTGCTCGGATTTGCCATCTCTGTATCGTCGAATTGGCTTCATCCAACGAGCAACTTTCAAAGTTATTCGCACACTATATAGGTGCATAGATATATATAGATGTGTCCCATGCTAGAAAAAATAAAGTTTGAGC